>NW_024080842.1:2285447-2589697 GCF_003009895.1 Hyaena hyaena | reverse complement strand
TTTGCACGTATAGGAGGATTAGGAGGAACTTGACGGAGGAACAAGGGGGAGAAGAAGGGCGGAAATGGTGGGGGAAAGGGAGAGAGGCAAACCATGAGAGACTCTTGAATGCTGACAAAAACTGAGGACTGATGGATGTGGGGGGAGGGGGGGAGGGGCATGGAGGAGGGCACTTTGGGGATGAGCACTGAGTGTTATGTAGAAACTAATTTGACAATAAACTATTTGTAAAAAAATAAAAAAAATAAATCTGAAAGATCTATGCATATACACCAATTTCCAATCCTGTTCTTTCCAAGTCCCTGTTCATTCAGCCAGACTCTTAGCCATTACCCATGAATTAAAGTAGATTCATATTCAGGCCACCTCTGAGTCTAGAACAACCACAGGTCGTTCCTAAGTTCTGTCTGCTTAGAGGATTTCTTTTCACCACTTTCTTTCAGAACTATTCCTTGTTACAGATTCTGCTATAGAAATCTTCCAGAATGTGCCAGTATAACCTCCAGGGTCTTCTGTAAACTAAGTCCAATTTTCTTTTCCCTCAGTCAATTTTAAGTTATAAGAAAGTCCCCATTTGGCCATAGGTGTGGACTGAGGAAAAGGAGGAAATGCAGTAAGAGTATCTACTCACTCACTCTTGCCTCACTTATTCATGTAATTATGTGTACTCCCTACTTCTTTTGAGGCAGAGTCCCTACTTGAGGGACTAGTGCTGGGCAAGCCCCACTTAGGGGTGGTGGGTCAAATAATACCCAGTGCATGGTGGGCAGCTCACATTATATTCAGGCATATAGTCTATCAGGGGTAGAAGGCCAGGAGCTGTTTCTCAGGTCATAGAGAATAGTTATTTGCATGAGAAAGCACAGCTTTTCTTCCAAACCCTAATGGTATATACCCGATTCCCCAAGTGGGGCTTACTAGAGTCTTCACACAGCATCCTTATTTACCATAAATAACCTCAAGTATCATTTGACCTGCTGGGTCCTAAAGCTGCAATGTCAGAGCATCTTATACTTCTGCCTGACTCCTGCAGAGTCTCCTCTTGCTCTGGGTTCCAGGTGAAACTTTACGCCTTATAAATTAATAAATAAGTCAGAGCAGCATCCTAACATGTAATACATATTGCTTCCAAAATCCAAAAAGGCCCCTAAGCATTGTGCCTCTTTAAAGGTCAGGGATGCAAATGGAACAACTTTTCTTTCACTTTGGAAAGAATATCCCACAATCTCCAAACCACTGGACTCTAGAAAACTTAAGAGAATTTTCACAGGGTTACTTTCTCATCCTCGGGCTTCTATGTCTCGAAGCTGTCTAAGATTCTACGTGCTGCTTATCAGCCCCAATCAGCAGGCTCTCATTAGTGCAGTGGATCTGTGTGGTGTTCTGTGGCATGTGAAGATGGTCACAACCCTTACAGTCCACAGTACAGTCTGCAAGGACACCACCAAGGTGCCCTGTCAACAGGGTATCTGACGAGTAAAGTATTTGTCAGATTGAAAACTTACATACCAGGTGCCAGGGGTTGTGTTGATTTGTGCCCATAAAGTTACCACAACTAGAAAAGTGGCTACAATTGGAATCAGCAATTAATTTAGGTTTATGATAATCCACAGTAATTTTCCAAGACCCACCATCTTTCTGCACAGGCCAAAGAGATGAGTTAAGTAGATATGTGACACAAATCACTACCCCTACACCTTTCTGGACCTTTCCATGTTAATCTCTGAAGTCCTCCCCCTAGCCCCCACCGCTGTCAAAAATGCAATATTGTTTTTGGCTTATTATCCATGTAGGAAGGGGAGAGCTCATAATAGTTCTCACTCACAGGTCAGGGAGCTAAGTGAGGATTCCATCAATTGCAGAATGTGTCTCTGTCTGTCATACATTCGGAGATTAAGGTAATAACACAGAGTAAGGCCATGGACCCAGTGTGAGATGAAATCTGCTCAAAACTCCATTCATCACCTGACCACAATAAACCTTTTCTTTGACTGGTAGGCTACAGTGCCATTTTGAGTCCCCAGGATTTAATAAAAATTAAGATTCAGTATCGAGTAGCCCCAAAAAGGACCGTCTATTTCCTTAATCTACACTCCCTATAGTAAATGGCAATGGACCCCATTGGGGAAGGAGTATGTTTACAGGACGCACTTAAATACTCTGTGGAATTCTTACAGATTTCTTCTTCGATGGGGTCAAGAACCCCCCTTGGCCGTGTGGTTTGTGGTACTTAGGTCTGGGTAACTGCAAGAGAGACCATGGTTCTCTGTTGTGGGAATGGAAGCTTGGCTTCTGGCCACTGGATCTAGGCCATACTATAATTACCAAGCCCATGTGGCTCCACATCAGGTGGGTGTAAGCAGCTGGGGTGGACACAGATCTGAAGCTTGTCTCTGGCTCCACCGCCAGCCTTCCCTGAGCCTCTTCCCCAGCTCATGCCTCAGAAACTTTCTCCCTGAAAGACCTTCCAGTTAAACTCTCCATACTTTGGGTTCCATCTTATATAATGGAGACATTGAAGGAAGTAGATAAAATATTTTTAATATATATTTAATGTATATATACAATATTATCTATAGTATGCATAGCAGGTGCATCCTAGGATTCCTGTGAAAACTAAAATGGGTTAATCCATGTGAAGCACGTAGCTCATGTTAAAGTGCTCAAAACTGCCAGACATCAACATCATCATGATTATTGCCATTTTTCTTATTACTTTAAACCTGGGTATACACATGGCCCCAACCCGTCTACCAGGTCAGGAATCAAGGAACAGGTGTTCCTAAGCTGCTACTCGAGCATTGAATGGGGAATCTCTCAAAAAGGACTTGGGTTGAGCATGTGCATAGACACATAGCTTCCTGAAACTTGAGGACTTTGTGCAGCGAAGGCCAATTTGGGGTGAGGTCTCATGGGGGGGACCAAAAGGCCCCAAATGTGGGCATCGCCTTGACCATGGAGACATTTGACAGTTGGTACATATTTTTTCTTAAATAGTTCATTGTCAAGTTTGTTTCCATATACCACCCAGTGCTCATCCCAACAAGTGCCCTCCCCCATGCCCATCAGTTGGTACACTTTCTGATTGCTCTCTTCCTGCTGCCTACCAGTAGATGGATAGCTGGAGGCAGGAGGGGAGTTAGCACTCTGTGATAGATTAGCATTTTCTTTTCACAGGGGCCTAGAAAATGGGTGTGGAATTTGGAAAATCTATAAAGATCATTTGGGGGCACTTTGAACATCTGAACCAAAAGCACTTCTAAAACCTAGAGGTTGGGCAGCCCCATTGATCCATAAGTCCATGGGCTGTGTGGAGGGGCCCAGGACCCGAACCCTCATGGAATTTAATCCAGGAGATCTCCTAGCCCATCCTTGCTGGGCACAGACACGGAAAATTCCTCCTCGAAGTAGAAAGTCAGCCTTCAGAGTCCTGAGCAGGCCCTGGTGTTGTAAGAAATGTCTCTGGAGTCATTCCTGGGAAGCTCCTGCTGGTCCCCAAAGCACAAGGCCACAGAGACTGCTGGGTCAACAGAAACTCCCTGGAGGGAGAGCCAGCTCTCACCTCGCCCTCTCACCTTGGCCCTCCACAGGCAAGAGAGGTCACAGCTGACCCAACCACGTCACACAGTCATCTCATCCCTTCCCCTCTGGGAACGGTACCATGGTTGCAATTGGTTCCCAGGCTGTGGGGAAGATGGGATTTTTTTCACAGGCCTCTGCCTAAGAAGCTCTAGACAAGCTAGCAATTTACCTACCATCTCAAGTGGCAAACTAGATACAACACATCTGGGCATTGGTGTACCCCCAATTTCTAATTCCTACCAAGTGGCTCTCTGGTTTGGGAATCTGTGTCTCTCTAAGAAAGCAAGGGATCAAGTGCTTGCCATGGAATCTGCATGGCCAATGGATGCCAAAGCCATTTCTCCAAGCTCATGCCCTTCGGCATCCATGGAATCAGTGCAAACTGGGGATTGAACACAGAATGACTTGACTTTGGAACTGATGGACCCCAAGTGCACCAGCCTGGGGGACAGGAGGGAATGATAGCTGTGCATCATTTCACCCTGTTGCCTGCAGGAGCCTTGGAGCCCCCTGTTAGAGTCAGAAGCCTTCTCTCAAGACCCACAGAAGCTCCGAAGTTTCACTTTTTCTGAGCATATCGGTGGAGAGCCACCTTTATAGTGTAGTCACACTACCGCCTGCTGGACAGAAGGCAGCATGACAATGAGTGCTATGGCCAGCACTTGTGGACATGTGCCAAGAGCCTGCTGTGGGCAAGGCACCAGGAAGTCAGCGTGAACTGACAGGAGTCAGGGAAAAAGAGGTCTAACCCACCCCACGTGAGGGGGACTTAGAGAAACAGAAGGGGGATGATGGCCAGAGCAGAGCTGGGACACATCAGGAAATGCAGAAAAATGCCCTCCACTTCCTGACTCTGCCCTGGGCTGTCTCTATCACGGAAAGAATAACTGCTCAAAGTGTGAGGCCTGTGCACAGGCCCCTTCCTCAAGGTTAGAGGGGCAGAAGCCACAGGCAGCCCCCATCATGTGCAATAGCCGCTCCCACTTCCACAGAAGTCCTGGCCCCAACTGTGCCAGAACAAGCACCTTTGGGTGCTAAGACGTCTCAGCCCAGGCTCCATTAACAGACCCTGAGCAAGCTTGCTTCATCCTAGCACCACAAACATTTGCTGAGTCGTCCCAGCTTAATTTAAGCTTGTAGCGGACCAAATCCTCAAGTGATCTAACATGACCTCACAGTTTTCATTTTCATCAAGATAAGAAAATGCCAAGATAAGTAATTGTCAGAGTTAATAATTTAACAATGCAATAGACCTTGTAATTAAAAATAAGCTGAAGGAGGCCACAAAGTGATTGTAATAATGTTTCAAGGGCCAATTACACAAAAGCCTCCTCTCACTGTGCCAGGAGAGCCAGAAGGGAGGGATCAGACTCATTAGGGCTTAGAGTGCTTTATGCATCATGAAAACCCTTTCCTCAAAGTCTGGTCTATCAGAATGCATTGAATACATTTGGCCAATACTGGCTCACATCGCAATATTTTTATTTATTTATTTATTTTCTTACTTATTTACTTACTTATTGGGGTGGGTGCGATTCTTTGGGGGAGGTAGGGGGTTTTTTTAGCTTGAGTCAGAAGCAATTGTGAATTCCCCTTTCTCTCGCTCCCTCTCCCCTTCTGGCATATTCCTAGGGAGTCCCAAGCACCTTTTCTTTTCTTTTTTTAGGTTTATTTCTTTATTTTGAGAGAGTGAGAGAGAGAGAGAGAGAGAGAGCGCTGAAGGGGCAGGGGGCTGGAGGGAGAGAATCCCAAGCAGGCTCCACACTGTCAGCACAGAGCCCAATGTGGGGCTCAGACTCACCACCATGAGATCATGACCTGAGCCAAAATCAAGACTCAATGCTTAACCGACTGAGCCACCCAGAAAAGCACCTTTTCTAAGCCTGGGCTCATTACTCCCTGGTGAGCCCTGATTATCATTACCAAGTGGTTTACTTGTTGTGTACAACAGAGCAGGTTGATAAAAGTGTCCCCTTTTGTGACCAGGATTCACACCCACTCTCCCAAGAGGAGGGTTGTAACCAGCACTTGAGAATGTCACAGCTCATGTTTCTGCCAACCTTTAATGATGGTGACTCAGTTCTCTCTGCTTCTCAGGGCAGGCTCCAGCCTCCTGATTCAACAATCCCACTCCAACTACAAGACACAGCATAGCACACAGACCACATATTTCCACTTAGAGAACTTCCTCTAAGGTATCTTTTCCAGACGGAATTGTTTTTACTTTTAAATCAACAAATTTCTTGGGGCGCCTGGGTGGCTTAGTCGGTTAAGCGTCCGACTTTCGCTTAGGTCATGATCTCGCGGTTCGTGGGTTCGGGCCCCGCGTCAGGCTCTGTGCTGACTGCCAGCTCGGAGCCTGGAGCCTGTTTCAGTCTGTGACTCCCTCTCTCTCTGACCCTCCCCTGCTCACACTGTCTCTCTCTCTCCTAGAAATAAATAAAACATTAAAAAAAAAATTAAAAAAAAAAAAAATAATAAATCAACAAATTTCCATCATAGTTAATTCTGACCATCAGACAAAAATCTATGACAATGGATTTTCCTCAGGCCCCAAAAAACAATCTGTGTTTCCTCAAAACTCTGTGCCTGCCCATGGAAGGGCACTGTGTATGTGAGTATCATCATGCCGGTGACAGTGGATATAAGTAAAAAGAGCTGTGGAACCTGGGGGAAGGGCCAGAGAGAGGATCAGGAAACCAGGACAAGGGATGGTCAAGGACATTGGACAAGCACATGTTCTGGAACTGGAGGTTTCATCTACCCATGTGGCCAAGAGAATCCCAAAATGACACCCAACAGGCAAGACAGCCCTGCCTGCCTTCCTTTATTCTATGACTCCAGGCCCCCAAGCCAGAGGGCTAACAGGAACATGACTGAGAAAAGAAGTCAGAGATATACTTGTAAACCTAATTTTAAAAGTGCCCACGGGCAGCTGGGTGGCTCAGTCGGTTAAGCCTCCAACTTTGGCTCAGGTCATGACCTCATGGTTTGTGGGTTCAAGCTCTGTGTCGGGCTCTGTGCTCACACCCCAGAGCGTGGAGCCTGCTTCAGAGTCTATGTCTCACTCTCTTTCTGCCTTTCCCCTGCTTGTGCTCATGTACTTTCTTTCTCAAAAATAAATACACATTTAAAAAAATTTTTAATGCCCAGAAATCATCTTTGGAAACCTAGGAAGTCTCTAGAGTCTTGGGACCATTAGGTCCTGCAAGGCTTCATTTCAAAAGAAGCTGAATTTTCAGAGAAAACACCAAGACTGTACTCGGCGGGGGGGGGGGGGGGGGGGGGCACTTCTCCAAAGGACCTCTACACCTACAAATGTTCACGCTGTCCAGCAGTGTCCCCACTCTAGAGGGAGGTTCATGGCACCTAGAGTAGAAATTTCCCTTTTCTCCCTATGAGAAACCCAACCACAAATTTAAGGTGCAAGGAGGGCAAGAAGAGAGGCCCAGTCTGACGAGTAACCCAGGGAAGGAGTTCAAAGGTCCACACCTAATCTTACAACATGGGATGAGCCAGCTCAGCCTTAAAAAATCTACCTCTGGAGAACGAAGGATTCCTCAGCACTCCACAAAGGCCAGATCCTGTTCATGTCTTAAGCCGTGGAAGCACAACCAACCAAGTATGGGCTCTTGAGAGGGCCTGTTCTAAGAGTACATGGGTGGGTGAGACAAGGTTAGAGGTCCACCTCAAAACAGTGCTTCACCCCAATGAAATCTCTGGGTACCTTTCCAGAAAATAAATGCAGTTTGTGTGTTCTTTTATGCAAATAGAAACATGGGAAAGATAAGCTTGTTGCAGTTTTTTCCTCAGTTTTCCTTGGAACCAAGATTTGACCCCAGAAGCCAACTGCAGTATGTCCTTGATGAATCTTCCCTCATCCTGTACATACAAAACCCAATTCAGGATCAGGCTCAGTATAGGCAATCATTAAATGTCTCTTCAATGAATGAGTTGCCTGTGGGCTCTTGGAGCTGGGTGAGATGCCAAGCTTCATGTTCCTCTGTAGATACAGCAGGTCTCAGAGTAACTTCTCTGTTTTGGTGTTTGACTTGGCTGTGCCTCCTTTCTAATGGGCTGAAAGACATCCCTTGTGTGTCCTTTTCTGCTGGAACATGGTTTACTATATGGCTTTTTGCCTGCAGGCCCAAGGCCAGGGGTCTGGCCCATGTGCTAATCACAGCAGCAAAGAAGCCGAAAAGACCTATGTGTATATTACGCTACCATCCACCCTCAACCAAGCAACAAGGCAACCTTAACTTCCTTGTTGCAAGAGGGCAATACAGGCAGAACTGAGTTTTTAATGAGAAATGAACATACTATATGTCAACAACAATAAGGTGAATGGCTTCCAGGATCTAAGAGACTCTTGCCATCAGTGCTTATGTAGTATAAGTCCCTTCATTTGGAGTATGTTAAGGATACTGGGGGTGCAAGACACACATCTGCATTCTTGCAGAGCCTAACAAGTGATCACCCTATTGTCCATAGAAACCTGACAAAGGCAAAGGGTCAGAGAAAGTGACTGGCTCTGCCTGACATCTGTCTCAACATCTTTGCCAACACATAATCCACTTCATCAAGAAAAAAGAGGAAAACTTCTGCCTGTAACTATGATGGAGTAGCTAAAAGCACACTAGCCCTCCCACCATAAAAACTATAAACCCAGAATATATATATGATAATGATTCAGTCAGGGACAGCAGGAAGTTTAAAACTGATCCCTACAAGGAGCACCTGAGTGGCTCAGTCAGTTAAGTGTCTGACTTTGGCTCAGGTCATGATCTTGCAGTTTGTGGGTTCAAGCCCTGTGATGACTCTGTGCTGACAGCTCAGAGCCTGGAGCCTACTTCAGTTTCTGTGTTTCTCTCTCTCTCTGCCCCTTCCTTGTTCACTCACTCTCTCTCTCTCTCTCTCTCTCAAAAAAAAATATATATATATATATAAACATTAAAAATAATAATAATAAAGACTGATCCCTGAGAGAAGGAAAACTCATAAGGTCAGTCAGCTGCACAATCACTCAACCATCCAGCTGTCTGACTGAGGTCAATTTCTCAATCATGTTTCAAAAGCTGTAGTCCAAATAAAACATGGCAGTACCACTAAGATGAGGAGCCAAAGATCAGAGTTTAGAGTAGCTAATGCAGCTATCATCTGAAAGTCTTTGGAGAGAAGAGAGCTGTGTAGATATGGAGCCCAGTTGGTCAATGGAGGGATTCCTTGTAAATCTGTGGCTGACAACTAGGCTATATACGTGTGTAGAAGAGGACCACCTGAGGCTTGCCAGACACTAGCTGATACTGGGTTGAGAGCAAAAGCATTAAGGGAAATTGGTGTTATGGCACTGCCAAAGTGAAAAAAAAAAGATCATTAACACAGGATAATACCACATTAACACTCCTGACAGTCCACTGAGACATCCAAAAATTCATGAGCTGAAATAACTGACATTCACTATAGGATTTCAACAGCAGATTTGAGCAGGCAGAAATAAAATCAGCAAACTTAAAGATAGGACCACTGAGGGGCACCGCTCAGTCGGTCAACCATCCAACTTCAGCTCAGGTCGTGATCTCACAGTTCAAGGGTTCAAGCCCCATGTCGGGCTCTGTGCTGACAGCTCAGAGCCTAGAGCCTGCTTCAGATTCTGTGTGTCCTTCTCACTCTGCCCCATTCCCACTTGCACTCTGTCTCTCTCAAAAATAGGACCACTGAAATTATCAAGTCTAGAGAGCAGGAAAAAAAAAAAAAAGAAACAAACAAAGAGCATCTAAGAGACTTGTGAGAGACCACCAAGCATAGCAATATATACATTGTGAGGATCCCAGAAGGAGAAGAGAGAGAATGAAGCAGAAAGAATATTTGAAGAAAAACAGGTAAAAACTTCCCTGATTTGATGAAAAACATGAATCTACAAATCCAAAAATCCAAGAAGTTCAAAGAACTCTAAGTAGCAGAAGCTCAGGGATCCACACTGAAAACACATTAGAATCGAATTGTCGAAAAACAAAGATGAAGGCAGAATCTTGCAAATAGCAAAAGACAAGCAACTCATCACATACAAGAGATCTTCAATAAGATTAACAGTTGGTTTCTTATCAGAGACCTATGGAGCCAGAGACAATGGGATGACATATTTAAACTGTTGAAATTTGAAATTTTCAATCAATAATTCTATATCCAAAAAACTGTCCTTCAAAAATAAGACAGAAACCAAGATATTCCCATATAAATAAAAGCCAAGAGAGCTCAGTACTATTAGACCTGCTCTACAAGAATGTCAAGGGGATTCCTTCAGGGTGAAATGACAGGACACTAGACAGTAAGAAGAATCCATATAAAGAAATAAATATGCCTGGTAATATAAGTACACGGACAAGTAAAAAGCTACTATTTTTCATGTATAACCCCACTCATTATTTCCTACAGGATTTAAAAGACAGATACATAAAAAATAATTATAAATCCATGTAACTGGGCACACAATTTATATAGATGGTATTTGTGACAACATCAACATAACGGAAGGAGGACAGAGCTATGTAAAAGCAGAGCTTTAAAACAGATTGTTACAAATTCAGAATGTTGGGGCGCCTGGGTGGCTTAGTCGGTTGAGCGACCGACTTTCGCTTAGGTCATGATCTCGCGGTTTATGGGTTCGAGCCCCGCGTCGGGCTCTGTGCTGACTGCCAGCTCGGAGACTGGAGCCTGTTTCAGTCTGTGACTCCCTCTCTCTCTGACCCTCCCCTGCTCACGCCTTCTCCCTCTCTCCTGGAAATAAATAAAAACATTAAAAAAATTAAAAAAAAAAAATTCAGAATGTTAAATATAATCCCATTGTAATCACAAAGAAAATATCTATAGAATACATACAAAAGTCAATGAGAATATAATCAAAGCAGTTCACTACAAAAAATCAACTAAACACAAAAGAAGGCAGTAAATGGAAGAATGAAGAACAACAACAACAAAAAAAAGACATACAGAAAAAAATACAAAATGACAGAAGTCTTTCCTAATCAGCAATTATTTTATTTTTTTAAAGTTGATTTATTTTGAGAGAGAGAGGGCACACACATACACAGAAGAAGGAGAGAGAAAATCCTAAGCAGGTTTTGCACTCAGAGCAGAGCTGACAGAATGACGTGGGTTTCAATCTTACAAGCCACAAGACCATGACCCAAGCCAAAACCAAGAGTCAGATGCTCAACCGAATGAGCCACTCAGGTGCCCCATTATCAGCAATTACTTTAAATGTAAGTGGATCAAACTTTCCAAATGAAAAGGCAGGGATTGGTAGAATGGATTTTTTATTTTAAAGTTTTATCCAAATACATGCTGTATAAACAAGAGGTTCACTTTAGATCCAAAAACATAAGTATGCTGAACATGAAAAGACAGAAAAAGATATTCCTTGAAAATCATAACCAAAAGAGAGCTGGGAAGCCTATAGTGATATCAAAATATGTCAAGTTAAAATTTGTTGAAAGAAACAAAGGAAGACATTATATATTGAGAAAAGGGCCAGTTCACCAAGAAGATAAACAATTATAAACATATATAAACCAAACAACAGAACCTCAAAATATATACAGTAAACAAGAGAACTGAAAGGAGAACTAGACAGTTCTTCAATAAAAACTAGAGACTTCAATTCACCACTTTAAATAATGTATAGAGGGTTACCTGCCTGGCTTAGTCAGTAGAGTGTGCAACTCCCGATCTTGAGGTCATGAATTCAAGCACCATAATGGGCCTAGAGATTACTTTAAAATACACACATAAATACATAAAAATAATGAATAGAGAGACAGAAGACCAATAAGGACTTGAATAACACTGTAAACCAATAAGACTTGACAGACATATATAGAACACTCTATCCATCAGCAACACACACATTCTTCCCAAGTCTACATGGAGTATTCTCCAGGAAAGACCAAATATTAGGTCACAAAACAAGTCTCAATCAATTTTTAATTGAATTTAAACAAACTACTTTTCCAACTACAATGGAGTTAAGCTAGAAATAAATAATTCAAAAAAGAAACTGAAAAATTCACAAACATGAGGAAATTTTAAAATATATAACAGCAATGAGTCAAACAAGAAATACAAGAGAAATTAGAAAAGATGTAAAAATGAATGAAACTGACAACACAACATACTACAACATATGGGATGCAGAGGAAGCAATGTTCAGAGAGAAAATTATAGATGTAAATGCCTGCATTAAAAAAGATCTCAACTAAAAAAAAAAAAAAAAGATCTCGACTTTATACCTTGAAGAACAAAGGAAGGAGGAGGAGGACGAAGGCAAAGGGAAGGCGGAAGGGGAATAAAAGGGGAAGGGGGAGAAGGAGAAGAAGAAGATAAAGGAGGAGAACAAAATGACAAGACAAAGGAGTTCATCCCAAAAGAAAGACCAGGAAAGAGTCACAGCCAGGGGTTTAATCAATACAAATATAAGTAATATGTCTGAACTAAAATGTAAAACAATTATAAGGATACCAGCTGGGCTTGAGAAAAGCATAGAAGACACTAGAGAATCCCTTACTGCAGAGATTAAAAGAACTAAAATTTATCCAGGATGAAGTTAAAAGTGCTATAACCAAGATGCAACCCAACTGGATGCCATGACAATGAGGATGAACAAAGCAGAGGAAAAAATCAGTGATATAGAAGATAAAATTATGGAAAATAATGAAGCTGAAAAGAAGAAAACAAAGGTAATGGATCACAAATATAGATTTAGGGAACCCAGTGACTCGTTAAAGCATATAGCATTCATATTATAGCAGTCCCAAAAGAAAAAAGAGAGAGAAAAGGGGGCAGGATTATTTGAGCAAATGATAGCTGAAAATTTCCCTAATCTGGGGAAGGAGACAGACACTGACATCCAAAAAGCACAGAGAACTCCCATTAAATTCAACAAAAGCCAGCCATCATCAAGACATATCAGTCAAATTCATGAAATACACAGACAAGGAAAGAATACTGAAAGCAACAAAGGAAAAAAGTCCTTAACCTACAGGAGAAGACAGATCAGGTTCACAGCAGATCTGTCCACAGAAACTTGGCAG
This sequence comes from Hyaena hyaena, assembly GCF_003009895.1. Taxonomy (NCBI): domain Eukaryota; kingdom Metazoa; phylum Chordata; class Mammalia; order Carnivora; family Hyaenidae; genus Hyaena; species Hyaena hyaena. Next base: position 2,577,029 of record NW_024080842.1, on the reverse strand, counting down.
GCCAGAAGGGAGTGGCATGATATATTCAATGTGCTGAATGGGAAAAATATTCAGCCAAGAATACTTTATCCAGTAAGGCTGTCATTTAAAATAGAAGGAGAGATAAAAAGTTTCTCAGACAAACAAAAACTAAAGGAGTTCATGACCACGAAACCATCCCTGCAAGAAATCTTAAAGGGGACTCTTTGGGTGGAGAAAAAACACCAAAAACAACAATAGCTAGAAAAGAAAAGAGAACATCACCAGAAACATTAACTTTACAGGTAAAACAATGGCACTAATATCATATCTATCAATAATCACTCTGAATGTAAATGGGCTAAATGCTCCAATCAAAAGACATAGAATATTAGAATGGATTTTTTAAAAAGACCCATCTGTATGCTGCCTACAGGAGACTCATTTTAGCCCTAAAGACACCTGCAGATTGAAAGTGAGGGGATAGAGAACAATCTATCATGTTAATGGACATCAAAAGAAAGCCAGAGTAGCCACAGTTACATCAGACAAAATAGATTATTTTTAACTTTATTTATTTATTTTGAGGGAGAAAGTGCATGCAAGCAGAGAAAAGGAGAGAGAGAATCCCAAGCAGGCTCTGTACTGTTAGCGCAGAGCCCAACACAAGACTTGATATCACAAATGGTGAGATCAGGACCTGAGCGAAAATCTAAAGTCAGACACTCAACCAATTAAACCATTCAGACACCCTTAGATTTTAGACTAAAGACTATCATAAGAGATCAAGAAGGATACCTTATCATAATTAAGGGGTCTATCTATCAAGAAGATCTAACAAAGAAGGGGGTTCCTGGGTGGCTCAGTCAGTTAAGAGTTCAACTTCAGCTTGGGTCATGATCTCATGGGTTATGGGTTCGAGCCTCACATTGGGCTCTGTGCTGACAGCTCAAAGTCTGAAGCTTGCTTTGGATTCTGTGTCTCCCACTCTCTCTGCCCCTCTCCCATTCATCCCCTGCCTCTCTTTCTCTCTCAAAAAATAAATAAATGTTTTTTTAAAACTCTAACAACTGTAAATGTTTATGTCCCCAACTTGACAGCACCCAAATATATAAATCAATTGATAATAAAGATAAAGAAAATCATTGATAATAATACAATAATAGGAGGGGACTTGAACACCCTACTTACAGTAATAGACAAATCATCTAAGCAGAAAATCAACAAGGAAACAATGGCTTTGAATGACACACTGAACTGGATGGACTTAACAGATATATTCAAAACGTTTTATCCTAAAACAGCAGAATACACATTCTTTTCCAGTGCCCATGGAACATTCTCTAGAATAGATCACATACTGGGTTACAAATCAGCCCTCAGCAGGTATATAAAGATTGACATCATACCATACATATTTTCAGACCACATGATATGAAACTTGAGGTCAACCACAAGAAAAAGTTAGGAAAGACCACAAATACATAGATGTTAAAGAACAACCTATTAAAGGGGCGCCTGGGTGGCTTAGTCGGTTAAGCGTCCAACTTTCGCTTAGGTCATGATCTCGCGGTTCGTGGGTTCGAGCCCCGCGTCAGGCTCTGTGCTGACTGCCAGCTCAGAGCCTGGAGCCTGTTTCAGTCTGTGACTCCCTCTCTCTCTGACCCTCCCCTGATCACGCTGTCTCTCTCTCTCTCTCTCCTAGAAATAAATAAAACATTTAAAAAAAAAAAAAAAAAAGAACAACCTATTAAAGAATGATTGAGTTAACCAGGAAATTAAAGAAGAAATTTATTTTTTTAATGTTGTTTTAATGTTTTTTATTTATTTCTGAGGGAGAGACTGCATGAGCATGGGAGGGTCAGAGAGAGAGGGAGACACAGAATCTGAAGCAGGCTCCAGGCTCTGAGCTAGTTGTCAGCACAGAGCCTGATATGGGGCTTGAACCCACGAACCGTGAGATCATGACCTGAGCTAAAGTTGGACGCTCAACTGACTGAGCCACCCAGATGCCCCAAGAAGAAATTTAAAAATACGTAGAAACAAATGAAAATGAAAACACAAAAGCCCACAACTTTTGGGATGCAACAAAGGCAGTCCTAAGAGAGACGTATATTGCAACACAGGGCTACCTCAAGAAGCAAAAAAAAGTCTCAACTACACAACCTAAAAGGAACAACAAATAAAGCTGAAGCCAGCAGAAAGGAAATAATAAAGACTGAAGCAGAAATAAACAGTACAGAAACAAACAAACAAAACAAAACAAAAAAAAACAATACAACAGATCAATGAAACTAAGGGCTAGTTCTTTGAAAGAATAAACAAAATTGATAAACCCCTAGGCAGGCTTATCAAAAAAGGATCCAAAGATAAAGGACCCAAATAAATAAAATCATTAATGAAAGAGGAGAGATCACAACCAACACCAAAGAAACACAATTATAAGAGAACGTTATGAAAAATTATATGTCAACAAACTGGGCAACCTGGAAGAAATGGACAAACTCCTAGAAACATACAAACTACCAAAACTAAAGCAGGAAGAAATAGAAAATTTGAACAGACCCATAACCAGCAAAGAAATTGAGTTGGTCATCGAAAATCTCCCAACAGGGGGCACTTGTGGGGATGAGCACTGGGTGTTATATGGAAACCAACCTGACAATAAACTATTTGTAAAAAAACAAAAAAAAATCTCCCAACAAACAAAAGTCCAGGGATAGATGACTTCCCAGGAGAATTCTACCAGACATTTAAAGAAGAGTTAATAATAATACCTATTCTTCTCAAACTGTTCCAAAAAATAGAAATTGGGAAGGAAAACTTGCAAACTCATTCTACAAGGCCCACATTGCCTTTATTCCAAAACAAGATAAAGACCCCACTAAAAAGGAGAAATACTGGCCAATATCCCTGATGAACATGGATGCAAATATTCTCAACAAGATACTAGCACATCAAATCCAACAGTATGTTAAAAGACTCATTCACCACAATCAAGTGGGATGTATTACTGGGTGGGGGTGGTTCAATACGCACAAATCAAACAATGTAATATGCCATATTATTTTTTTAATGTTTATTTATTTTTGAGAGAGAGAGACAGAGCATGAATGGTGGAGGAGCAGAGAGAGAGGGAGACACAGAATTCAAAGCAGTCTCCAAGTCCAAGCTGTTAGCACAGAGCCTGACACAGGGCTCGAACTCACAAACTGTGTGATCATGACCTGAGCCAAAGTCAACACTCAACCAACTGAGCCATCCAGGAGCCCCATGATACACCATATTAATAAAAGAAAGGATAAGAATCAAGTGATCCTCTCAATAGAGGCAGAAAAATACAGCATCCATTCTTGATTTTAAAAAAACTCAATAAAGTGGGATAAATGGAACACAACTCAACATTATAAAGGTCATATATGAAAGACCCACAGCTAATATCATCCTCAATTGGGAAAAAGAGATTCCTCTATGGTCAGGAACAAGACAGGATGTCCACTCTCACCACTGTTATTTAACATAGTCCTGCAAGTCTTAGCCTCAGCAATCAGGCAACAAAAAGAAATAAAAGGCATTCAAATCAACAAGGAAGAAGTCAAACTTTCCCTATTTACCGATGACATAATACTCTATGTAGAAACCCTGAAACACACCACCAAAAAATTGCCAGAACTAACACATGGATTCAGCAAAGTTTCAGGATATAAAAGCAATGCACAGAAATCTGTTGCATTTCTACACACCAGTAATAAAGTAGCAGAGAAAGAAATGAAGGAATCAATCCCATTTACAAGAGCACCAAAACCAGTAAGATACCTAGGAATAAACTAACGAATGAAATAAAAGATATATACTCTGGGGGTGCCTAGATGGCTCAGTCAGTTAAGGATCCAACTCTTGGTTTCAGCTCAGGTCATGATCTCATGGTTTCGTGGGTTCAAGCCCTGTATCTGCTTCTGTGCTGGCAGCTTGGATTTTGTTTGGGATTCTCAATTTCTCCCCAACTCGTGCTGTCTCTCTTTCTCTCAAAATAAATAAATAAACTTTAAAAAAATATATCTATTTTTCAGTTATATCTGAAAACTATAGAACACTTATGAAAGAAATGGAAGCAGACACAAAGAAATGGAAAAACATTCCACGCTTATGGATTGTAAGAACAAACTGTCAAAATGTCTATACTACCCAAAGCAATCTACACATTTAACACAATCCCTCTCAAAATGCAATCCCATTCTTCACAGAGCTTGAACAAACAATCCTAAAATGTGTATAGAACCACAAAAGACCCCAAGTAGCCAAAGCAATCTTGAAAAAGAAAAGCAAAGCTGGAGGCATCATAATTCCAGACTTCAAGTTATATTGCAAAACTGTAGTTATCAAGACAGTATGGTACTGGCACAAAAACAGACACATAGGTCAATGGAACAGAATAGAAAACCAAGAAATAGACCCACAACCATATGGTCAACTCATCTTCAACAAAGCAGGAAAGAATATCCAATGGAAAAAAGACAGTCTCTTCAACAAATGGTGCTGGGAAAACTGGACATCAACACCCAGAAGAATGAAACTGGACCACTTTCTTACACAATAGACAAAAATAAATTCCAAATGGATGTAAGACTTAAATGTCAGATAGGAAACTATCACAATCCTAGAGGAGACAGGCATCAGGCTCTTTAGCCTCTGCAGGAGGAACTTCTTACTACACACATTGATGGAGGCAAGGGAAGCAAAGGCAAAAAACAACTATTGGAACTTCATCAAGGTAAAAACCTTCTGCACAGTGAAGGAAATAATCAACAAAATTAAAACGCAGCCTATGGTTTAGGAGAAGATATTTGCAGATGAAACATCTGATAAAGGGTTAGTACCCAAAATTTACAAAGATTTGGGGTACCTGGGTGGCTCAGTCGGTTAAGCGTCCGACTTCGGCTTGGGTCATGATCTCACAGTTCGTGGGTTCAAGCCCCGCGTCAGGCTCTGTGCTGTCAGCTAGCTCAGAGCCTGGTGCCTGTTTTCAGATTCTGTGTCTCCCTTTCTCTCTGACACTCCACTGATCATGCTGTCTCTCTCTCTCAAAAATAAATTTAAAAAATATTTTTAAAAAAATTTACAAAGACTTCATCAAACACCCCAAAAACTAATTCAGTTAAGAAATGGGCAGAAGATGGGGCACCTGGGTTGCTCAGTCAGTTAAGCATCTGACTTAGGCGCAGGTTATGATCTCACAGTTCACGGGTTCCAGCCCTCCATTGGGCTCTGTGCTGATACCCAGCTCAGAGCCTGGAGACTGTTTCAGATTCTGTATGTGTGTCTCTCTCTCTGACCCTCCCCTGCTCATGATTGCTCGCTCGCTCTCCCTCTCTCTCACAGAAATAAATTTAAAAAAAAAAGAAATGGGCAGAAGACATGAATAGATTTTTTCCCAAAGAAGACATCCAGATGGCTAACAGACATATGAAAAGATGCCCAACATCATTCATCACCAAGGAAATACAAATCAAAACCACAATGAGATACCACCTCACACTTGTCAGAATGGCTAACATTAACAACACAGGAAATGACACATGTTGGCAAGGATGCAGAGAAAGGGGAACTCTCTTCCACTTTTGGTGGCAATGCAAACTGGCACAGTTACTCTGGAAAACAGTATGGAGGTTTCTCAAAAAGTTAAAAATAGAGGGCACCTGGGTGGCTCAGTCAGTTAAGCATCTGACTTCAGCTCAGGTCATGATCTCAAGGTCTGTGAGTTCAAGTTCTGCATTGGGTGAGCTTGAGCCCTGTTTTGAGTGAGCCTGAGCCCTACTTTGGGTGAACACAAGCCCCACTTCGGGTGAGTCCCACTTCTCTGCCCCTCATAGGATTCCCTCTCTCTCTCTGCCCTGGCTCACTTGTGCCCTCTCTCTCTCAAAAAAAAAAGTTAAAAATAGAACCACCCTACTATCCAGCAACTTTACTACTTGGTATTTACCCAAAGTATACAAAATACAGACTCAAAGGGGTATATGTACCCTGATGTTTATAGCAGCATTATCAACAATAACCAAACTATAGAAAGAACCTAAATGTCCACCAACTGATGAATGGATAAAGAAGATATGGTATATATCCACAATGGAATATTACTCTGCCATTAAAAAGAATGAAATCTTGCCATTTGCAAAGACATGCGTGGAGCTAGAGTACATTATGCTAAGCGAAATAAGTCAGCCAGAGAAAGACAAATACCATGTGATTTCACTCATATGTGAAACTTAAGAAACAAAACAGATGAACAAAGCAGAAGGGGAAAAAAAGAGAGAGGGAGGCAAACCATAAGAGACTTTTTTAAAAAATATTTTTATTTATTTCTAGGAGAGATAGAGAGAGACAGCATGAGCAGGGGAGGGTCAGAGAGAGAGGGAGATACAGACTCTGAAACAGGCTCCAGGCTCTGAGCCGACAGTCAGAACAGAGCCCGACGCGGGGCTCGAACCCACGAACCGCGAGATCATGACCCAAGCGAAAGTCGAACGCTTAACCGACTAAGCCACCTAGGCGCCCCAAGAGACTCTTAACTATAGAGAACAAACTGAGGGTTGATGGAGGGTGGGTGGGGGTGGGCTAAAAGGTTGATGAGTATTAAGGAAGGCACAGTTATGATGAGCCCTGGGTATTATATGTAAATGAGGCATCACAAAATTCTACTTCTGAAACCAATATTACACTATATGTTAACTAACTAGAATTTAAATAAAAATTTGAAGCAATTTTATTTATTTGTTTATTTATTTATTTATTAAAATGTAGTTTTTAAGCTCAATAGACTTGGAGCAAACAGGTATTTTAAATAATCAACACATCTGAGACCATATGCCACGTTTAAATGGCAAAATTTGTGGGCACAGAGATGACCTTGTAACCCCTGGATCCAGTGGACGTGTATGTGGAATGTGCCATATCCAGATGGCTGATACCTATTCTGTTTACTAAACTGTAAAGATCTAAAATTCCTATTGTTACTTTGCCATGACGAAATTATTTTTATTCTTTTTTATTCATAAAAGTTGCTTTCATCATACATTAAGAGACAGGTATCAATTGAATGAATATTCTATCACTCAATAGCTTTACTAGAAATAAAACAGGAATCTCTATTTGTAAAATGTGCTATTGGACCCATTTGAGGTTTTTATATAATTTTTCTTTTTCCCTAGTAGGGAAATTTATTTTTTTTTAAATAGAGCCTTTCTTAATACCAACAAACAAAAAGTAAAGCGCTACCTGAGTCAAACCCATGGCTTTGTATTTATTAGCAACCAACTAGCTGAACTAAATCTAGTAAAACACTGACAATATGTATACAGTATAAATACAATTAGACAGATATGATTGTCAACAGGTCTCTACTAAATCTCTTTTATGCTATTAAGATCATCCTTATCAGAAAAATAAAATAAATTATTCTACTCAAAAATTCATTCCTCTGATACACATTCTAAACCTAAATCGAGGGGAAGGGGAAATAACATTTTTTATTCAACGATTTAAAAAGCTTCAAATTTAACTCTGGAAAAATTCTTTTAAAATAAAACTAGGTAACACTAAAATAAATAAATAAATAAACAAACAAACCAAATGTTCACAAAGATGTGGAGTTGGAACCCTCATACACTGGCAGTGGAAAAATGGGGCAGCTGCTAAGAAAGTTTGGCAGTTTCTCAAAACGCTAAATATAACATTACCATATGACACAGCAATTTCACTCCTAGGTATAACCCAAAAGAACTGGAAACAAGGACTCAAATAGATATTCGTATGCCAGTGTCAACTGCAGCAATATTCAAGATAGTTGTAATGTGGAATCAAGCTAAGTGTCTACGACCAAATGAATGGATACACAAAATGTGGTTTATACATACAATGGAATATTACTCATCTATAAATAGAAATGAAGTTCTGATACATGCTACAACATGAAAACATTATGCTAAGCGAAATAAGCCAGACACGAAAGAATAAGTATTGTATGATTCCGTTTGTGCAAAATAGGTTACCTAAGTAAGCAAACTCATGGAGTCGTAGATTAGAGATAATCAGGCACAGTGGGGAGCAGTTATTGCCTAATGATGGCAGAGTTTCTGTTGGGATGATGAAAAAGTTTGGGAAACAATTAGTGGTGATGGTTGCACAACAGTGTGAATGTAACAAATACATTATTTACTTATTTAAAATGGCTAAAATGATCAATTTTCTATTGTGCCATAGTTAAAAGGCTTGTTTAAAAAAAACAGTGAAAACTAAATAATCCAATATAGGCAAAAGACTATATCAGAGTGTAGGCATTTCACCTAAAAGAATATTCAGATGACAAGTACATGAAAAGGTGTTCCATGTTGGGGCACCCGGGTGTCTCAAGTCGGTTAAGTGTCCGACTCCGGCTCAGGTCATGATCTCACAGTTCGTGGATTCGAGCCCCGTGTCAGGCTCTGTGCTGACAGCCAGCTCAGAGCCTGGAGCCTGCTTCAGATTCTGTGACTCCCTCTCTCTCTGACCCTCCCCTGTTCATGCTATCTCTCTCTTTCTCAGAAATAAATAAAACATTAAAAAAAATTTTTAAAGGTGTTCCATGTTATTATCTATTAAGTAAATACTAATTAAAACCATAATAAGATATTACTACAGAGGCACCTGGAGGCTTGGCTGGTTGAGCATTCAGCTCATGATTTAGGCTCAGGTCATGATTCTACAGTCATGAAATTGAGCCCTGTTTTGGGCTCCATGCTGAGCTTGGCTCGCGCTTGTGCTCTCTCCCAAAAACATAAATAAATAAGTAAATAATGTTATCAAGGGAAACTGGGTAAAGGATACACAAGATATGAGTTTGGTTCACATTTATGCATGCTCTTTCTTTCTCTTTCTCTCTCTCGCTCTCTCAAAAAAAATGTTCTCAAGGGAAATTAGATAAAGGATACACAGGATCTCTATATTATTTCTTACTTGCATATTAATCTACAATTATTTCAAAATTTAAAATTTAACATTTTAAATACTTACAATGTACATTTAATTATTAAATATCATTGTTATTAAAATACATCATTCATATATTTAATATCTATAAAATATATATTAAATACAGATACAGATACATGGGTATATATCTAGAAACAATACAAATGTCCATAAGTAGGAGAATGAATGAACAAATTGTGATCTATTCATTCAATAAATACTACTCAGCAATAAACAGTGATGGACTGCTGATAACGCCACAATAGGGGTGGATCTAAAGACACAAAGACAAAAACATTACGTTGACCTAAAGAAGTCAGACACAAGGCAATGCATCCTTTTTTCCACCTATATGAAATTCTGGAACCAATTCAGAACCAATCTGTGGTGATCAAAATCAGAACGTGGTTACCTCTATTAAATGGGTAAAGAAGGATCTAGGTGATGGAAATACTGTATATGTTATTCAGGGTGGCAGTTACTCATATATATATAATTGTCAAAACGATTAAACTGAACATTTAAAATCTGTGAATTTATGTGTGTAAAGTATACAAATAAAACAGCCATAATTTTCTCAAAAAACTTTAAGAACTTCTGTTCATCAAAAGACACTCTTAACAGAGTGCCAAGACAAGCCAGACATAGAGTAAGAAAATGGATCTAAATAACCAACTAAGGGCTCATATCCAGAATAGAGAACTCCCACAAAACAATACAAAAGACAGATACTCCACTAGGAAAAATAAGCAAGAGGGGTACCTGGGTAGCTCACTCAGCTGGGTTCCTGACTCTTTTGATTTTGGCTCAGGTCATGATCTCATGGTTCTTGAGATGAAGCCCCGTGTCAGGCTTTGCACTGACAGTACAGAGCTTGCTTGGGATTCTCTCTCTCTCTCTCTCTCTGTCCCTCCCCTCTCTCTCTCTTCCTCCCCCCTCTCTCCCTCTCTCCCTCTCTCTCCTACTCTCCTTCCCTCAAAATAAATAAATAAATATTTTTAAAATGAAAAACAAAAAGAAGAGACTTGAATAAGCACTTCACAAAACAGAACATTCCGGGGGCGCCTGAGGGGCTCAGTTGGTTAAGCGTCCAACTTTGGTTCAGGTCATGATCTCACCGTTTGTGAGTTCAAGCCCCGTGTTGGACTCTATGCTGACAGCTCAGAGCCTGGAGCCTGCTTCAAATTCTGTGTCTCCCTCTCTCTCTGCTCTCCCCAACTCACTCTCTTTCTCTTTCAAAAATAAATAAACATTTTTAAAAACCCAGAACATTCCAATATGAAAAAAATGATTAATAAGACTAATCATTAGAAAAATTCAAAGTCAAAGCACAATGGAATACCACTACACATATACACAGAATTGTTAAAATTAAGGACACTAAAGATGCCAAGTGCTAGCAAGGATGTAGAGCAACAGGAAGTCTCACACACTGCTAGAACGGGTATAAATTGGTTCAATCACTCAAGAAAATTGTTTGGCATTAGCTGTTCATGTTGAACGTGTACATCCAACAAGTCACTATCCCCATCAGAAAGGCACACACTGCTGCAACAAAAGACACATATATGCACGAGAACGTGGCTAAAGGTATCATCTGTAAGAGTCTGAAAGTGGAAATAATTCAAATATCCATCCATAGTAGACTAGAAAAATATATTGCCGCATACTTTTACAATAGAATACCATACAGCTATGAAAATGAATGAACTAACATGGTCAATCTCACCATCAGAATGTAGAATGAAAAGAATTCAGTCATGAAAGAATACATACAATGCATGCTATAGGATTCCACTTATATAAAAGTCCAAAACTGCCTAAATTTTGGTGTTAAGGCATTGCACTTAGGTGATAAATCCAAAAAGAAAAGCAAGGCAGTGATTGCCAAAAAGGTCAAAATAATAGCTTCCTATGGGAAGAGGGAAAAGATAGTTACGAGGAAGGGGAGCATCGGAGCTGGCGAAGGTTTATTTCTCAGTCTCGGTGATTAGCTACACAAGCATGTGCTTTGTAATCATTGGTTAAGCTGCACATTTGCTTGATGCATTTTCCTACAGCGTATTCTGTTATACTCATAATAAAAGCAATTTGTAATGGAAGAAAAAGAGAATACCTAAATGTTGAGGACCTAAGGGAACAGAAGCTCTGGATACTTTTGCTCCTTACTTTTCTGTAGCTGTCTCCTTTTTCTCTAACAACAAGCAAATTAGTGATTAAAAAGAAATAAAAGAAAAAACAAGGAGTCTAGAGTAGGACTTTACCTAAATTCATATCCCAGGTCTCTATTATCAGCTATAGGACTTCAGGCAAATTGCTTAACTCTGTAGGCTTCTGTTTCCTAGCTGTGGAATGGGGATAATAATAGTAAGTACCTCACTGGGCTGGTGTGCACACACAGAACGGAGAGTGCCTGGCCCATCAGGCGGCTATTAAAGTACTAAGCCTAAAGTGAAGAAACACAAGTGACATCCAGTTTTTGGTGTGTAATACTTTACCGCAATTTCTTAATTCTTCTCTTCTCCCCCATGGTGGGCACCATGGGGACAAAGACCGTGTCTGTCTTAACTTACTGCCATCCTCAGAGGGCAGCACAGGGCCCGAGAGGAGCCCAGGTATTTTGCATTTAACACAATGCTCTCTGGTAATGGCATTATGTGGGCGCCTGACAGTGAACCTTGGCACCCAAGCCCTGACTCTGTCCTTGCTCCCCTGGGGAGGATCATGCCCTCTTAGCTCAGGCATGCTAAGTGGCCTAAGAGTAGTTCTCTCTGGGGTCCTGGGTCTCACTGCCTCTAGCCAAAAGTTCTTGGGAACAGCCAGGGCATGGTGGGAAAGACCCTTTGGCCTTGTTTCAGGAAAAGGGTGAGGATGGGGAACAGGGAATGGGGTTGGGAGACTCCAAGGAAGCACCAGAGGTCACCTAGCAAGCTGAACATGCCTGGGTGATTTAGGGTTTACCCAGCTGTGATAAGCTGCATGCCTCAAGGGAGCTGGGAAGGCAGTCCCAGGACTGTGGGCAACTTCTGAGCAGCTCCTTCAAGCTCTTGTCCCTTGATAGGCCCAAGCCTTGAACTGGCTCTTTTGTGGTTAAGCGACATGTTGGAAACTCCTCCCTTTACACAGAGTCCTTTCTCAAACATAAATCCATTTTCTCTTCCTGACAAACTGTGAACTACTCAACTGTCTATTTTACAAGGTAGGAGACTGATATAAACACAAAGAGTTCAGACCAAGGTCATCCAGGCTTGACTTCATCCGACACTCCTCTTTCCCTTCCATTTCTCCCCAGGTCTTCCTAGAAAGGCAGGTAGGTGCAACATAGGCCAGGACATCTTAGCCCCAGCAAAGCCTAGAGCATTCAAGTTAGCACTCAAGACCCCAGGCCCTTTCTCACATCCAAAGGTAGCAAGAAATGTGTTTGGCATCTTGCTAGAGGATACAAAATGGGGAGGACTCAAACCAGAGGTCAGGCCCAGACTGTTTGTTTAACCCAGACCAGTCTGATTCCAGAGCCCACCAGGGTCAGACCTTTTAGAAGAGTCTCACGTGGGAGTGCTGTTAACTCACATGCCAAGGGATGGCCTGGCACAGAAGCACAAAGGACCCTATGAGAAGAATGTGCAGGACATAAAGGATTCTCAGAAATTGCCATCATCACCTAGCAGAGAACTGAAGCAGTCTGGGGGCTGTAAGGAAAAAGAAGCATAGGGTTTTAAAGCAGAGATATTAGGGAGTCACGTAGAGAAAAGCTACGTAAGGAGCAGGAATTTTAAACCTGGAGCCTCATCAATAGTAGCAGAGGGACCTGGGACTCCTTAGGAAGGAGCTGGAAGAAAGACAGGCTTAGAACCTACAGGGTAGAAGTGCTGCTTACTACTCCAGAATCAGGCTCTCTGAGGCACATCACCCAGACAGCAGGTCACCCCTCAGGCTTATTAAGATGGGGGTGGGGGGTTAGAAATGACCCCAGGTCCATTTCCAGAATCTGTCCCAGCAACTTCCTCATGTCAAAATTAAGTAAAAGCACAGATGAACATGAGCACTGGGTGTTACATGGAAGTGATGAATCCCTGGGCTCCACTCCTGAGACCAATACTACTAACTTGAATTTAAATTTAAGAAATAAATAAACAACCCACGGGTGAACAGACTCCTGATCACAGACTGGACTTCAAACCTCAGGACAGCCTCCTTTTCCATTCCCTTGGAAGACCTCTGGCCCTCAGAATCCTTCCAACCTCTTGTTCTTCTGCTGGGAAGGAGGGGACTGCCCACCGCTGGACCCAGAAGGGAGGCAAACTGTTGCACCAGCAGAGGTTGAGAGAGGACAAAAGGCAAAGTCAGCCAGAGAGAGGGAGAGACCAGGACACTTGGCCAGCTGCACCAGCAGGAGCCTTCTCCACCCCCTTTGCTTCCACGGGCAGCAGCTACTCTGATGAGAACCTGAGATTTGGGGGGAGGGCAGAGATCCACACAATTAATGTGGACTTTAGTTCCACGTAGAAGTGTGGCTGTTTGGATAAAGCTGACATGCCACAACTTGATTCTCCCCCACTGCGTGAAGTTCTGGGTCCCAGATGTTAGCAGTATTACCCTGTATGCCAACTACATGAGCCAGCGCTGGGGCTGATTCAACTGGATTTTCTCCTGATCTAATGTCACAAACACATCACTACAATTTCAAGGGGCCTAGTAGGAGACAGGCAGTGTTGAATATGCGGTCAGAGAGGAGTAAGAGCTGGTCCTCTGTTCTCAAGCTGACATTCTGGGGTAAACTATAGAGAGAACCACCCCTGCACACTTGCTACAAAAGACTGCACTCACCCATAGGACATCACATCTAAAATCAAAACCCCAGGGTCCCTGGGTGGCATCAGTTAAGCATCCATCCAGCTCTTGATTTCAGTTCAGGCCATGAGCTCACCGTTTGCTAGATCAAGCCCCACATCAGGGTATGCGCTGACAGCATGGAGCCTGCTTGGGATTCTCTCCTTCCCTCCCTCCCTCTCTGTGGCCCTCCCCAGCTTGTGCTCACTCTCTCTCAAAATAAATAAAAATTTTAAAAAATTAAAAATTAAAAAAAAATAAAACCCCAGTCAAGACATGCCTGCCTTCACAAATTCAAAGTGTCCATTTCCATCTGCCTCACAAGTTTCACAGCATTCTTTTTCAGGTAAGACACAGAAACAGAAGCTAAAGGGTAACCTATTATGCTATTAGTTGCAACATCTGGCACAGAGCACCTAGTCTGCCTAGATTGAGACACGGAGAGAAGAGGGCAGACTGCGCACGTAAGTAGGCTACACTGGTGCTTTCAGGCTCAACTGTGGGTCTTATTCATACCAACCAGTCCTATTTGTGCCTCCTTTGCCTCATGTAATCCAACAAATTGATTCCAACAGAGAAACATTCATGACATTACTGCTGAACCAAAACTTGGAAACCATCTCAACAGGAAAATAGCTCACTAAATTATATAGCTATTAGAGGTTTTTAAAAACTATTAATGATATGGGAAATGTTCATGATTTATTAGGCAAAGCAAGATACAAAACCCTATATGAGATCAAATTCACTTAAAACTTATACACCTGTATAAGTTTTTACATATTTATAGCCCAGGAGCTCGGGTGCCTAAGGCTTGGACAGTATTTTCTTTTTTAAGATTTTTTATGTTTTTAAAGTAATCTCCAAGTGGGACTCAAACTTGCAACCCTAAGATCAAGAGTCAGATGCTCCGTCCGCTGAGCTGGCCAGGAATCCTACCGGATGGCATTTTTCATCAATGTTATGATGTGACACTCCAAGCATCAAACACGACACGACTGCAGCACACAGGGGGTGAGAACGCAGAGACTGTGCCAGTAGGAAGAGCCCAGGAACCCTAGATCCACTAAGGGAGGGTGAGCCTCCTGGTAGGGGAGCCTTCAACAGGGAGACAACGGGAAGGCCAGGATGCTAGAAAGTACACACTGATTTAGCTACTTTACTTTGCTTTGCAATCCTACTTTGCCACATTTTCAATAACCTTCAGTACTCAGCCGAATACTGGGCCTAAAGTAGGAATTAGAAATCTAAGGGGAGGGGCACCTGGGTGGCTTAGTCGGTTAAGCGTCCAACTTTCGCTTGGGTCATGATCTCGCGGTTCGTGGGTTCGAGCCCCACGTAGGGCTCTGTGCTGACTGCCGGCTCAGAGCCTAGAGCCTGTTTCAGAGTCTGTGACTCCCTCTCTCTCTGACCCTCCCCTGCTCATGCTGTCTCTCTCTCTCTTAGAAATAAATAAAACATTAAAAAAAAAAAAAAAGAAATCTAAGGGGAATTCACAAAGTACTACTACTATAAGGAACAAAACCAAGCCAGCTGACTCCCAAACAAAGCACTACCCCTCTGTCACCACCCATATGAAGGGTTCCCTCATGCCATCACTAAAATGAAACACAGTTATAAAATCATAGGTTTATATTTTTGCCATTTATTTTTAAAATCTTATTCAAAATATTAAATAATACAATTTCAGATATGAAAAATTACTGCCATAAAACAGTTCAGATGTATTTCCATTGTGCTCCCCTTCCTAGTCAGGACAGTAAATTGTCCACCCGAAAGAAATGGTGGATTGCCCTGCTTCCTCCATCTTTACGCACAGCTCATGCCCACTGGCTCACCCAGGCTTTCACAGTGGGTGTTTAACATATATTAGGGGTTATGTCTTCTAAAAAGTTGCAGTGACACTTGTGAATCAACCATGGTTCAAATCACATATCTACATATCGATTAATTCTTTATTATAGAAAGGGTAAAACGAAATACAGTAAATAATTTCCAGTTGTTGTGAAAAAGAAAACAGAAGAAAAGAAGACAAGTACTGGAGAGAAAAAGTCAGTGTACACATATATCCTCTATGTATACAAACAACTTCACTCAGGTATAATTTTAATTTGAAAGGCCTAGATGCAGAATTATTTAAGTGCTAATGGCCCCTAAGATTTATTCAAACTTACTATAAAGTAATAAACAAAGTAAAAAAATCAGATATAATTTTAAACTCTGCTCCTTGCTGTGAAGCTTGGAGGAACCCGTGCTATAATCAATTGCTGACTGAAAGCAACTGTATGTGTATTTAATATTTTGCCACAATTTCCACCTCTAAATTTTATTCAGTAATTCAAGCCAAAATATGGTATCTCTATAACATTTTATCTATGTCCACTGCAAACCGCAGAGTCTCTCTAGTGACAGAATTTCTAGAGATATTTATTAATGTGGTACCTAAAACTGTGGTCAGATTGAACAATATCATTATCTTAAATTATGTTTAAATTATCCAAAAATATCCAAAGCGATTTTCCTGGAAGAAAGAAATGTTACTTATATGCCAAGCACTATTATACATATCCTTGTAAATTAACAGTTTGGGAGCACAAAAATATGTGCTTAAGAAACAGGATTTGGATGGCAGAAAGAGAATCTGAGCCAGCAGTACCAGATACGTTAGGATTTAGTTACAAGGTTGGGATCTTATAAAACGAGTATTACTAATACTTCCAGAAGAAGTACAATGAAGATATCTAAAACAAAACTAACAGATAACGCTTAGCTCCACATTATGGACACCTGATTGAATTTACCTCTAAAAGTGTAGATAAAAAATTATATACTCCTTGTTTGTGACATTTCATTTCGAAAGCACCAAGGCAAAATAAAGAGAGACCCACCTCTCATTTTAAGTACCAACTGCCTATGGCAAACATCTGCACAATATTATATAAAAAAGTCAAGCAAATAAAATTACATAATAAGCAAACTCAAATCACAGTGCTTTAAAAAATATAATCATTGGTTATCTTCAGCGAAGGCATTGCCTCATTAACATTCTGGTCTAGACGATGATATTCCACTGTTTTGGAACAAAGACCATCACGCCATTTCCTGCTCTGAACCAGAAGGAAAATCTGGAAAAAAATAAAATAAAATAAATTAGATGTGCAAAAAACAAAGTGGAGGATATGCTAAAAATTTGTATAACAAGCGCACTCTCTCTCCTAGGTTCCCAAATATGAAAAATAAAACAACAAAAGAACTCTCATTTTTCATCTTGTAAACAAAGTTAAACAGTTCTTCTCAAATTTTGATGTACAGGGTGCTTGCTAAAGACTGATCCTGTGTTCTGTCTGTGGAGATGAGTTAATAGATCACACTGGAGCCCAGGAGCCCACATGTTTAACAAGTCCCTTAGGTATTTAGAACAGAGATGGCCTAACATTCAACACTGGGATAGACTATCAGAGGCATTCTAATTAAACATGTAGGTGAGCCTGGATGGCTCAGTTAAGCATCTAACTTTGGCTCAGGTCATGATCTCACAGTTCACGGGTTTGAGCCCCACATCAGGCTCTGTGCTGACAGCTCGGAGCCTGGAGCCTGCTTCGGATTCTGAGTCTCCCTTTCTTTCTGCCCCTCCCCCACTTGTAATCTGTCTCTCTCTCTCTCAAAAATAAATAAAAATTAAAATAATAATAAACATGTAATAGTTTTAAAACAAGGAAAAAAGTTATTAAAATATCATTAAGTTCCATGCTTAATTAAAAGTACTAAATTAACTATCTTTCTCCACATGTATTCCCACTGAAGTAGCAATGCTAACTTTAGACATAATACCTGTTTTTTAGTTTTTGCTTTTAAATGTTTATTTATTTTTGAGACAGAGTGCGAACAAGGGAGGGGCAGAGAGAGAGGGAGACACAGAATCTGAAATAGGCTCCAGGCTCTGAGCTGTCAGCACAGAACCCAATGCGGGGCTCAAACCCACAAACCGTGAGATCATGACCTGAGCCAAAGTCAGATGCTTAACCGACTGAGCCACCCAGGCGCCCCAATACCTGTTTTTTAAAAACCACTGGGCTTTGGTTTTGCTTATTAAAAAACAATTTGACTTTTTTCAGAAGGATACAGGGTAAAGCATTCTGTAATTTGTTAAAATACACCACATTTATACTGATTAGACATTTTGATATTTTACCATCAATTTAAACTTCACTCAAAAAGAAAACAATTCTGAATCATCAAAAACATCTGTAAGAAATATAGCGAGACAATAAAAGACAATTAGAGGGGTTGAAAACCCCAAACTTACCTTCCTTTTGTTGTGATACGTAATGTAAACAACAGCAATACAAAAAGCAAAAATAATGAGATGAAAAAAGAAATGGCTATCTTCTTCTTCAATATTTGAGGATGGGGTCTTAAAAGATCTCACTGACTGTTCAATTTCCATGTAGTTCCTGTTTTCTTCCAGAGCCTCACTGGACTCATCGTCCCTGGGGCTGGTGGTCCAGTCATAGTCTGGTTCTCCATAGTCTCCATTGTCCAGAGTGTCTTTGGCGGTAGATGGAGAACTATTGATCGTAAGAAGATCCTCCTCCTCTATGCTGGGATCTTCATTGTTATCTGTCTCCTCTTGTGACAGGAAAGTAGTAGGTGAGGGATGAGGGGCCACAGATGCCCCTCCACCTTTCTCTGTACTAGTTGTGGGATGGAGAGTGGTGCTGACTTGGGAGACAGAAAGTCTGGTTTGGTTTTCATGTGTTAAAGCACTCATATTTGGAGCAGAAACATGTGTCTGGAGTACAGTTTGGCTTGGCAAATCAGTCTGCTGTACAGCTAAAATGGTGAATAAAAAACATTAAACTGAAATCTCCAACTTTATCTCCATCAAGCAAGAAGCATATTTGCCTAAATTTTTCACTAAGCATTTTTGTTTTGCCAAATCCCTCTTTCTCTTGAGAATTTGTTAATAGCCGGCCATCAGTCACCTTTCTTCTTAGTCAATTATTCATCAGGTAATAACTCTTCAGCCAGAAAGTAACAACTACATTACAAAGCCTGTATATATTACATAGCCTGTCACCAAAAGAAAAAGGAAAGAACAGAGAGGGATGACGGTAGGTCACAATGGTGAAATCCACAGAGAGCTTTTATCCATCCTCTGTTTTCATTTCACAAAGAGTAAAGGACTTCAGTAATCCTTGCCCAGACTGCACCTCATCCCTAGAACAGAAAGATCGGTGGCTGGGTCACCAATCTAGCTCAAGTGGGTCACAAACCAGATATGGAATGTGAACCTTAATATTTTCAATACAACAAATTTAAGAGAAGTTATAAGCAAGCTGTAGGTAGCATTTCTAAATGATACTAGAACCAAAAGACCTCCTCTCCCAATTTTTTTTTTTAAGTATTCTTAGGAAGAAGGAAGGGAGAACTCCTAAAGGGGAAGAAATGGAAATTGGAAACTTGAAAACTAAATGTGAACTGGAGTTTTCACGATTGGGGAAGGCAATCCAGGTATGGGAATAACACCAAATACATACAAGCTCTTATTTCACTATACTCCTACCTACTCAGTGTGGTTTACTAAAGTATTTTAAATTATTTACAGAACTAACTTTATACAGCAAAAGTTCAGAAGAATCCCTGCTGAAATTTAACAGTGTCTCTAATTTATAAGCTAATACAGCACCTGTTGAAGAACTTCAAGAATATCCATTATACTTGTAAAAAAAAAAAAAAAAAAAAGAACAGTCACATGAGATCTAAAAATACACAGTTCCAATTTTAGGATCCTATTTTAAAATCTATCAAATAATAGTATTTTATAGGGGTAAAATTAAACCAAATCATTCCTGGGCTTTCACAAACGTGTGCATGCACAGAAATTAACAATCTAACAGACCGCTCTCTGTTCGAACATGTAATACCTGAATACATGAATACACTCCGGTTTGTGTATCATAGTTGATACCTATTTTGTATAGAAAAAATAAGTTTAAATAAGACCAGAGTCTTGAAAATACAAATTACCACAACTCACCAGGTATGAAATACATCATTTGAATTCCCCTATAAACATTAAGGAAAGTGAAAAGAAAAAAAAAAACATTAAGGAAAGTGAATCCTTTACTTTAAAACTGCCAAAAAATTAATTCACAGATCCTACCAAATGTTTAAAGAAGAATTCTCACCAATTCTATAGAATCTCCTCCAGAGAATAGGAGGGAACATTGTCCAATTCATTTTTTGAAGCTAGTATTATTATCCTGATACCAAAACCAAAAACACTACATAAAAAGAAAACTACAGACTGATATTTTTCATGAACACAGCTGCCAAAGTCCTTAGCAAAATGTTAGCAAATAGAAACTAGTAATATATAAAAAGAATGATATTCCATGAACAGTGAGAGTTATTCTAGCAATGAGAAACTGATTCAATATACAAAAATCAATCAATGCAATCCACCAAATTAACAAGCTAAATGAACTTTCATCTGAGTCTCCTATCTTCTACAAAACTTAACTGTGGAACACAGGGGCACCTGGCTGGCTCAGTCAGTGGAGCATGTGACTCTTGATGTCAGGGTCATGAATTCAAGCCACACAGTGGGTGTACAGATTATTTAAAAAATAATAACAGTAATAATAAATAAATAAAAATAAAAATGGATCACAAATTTAAAAGTAAAATGCAAAACTATAAAACTTGTAGAAAAAGACAAAGGAAAAAAAATCTTTGGAATCCAGGACTAAGCACAAATTTGTAGACCTGACACCGAAACCACAGTACATAAAAGAAAAAATCCATAAACTGGATTCTATAAAAATGAAAAACTTTTGCTCCACAGGAGGATAAAAAGATAAACTACACAATGGGTGAAATATTTGTAAGGTCCAACCCAACAAAGGAAGAGTATCCAGGACACACAAAGAAATCTGAAAACTCAGGGCACCTGGGCAGCTCAGTTGGTTAAGTGTCTTAATTTGGCTCAGGTCACAACCTCAAGGTACATGAGTTCAAGCCTTGCACTGGGCTCTGTGCTGCCAGCTCAGAGCCTGGAGCCTGCTTCAGATTCTGTGTCTCCTTCTCTCTCTGCCCCTCCCTTGCTCCCACTATCTCTCTCATTCTCTCTCTCTCTCTCTCAAAAATAACATTAAAAAATTAATAAAGAAAAAGAAATCTGAAAACTCAAAAAGGAAAAAGGAAACAATCCAATTAGAAAACAGGCAACAGACACAGAGGCACATTTCACCAAAGAGAATAAACAGATGGCAAACAAGCACATGAAAAAATATTAGCCACTAAGAAAATGCAAATTAAAACCACAATAAAGATAATCACTGCACACCTATCAGAATGACAGTAAAATAAAAGTAATGACAACACCAAATATTGTCAAAGATGCAGAAGTTAGATCACTTCTATGTTGCTGGTGCTAAACATAAAATAGGACAACTATGCCAGAAAACAGTTTGGTAGTTTCTTAAAAAAACTAAATATCTAACTACCATATGACCCAGCAATTGCACTCCTGAGCATTTATCCCAAAGAAATGAAATGTTATGATAACACAAAAAATCTGTACATGAAATGTTCACTTCATATTAATCATAATACGGAAAAACCAGAAACAACCCAGACATCCTTCAAAGGATGAATGGTTAAACAAAGTGTAGTGTGGCTATATGATAATGGAATACTACTCAGCAATACAAAAAGAACAAACAATTGACACATGAAACAACTTGATCAATCTACAGAGAATTATGCTAGGTAAAAAAAAAAAAGCCAATTCCAAAAAGTTATATACCATACAATTCCATTTATAGCACATTCTCAAAATGACAAAATTAAAGAAATAACAGATTAGTGGTTGCCAGGATTTCAGGAGAGAGTAGGGAAAGAAAGGACCTGGGAGTGAATATAAAGAGGCAATATGAGAGGTTGATGGAAATGTTCTTTATCTTGACTGTATCCTGACTATGATATTGAACTGCTGTTTCTTAAGATGTTACCACTAGGGAAATTGGGGAAAAGGGATACAGGATTTGTATTATTTCTTACAATTACAAGCAAATCTACTATTATTTCAAAATAAAAAGTTTTAAAAATGCATTTTACTTGCCACTCAAAAAAAAAAAAAAAAAAACTTGCTCTACCTACAGCCAACATTTCAGTTAATGGCAATTCCTTTCTTCTAGTTATTCCAGAAAAAAACCTGGAATCATCAGGTTCTTAATACCCCACAACAAATCTGTTACCCTACCTTCAAAGTGTATGTAAAATCTGAAGACTTTTCACCTTTTAACTGGTACTGCCTCGTCCAAGCCACTGTCATCTCACCTGGCTTATTACGTTAGCCTTCTAAATAATCTGCCCACTTCTACCCTAGCTCCTACTGTCCACTCTCAACACAACAGCTCTAGTCATCCTGTAAAAACTTAAGTTCAATGATGTTACTTCTCTGCTTAAAACCCTGAGAGCTCTCCATCTCTCAAAAGTAAAATTCAAAGTCTTGGTAATAGCCTACAAGATCCTACAGGATCTGGCACCTCAATCTCATCTCTTACTAATCTCCCAGACTCCTCTATCCAGGCTGCCTAGTTAACAGATAGCAATCAATTTTTATAGAATATGCTCTTGACCCAATTCTCACCACAAACCCTACACCACTTCCCAACTAGTATCTTTGCACCTATCACGCCCTCTAAAAAGCCTTTCCCACAGTTTTCAGCCAGGCAAAACCCACTCATTGTCCCAAGGGTATCACCAAAGTTAACCTACTTGTTGTTGTAACTCCAAAACCTACCACCAAGTAGGAGCACAATTAATAAGTATTGTTCAAAGAGTAAAAAGTTGGAAATAACACACAGAAAACAAACGAAAAATTCATCTGAAATATTTGATGCAAGTTTGATCAACCTCCTGGACCTCCACTCCTTCAAATCAGAGAAAATGATCTAGTCAGAAATGAAGGGTATGCAGAACAAAGTGAGAACTCTTGACTTTATGAATTTATGGTTGAGCATGTACAGTCATATACAGTACTTTAGACTTCTAAGTGTTCCATTTCTGGCCTTTCTTACTTGATATTACCTCCCTAGTTAAAACAACATTTTAAAAATAACTTTCTACATTTAATTCTCTTCTATGGGTCCCTTCAATAAACTGTCTTTTTTTTAAAAATATTTTTATTTATTTCTAGGAGAGAGAGAGAGAGAGAGTAAGCAGGGGAGGGTAAGAGAGAGAAGGAGTCACAGCCTGAAACAGGTTCCAGGCTCTGAGCTGGC
The DNA here is from genome assembly GCF_003009895.1 of Hyaena hyaena. Taxonomy (NCBI): domain Eukaryota; kingdom Metazoa; phylum Chordata; class Mammalia; order Carnivora; family Hyaenidae; genus Hyaena; species Hyaena hyaena. The sequence goes on along the minus strand of NW_024080842.1, from coordinate 2,553,945 downwards.
AGTCAGCACAGAGCCCGACGCGGGGCTCAAACCCACGAACCACGAGATCATGACCTAAGCGAAAGTCGGACGCTCAACCGACTAAGCCACCCAGGCGCCCCTCAAAAAACGGTCTTAATAGCATGGCAAGACTTAATCAGAAGCTGTCATTCAGTAATCCAAAATAATGCTTACATTAATTTTTTTAGATTTTGTTGAAATAAAAATGTAAAACTTTAAAATCCTTACAGATTGCCAAGAATATATCTGAGCATTGAAATTTTAAGAAACCTAATGTAGAACAAGTTGGAATAAATCTCATGGAGTCACTTTCTAACTTTCTACGCTTATTTGATTTTTGGAACTCAACGCCTCCTATCTAGACTACAATTTTTGTATTACAAGAGTAATTACTTTGAAATCACTCTATCCTAAGGCAGCATGCTTACAAAAAACACTTATATTACCCAAAGCTTTACAAATGCTATGCTGTACTAAAATGTATCATTTAAATTAATTTAAGTTATTTTCAGTAGGGAATAATATGAATTTTAAATTGATACAGAGACTTTATGAAAAAAGGAAAATATTACCTAAAACGTCCAAATATGGTTGGAGCAATATTTATGAGGCTCTAATAAATAAAAACAAAGACAGGAGACACCTTAATATTCCACACTACCCCCTCACTTGCCCCTCTCCGCAAGATTTTTATCCATCTCTTAAAGGGAAAAGTTGTTCCTGCAACTACAGTTACCAGCTACATATCCCTCAAACTGTATGCCTTAAGCATTTCAGTAAGAAATATAAATGTTTTGGGGCACCTGGGTGGCTCAGTCAGTTTAGCATCTGACTTCAGCTCAGGTCATGATCTCACCGCTAGGGAGTACAAGCTCTGTGTCCAGCTCTGTGCTGACAGCTCAGAGCCTGGAGCCTGCTTCAGATTCTGTCTCCCTCTCTCTCCACCCTTCCCTTGCTCGTGCTCTCTCTCTCAAAAATAAATAAACATTAAAAAAAAAAATACAATTGTTTAACTGTTGTTTTCTTAAATGATCAAATAACCAAAACAATTATGCTATATAAATACTTTAGAAATAGGAATATCTGCATCGATCAGAGAAATCCTAGTTATATTTCAGTCATTATTAAAGGGCTTTGGGAAAATGGACCTCAGTTCTCCCCCACCGACTTACAAATGCTTCTGGCACACTGGATGTCTCACCCTCAGTGCTGCTGAGGAAACCTAAGGAACTAACCACATCACTACAGTAGAGAAATGTATAGCTAGACAGCCCCTGTTGGCAAGTAAGAAAATGCTATCCCATTCGCAATGTTTTTCATCTGAAAATTCAAAAAAGATTTAAGAAACAAAGCAGGATCATGTCTTGGCCTGAAAGAAAAAAGAGACTACTAAATAAAATAGTGCTTAATCATCACAAATTCTTATTAATACATTTGTTCCCCCTAAGTCTCAGGCCCTAGTTTACAGATTTATTTCTGGTAAAGGCTTCAATATCTTCATTCACAATGTACCATTTCTAAGAAAAGAAATACTTAATCATGCAGCATTATTTACAGATGCCAAGATATGGGGGATCCTGGGTGGCTCAGTCGGCTGTGCATCCAACCCTTGATTTCAGATCAAGATTCCAGGTCATGGGATAGAGTCCCACATCAAGCTCTATGCTGAGCATGAAGCCTGCTTAAGATTCTCTCTCTCCCTGAAGGCAAACCATGAGAGACTCTTGAATGCTGAGAACAAACTGAGGGCTGATGGGGTGGGGCATGGGGGAAGGCACTTGTTGGGATGAGCACTTGGTGTTATATGGAAACCAACGTGACAATAAACTATTTAAGAAAAAAATTAAAAACTAAATTAATCAAGAATGGATACTGAAAAAAATAAATAAATATTCTCTCCCTCTTCTCCCCTGTCCCACTCATACTCTCTCTCTAAAAAATAATCATAGCCAAGATATGGAAACAATCTAAACATGATAAATGAACAGATAAAGACTAAGTGGTGTGTGTGTATATATATATATATATATATATGTTACATATATATATACACACAATGGAATATTGCTCAGTTATACACACACAAAATGAAACATGGCATTTGTGACAACCTGGATGGGCCTTGTAGGTATTATGTTAAGTTAATATTATGCTATTAAATAGGTCAGAGAAAAGACAAATGTCTTATGTTTTTACTTATATGTGTAATAAGAATCAAAACAAAACAAGCAAGCATGCAAACAAGCCCTACTCACAGATACAGAGAAGAGACTGATGGTTGCCAGTGGAGAGGGGGTTGGAGGTGGGTGAAATGAATGAAGAGCATCAAAAGGTACACACTACCAGTTACAAAATAAGTAAGTCATGAGGATGTAATATGAAGCGTGGTGACTACAGTCAATAAGACAGTAATGCATATTTGAAAGTTGCTAAGAGAGTAAATCTTAACAGTTCTCATTACAAGGAAAAAAAAAAGTCAGTAGGGTAATGGTAGAGTTAGGTGGTGATCAGTTGCCAGTGTATACAAATATTGAATCATTATGCTGTACACCTGAGACTAACATAATGTTTTATGCCAATCATACCTCAATAAACAAAATCTTTTAAACAAAAAATTTTTAATTTTAAATAAAAATTTTTAATTTTAAATAAAAATTTTAAAAAACGTTAAATGAAATAATCAAATTCTACGACTCTATTAAAAATGAAACAGTCGTGCCCAGCTAACCTTCTCCTCCTTCTCCTCCTCGTAAGCCCCTCAGGAGCCCGAAGCCCCAGTATTCTGGCTCTTCACCAAGCCCCAGGACCTCCCAGATCTGAGGGATGAAACAGTACTCTAAATAGCGTTCTCCCCTTCACTTTTGCTCTCCAAGATATTCCATCAGCTCAGTCTGGTCACTGCCGCTGCCCACCTCGGTCTTTACCGCTTACCTTACGCGTTCTGGAAGACTCCCACACTCCGCGGCCGTGCGAGACCGCTGGGTGCCTCCCCCCACCGTGGGAACCTCTCTAGTCCACCACACCTCCTAACCACGGCCACCTCCTCAGCATCTGTTCGCTCTGCCCCCTCATAACTCCTCCCTTCAAGCAATTTTGGAGACCCCACCACCGCCACTCCCTGTGGCAACGCATTCTTCAAGACTGTGTAGACACCACCACCACTCCTCCCTCCACACCCATCTCCATAGTCTGCTCCCCGGACTCCCGCATCTCTCAACCCTGAATCTCGGGCCTCTCAGAGACCCCAGCCCCTTAGCCTCCTTCAGACAGCCTGCTCTCCCTCCTCGGCGCCCAGCGACTCTGCCCTAATTACACATCGCCATCTGCTCCGGACACTCGGAAGCGCCCTTTCGGTGGCCGGGCCTGTCTCTCCGCCCGCGCGGCCCTCCCGCGCCCGCCCTGCCGCCGCGCCCACTTTACCACTGGACAAGGTGGCGGACGCAAGCAGGAGCGCCAGGACCAGCGGCTGTGCCAACCCTCCCGGGACCTGGAGGCCGGGCGAGGACAGCAGTTTCGTTTGCACGGTTCCCCTCATCCTCCTCAAGACAGCAGCGGCCATAACGGACTCCGCCGGGAGCCTGCGCCGTTGCTAGGCTCTACGTCATGACATCAGACACTGCGTAAGGCACCGCGGCCGTCGCAGGTACGTCCCAACGTGATGACGTCGCAGCCCAAAGAGGCGCTCCGGAAACCGGGTTAAGGAGGAAGGAGAGTAGGAGTTTCAGCAAAGGGCGAGCCCCTCCCAAGCCCCTTTCAGTTTGAGGTTGTAAAGTGTAAACTGTAGAGAGGTTCAGAGCGAGCCTCTCTGTCTGCCACGTGATGGGATACTATACAGCTCATGAAAGTATTTTAAAACATTGAAGGGTTTTTGTTTTAAGATTTTATTTTGGGGGCTCCTGGGTGGCTTAGTCCGTTAAACCTCCGACTTCCAGTTGGATCATAATCTCACAATTCTTTAGTTCCAGACCCACATCCGGCTCTCTGCTGTCAGCACAGAGCCCACTTTGGACCCTCCGTCTCCCTTTCTCTTCCCCCCCCCCGGCCCGCCCCCACCAGTCTCTCACAAAAATGAACTTTTCTAAAAAAAATTTTATTTTTAAGTAATCTCTACACCCAAAGTGGGGCTCGAACTCACAACCCGCAATTAAGAATTGCGTGGTCTACAGACTGAGCCAATCAGAGGCCCCTAAAACATCGTTAAAAGGAAGATCCAACTGGGTAAAAGACTGCTGGTCTGGAAAGGGAAGTAACTGCCTTCCCTCCCTCAAAGGCAAAGGAAACACAAATGTTCGCAGTTGCCGTATCTGGGTTGTGGAATTGTAGGTAAATGTTTTACTTTTTATCTTGTAATTATTTTTTCCTTCAACAAATACTTAGCACCCATTCATATTTCAGTGAACAGCAGTTAACAATCCAAACCACATACCTTTGTGGAGTTGATTTTCTTGTGAGGAAGAGGATAGTTTAAGATAAACACTGTACAATGGGAAAGATATTATGGAGAAAAAGCAGGAAAGCAGGATAGGAAGTATGGTGCAAACAGCTTCCATATTTCCCACAATGAGCTTATGTTACTTTGTAAATTTAATCCTTAAAACCCCCAGCATATGAAAATGCAGGTTTAGAAAGTTCCCTTATGTCCTTGGCACATGCTTTAGTCTGTATGTTCTGCAAATGTTTCTTAAATAAATGTACGCTTTCAGTCGTGGAAGTTCCACTTGATTGATTTCCATGCGAATTATTGTGTCATGAAGCAAGACGTTTGCTGTATCCACAGCTTCACCACTCTGATATCCGTGATTCCCGCAGAAGATTGCTATCTTCCAGAGACAAAGCTGAGCTTCCCCTCTAAAGAGAGAAGGGCCCCTGTTCTCCTGAATCTTATTTCCCTTGACATTCAACTGGCCCCAGTGACAGCTCAGAAACACACAAACTCTGTGTTAAGAAAACTAAGAGGTCATTCATGCCCATTTCCCTATGCCCACCACAAACCCGGATAGACTGAATGGGGCCCTTATTGCAAACTTTCCAGGGTATCCAGGATACAAAGTCTTCCCAAATTCCCTTGGAGCTTTTCCTTCTGTGAGTAGAGAAACCATCACTCAGTTTAGTGAATAAGCCCTCGATTCTAGCTTCTGCTTATTGGGGTATTCAGGCATAGGCCTTTTTCTGTAATAAACACACCTTCAATCCTCTCTCCTTTGTCCCCATACCAGAGTGTTTCAATTCTCTTACTAGTGAGATATGAACCCAAGGCATTTTGCACAATATTCTGACATGCTGGATTCAATAGGCAGATACTTAATATGTGAGGAGGGAAATATACCCTCAATATTCAGAGGGCCCTTTGTACATTTCAAAATATCAATACTGTACCTGGCATCTGACTGCATGTACCCAACAACCATTATGTGCCAAAGTCTATAGACAAATTCAAAAGCGCACTTTGAAACAGCTACAGATCCTCATGAACCTGATGAAGACAGTATGACAAATGCTGAGGCAAGCAAGTTTGGGGTAATCAGCTACACAAAAGGTTCAAGTTAACTGTGATACTTGTCTGGCATGGTCACTTCCAAACATCCATAAAAAGGACCTCTACCTGGGGGCACCTGGCTGGTTCAGTCGGAAGAGCATGCAACTCTTGATCTTGGGGTCATAAGTTTTTGCCCCACACTGGGCATGGGGCCTACCTAAAAAAAAAAAGAAAAAAAAAGTAACTCTGCTAAAAACATGTATTACTGGGGTGCCTGGGTGGCTCAGTTAGTTGGGGTCCAACTTCAGCTCAGGTCATGGTCTCACTATTCCCAAGTTCAAGCCCCACATCAGGCTCTGTGCTTACAGTTCAGAGCCTGGAGCCTGTTTCAGATTCTGTCTGTCTGTCTGTCCCTCTCTCTCTCTGCCCCTCCCCCACTCACACTCTGTCTCTCTCTCAAAAATAAAACATTGAAAAAACATATTACTGAAGAGAAAAATGTTCAGTTATTGAAGCTGGATAATGTAACACAGAGTTTACTCTTCTACTTGGTAAATGTTTGAAGTTGACACTGTCATTTTTTAAAACATAAATATATTGCAGAATTCTATCCATGCCTTTGTAGGATCCCCTGCCCTAGAGTGTGGGAAGGACCTGTCAATATGATGGGCTGTCACTGCTGTGGTTACGTCATTAAATAGCACAGATGACTTTAAGAACGGGAGATTTTCTGGGGCACCTGGGGGACTCAGTCAGTTGAGAGTCCACTTTCGGCTCAGGTCACGATCTCGTGGTTTGTGGGTTTGAGCCCTGTTCCTGCTCCTCCCCTGCTCACGCTCTGTCTCTCTCTCTCCAAAATAAATAAGCATTAAAAACAAAAAAATTAAAAAAAAAAAAAAGAATGGAAAATTTCCTCGGAGGGCAGGACCTAATAAGGTGAGCCCTTAAAAGGATTGGGGCAGTTACAAAAGAAGTAAGTCCTGGGGCTGTCACGTACAGCATGGTAACTAGAGTTAATAAGACTGTGTACTGTATATTTGAAAGCTGCTAAGAGAGCAGATCTTACAAGTCCCTGTCACAAGGAAAGAGACATTGTATAACTGGTGTGGTGACAGAGGGTGACAGATGTTAATTAGCCTCACTGTAGTGATCGTTTTGCCATATATACAAATATTGAGTCATTATGTTGTACCTCTGAAACTACTGTTTTATGTCAATTATGCCTCAATCAATAAAATTAAAACTTTTAAAAGGGGGGGAAGTATAGCAGGGGCTCTTCGTGGAAGAGATTTCAACTGTGAGAGGGATCCAACAGTAAGGGAATTCTTCCATTCCAGCTGTGAAGATGAGAGGGGACCATCGGCAAGGAAGGCGGGCCAGCAAGGAAACAGGGGCTATTATCCTACAGCCGAAAGGAGCTGAATTCTGCCACAACCATGTGAGTGTGGAAGGGGACCTCAAGCTCCAGACGAGAACACAGTCTGGCAGACATGCTAATTTCAGCAGTGTGAGAATTTCAACAGAGAACCCAGCCATACCATACTGGACTTCTGACCTAGAGACCTGTGAAATGAATACATGCTGTTCTCAGCAACTATACTTGGGTAATTTGTTATGCAACAATAGAAAACTAAACATCCCGGGGCGCCTGGGTGGCTTAGTCGGTTAAGCGTCCGACTTTCGCTTAGGTCATGATCTCACGGTTCGTGGGTTTGAGCCCCGCGTCGGGCTCTGTGCTGACTGCCAGCTCAGAGCCTGGAGCCTATTTCCGAGTCTGTATCTCCCTCTCTCTCTGACCCTCCCCTGCTCACGCTGTCTCTCTCTCTCTTAGAAATAAATAAAAATAAAAAAAAAAATAAAAAAAAATAAAAAAAAAAAGAAAACTAAACATCCCCTCTCATACACACACAAAACATACACACACACAGTGCAAACACAAATGCCAAATGCCCCATGTATTTACACTTTTATTAATATAATAAAGACAACAGAAGGATGAGGTTTCAATATTTTATTCAAGTTTTACTTTAAGTGATGTTAATTACAGCATTTGAAGGGGAGGATCTAATTCCACACAAAATGGAAGACTCTAAAATGTACCCATTAAACTGCTAAAAAATAAACTGAGTGGCGAGAATACAACAGAAGTCCAATTTAGATTCCGAGTGTTGTCACCATGTGATTACAGTCACAGAGACTCTTCCCAGCTTGCAGCTGGGAGTCTTAGAAGCTATTTCATACTCTGGTGCAAGGGCAAAAAAACCACAACATGAGAGGGAATTAAGTCCTGAATTATTGGCTTCATCACGTCCACTTCTCCACCCCAAAATGGCACAAAAGGAACAGCTACCACGCCCTGCAGACTACTTTTGGTGTAAAAGAGGTGATGGACTGGGGTGGAAACAGGTCATGAAAATCTGTCTAAAAAAGTCTCTTTCGGATGAGTCTGTACACACCATCAGCGAGTCTCCTTCATGAGGGTAGGAAACCAAAGTTCAATTCTCAGGAAGTGATAATTTCATTCATTTACTCAACACCAGTTCACAAAATGCCTACAAATTCTCAGCTTCCCCTTGCAGCCATTTCTAGATAAAAAAGAAACCTGACAATTCTAGAGGGGCCACCAAGTTCCCCCCAAGTCTACCGGTGAAAGGACTTTTTTCTTGGACTTGGGTTTCTTCTGTACCTCTGAAAGGGTAACACCTTAAAGCTGACTCATCTTTAACCTGGAGGTCTAACGTGATATTTAGCAATACTCGCATCCCAGACGTACGACATTAAAAGGTACACTAAATTCTGAAGGTAGCTATGCTCAAAATAGTTTAAAATTAAACGATTGTACAGTATTCATTTATGCCTGAAATTCCAGTCCTAGACCAAGCTTGTGGCCGCCAGCATTGACATTCTTGCCATCCAGCAGAGCTGAGAGCGTCAGTTTGATACCTGCAAGGGGAATAACCAGGAACAGGGAAGGGGGAGGGATGGAGGAGAGAGATGAAAAGAAAGGTTAACACAGAGCAGGTCAACACAAGGAGGATTACCTAAGCACACAAATTCAGAACCTGCTTCAGCCGGGTGTGACCAGCAAGGCAAAACCACATGGCCCATCAATCCCTGTTACTGAACACCATTTGATTCATTAACAGGTAGCCCAGAATGAGCTTATAAAACACTCATTATTATTCCACAGGCTACCCAAAACCACTTCAGGGAGTCCACTTTCCTTTGTCCTCTCACTGCCCCCTGCTAGAGCCCTCTCCCTACCAGCGGCTCCCTGCAGGAAGCTTCCTGAGCAAAAGTGCCTTGAAATGAAACCCAACCATGAACCAGACTCTGAGATCTCACTCCCGGCATGCCCACAAACACACACACATGCACGCAACTGATATTCTCCCTATGACAGCTTGATTCTTTCATCATGTAATCTCAGATTTCTAGAGATGAAAGATCCAAAATGACCAAACTAATCCCAAAGTGGTAGTATCTCCTGTAGTTCTAACACACCATGGACTGGTCTAGCCAGCCGTGCAGAGGAAATCTGCACAACAGTTATACAATGAGAATGATTGATGGGCTAGTTTTAAGACCCTGCTAGAATTAAGATTAAGGCACCTATGTACACACTGGAAAAACAGATGGAGGAAAACCAAAAGTGTAATACTTTAGCCTTAGCCTTTTTCTCTCCTACTCACTACTTCAATTCTCTAAATGTTTTATACGGATTCACTACTTCAATTCTCTAAATGTTTTTATAATTATTTAATTATAAAACTTTCTATCCACTCATTTATAATGTACTATACAGGCATTAAATAAACAGTAACATTAAGGAGCAAACCAGCACCACAATTTTTCTTTAAGGCAAAGAAACAATTTCACTAATTTTCAAAGCAACACCTACCTGGCTTTAGGGTCTGAGTGTATCCTAAACCTATCAGGCTGGAGTTGTTCACTTTAGCCTAGTAAAGGAAAAGATAAGACAGAATGAAATTGTTAAGTACTTTATGTGTCCATATCCAAAATGAGTAAGAGCTTTGGAACCAACCAACTCTGGCCTTCAGAAGCAAGGACACCTTGTTTTTTCATGACCACCTTGTTTATGAGATTCATTAAATTCATCATGAAATATATCACATTTGAGAGCAAATCTCAGGAAAGAAACTCAAAGAATCAACACAGTGGTCAATTAAAGGAAAGTTATGGGGCGCCTGGATGGCTCAGTCAGTTAAGAGTCTGACTTAGGCTCAGGTCATGATCTCACAGTTCCTGGGTTCAAGCTCTGCAACGGGCTCTGTGCTGACAGCTTGGATTCAGATTCTGTGTCTCCCTCTCTCTCTGCCCCTCCCCTGCTCACACTCTGTCTCTCAAAAATAAATAAATAAATAAAACATTAAAATAAAATACATACTGCAACAAAAGAATGACCTAGCCGTTCACTTAAATTTCAGCGTTTCGTGACTGTGAGTTCAATAAAGCAGTTGAGTCAATCATTTTACCCCCATTCCTCTGCCTGAGTGGTAGGGAAATCTGGGCCTCTCCCTGACCCCTTTTTGGTGAAATAAGGAGAGGCCAGGAACAGAGAAAGCTCAAGTCATGAGAATACTAAGTCCTGGCAAAAGCTGAGGTACATGTTTTCCTGCTTGAATACTGTTTTCAGACCTGACAACTTCCATAACAAAGAACAAAGCAGGGGGAAGGAAGATTTCCTGGTGGTAAGTGCCCCATCTGGCTGTTCCTTTTTGCTTATACCATCTAATTAATAAGGCTCCTCTTCTTTGTTTTTAAGTGCTTAACTTTAAAGGAGCCAAATTCAGTTCCCATTTCAAACAGGCTGTTGGTGTATTACACAATCACCATCCTGCAACATGAGATTTCCTCATTCCACCCCAAAAGGGAAGGAGCCAGCTGTGCCCTGTGATGAGAGATGAGTTCAACAGGATTTAATGCAAAAACCATACAGCAACTGAGCAATGCCACCGAGTCTGCGAGATTAGATGCCAACTATTAAATGCCAGGGCTTGGTTTCTTAATATCCAATAGAAGAGCTGGCAGGAGAATGAAAAATGAGAAGCATTAAATGAACATGAATCCTGAGGATCCTCTCTCTCTCTCAAAAATAAACATTAAAAAAAGTGGTCGCAGGGGAGGCGACTAGGTGGTTCGGTTGGTTAAGCCTCCAACTGTAGCTCAGGTCATGACATCAATGGTTCATGAGATCGAGACCGCATCAGGCTCTCCGCTGTCAGTGCAGAACCTGCTTCAGATCCTCTTGTCTCCCTCTCTCTCTGCCCCTCCTCTGCCTGCACTATGTCTTGAAAATAAATAAACATTAACAAATTAAAAATAAAAAAGTAGGGGTGCCTGGGTGGCTCAGTCGGTTAAGCATCCAACTTCAGCTCAGGTCACTCATGATCTTGTGGTTCGTGGGTTCGAGCCCTGTATCGGGTTCTATGCTGGCAGCTCAGAACCTGGAGTCTGTTTCGGATTCTGTGTCTCCTTCTCTCTCTGCCCCTCCCCCGCTCATGTTCTGTCTATCTGTCTCAAAAATAAATAAGCTATAAAAAAATTTTAATAAAACAGTAAAAAATAAAAAAATAAAACCTTAGCATTCAAGGTAACCCCTTTACAGTCTGCAGCATGGAACAAAGCTTTATGAGAGGAAAACGCTCCAGAGCAAACCAGTCTGAGTCAAGTCCAGGCCCCAGCACTTATCAGCTGTCTGCACCATCTACCCTCAACCTCTCTGAATTTCCAGCTCATCTGTGCACGCAGGGTTGGGATGATTTTTTGTTTTTTAAGGCACATACTCAAATAGGTTGTGTAAGAGTTTAATACAGTAACCCACACATAATGGGCTCTGCACAGTGCCTAGCATCCACAGTAAGAGCTATTACAATTATCACTTTCCTCATTTCAAACTCATTTCACAGAAAAAAAATCTCTAGCCCCAGCATGCAACTCCAGCAACCCAGAAGGATTCTAACCTAAGCTTCAGGTGGAGCCTGGGTGATGCGTGATTCCACAAGTACTCACCGAGAAGCAGGCGTCAGGATCGATCTGGTACTTGGCTGCTATTCCAAAGCGAGTGTTACTATTTCCCGCTGTCCAGGCCAGATTAACGGCGGTCTCTAACTTCTTATTCACCTTCTGATAAATGGAGCCACCAAACTCTGTCCCATCGTTTCTGCAAACAAGCAGAACACAGGTGCCTATCCACCCCTGAAGGCAGGCTGGAGCTAGGTACAGCCGTCCAAGTCTGACAGAGGCCAGGGGTGCTGTAAATGGACCAAGGTGATCACAAAACAGGTACCAAATTAGGGAAAAGCCTGATAGGAATGGAAGAGGCACCAGCTTTGGGAAGGTTCAAAGGAAGGGAAAGGCTAGTTTTCAACCGTCCTTGGGAACATCCAAAGGCAGGAAGCTAAGGCTGCATGGAACTTGAAATGTGCTTCCAAAATAGTCTTTAAAATAGAAGTGGCAACTAAGGCACTGGAATTCTGGGTGATTTTTTTTTTCTGCTGCTGCTATTGCTCATGTTACTTCTTTTGTAAATGTATCTATGATAACAATGATAAGGGAGTAGAAACAAATGAGAGAACATGGCCAGGAATGGTAAGAAAGGCTGGGCTACCCGTGTTCTTCAGAAGGCAGGTGACAGCCCTTAGCACCACCAGCTGCAGCCACTGCTGGGCAGGCACAGTCAAAGCCCACCTCGCCCCTTGGAGGAGCAGCAATTACATAAGAACTTGACCTCCAATTCAGACTTGTCCACCTGCATAGTACTCTTGGCCCAAACTTCAGTATCTCTACAGTTCTGATGGGATGAAAAGGAGATGCTTGGTGCATTATAAAATGTTTCTATCTTTCAAAAATGGAATGAAACCCAACTGGATAAATTCCGTCATCTCTTCCAAACACATCACACTGACTCCAGCCTTTCGAAATATCCCCTTTCCCTCCTTTACATTTTTAACATAAAATAATGTCAAAGTTCTGCCTTGTCATTTTGGGTGCTTCAAGAGGAAATGTCATCAGAAACTGGTAAGGCAGAGCCCACGTGATTTGGAACTCAGCAAAGAGCTTGGAACTCTGATCCAGGGGCAAATGGCTGATTCACTGCAAACTCTGCTCCTCGCCAATATACTCTCCCCAAAGTAGATGCTCATTAAACACTCAAGTTTTCCCCTGAAATTCAACGATATAGACCTTGTACTTGCATAAAGTACAAGGACAGGACAGGCACCCCCTGATTCAAAGGGAAACCTAACTTCTTCAGAAAGCCCAAGGAGGCAACAGAACAGGAGCTTTTCACAGACAATAGATTTTTGACTGACTTTAGTGTAACTGAAATTGGGAAATTTTCTTGCGCTCACATTTGTGTCTAAAAAATGTCAGAGTTCTCATTATATCCTAAAACCGGCAACACTGCCTTCTGTTGTGAGCTCTCAAAACCATAAACAGAGGAAAGTCATTGTTCACATTCATCTTCACAAAGCACAGAGAGCGGCTATGACACTCTGCAGGCCCCTGCAAGCCCCAGGACAACCCGGATGGGCTGTGGTGGCGGTTTCCACAACAGCTAAAAATAAACCATGTCTGCTTAATAAAATCAGGTATGTGAGGCTCAGGTATGCAGGGAAAACAGCTAATGGCCATTGCTATTCCTAGAAATGGGGCCAATTTCCAATTCAACACCAAGGACTTTCCATTTCAGTCAAAACTCTAACAAAAAACACGTCTGGGGGCGCCTGGGTGGCTAAGTCGGTTAAGCGTTCGACTTTCGCTTAGGTCATGATCTCGCAGTTCGTGGGTTCGGGCCCCGCATCGGGCTCTGTGCTGACTGCCAGCTCAGAGCCTGGAGCCTATTTCAGAGTCTGTGTCTCCCTCTCTCTCTGACCCTCCCCTGCTCGCGCTGTCTCTCTCTCTCTCTCTCTCCTAGAAATAAATAAAAATATTAAAAAAAAACACAACACTTCTGTTGTTTGTGCCCTTTTTCCTGTGACATTTTTGTGTGTTGCCTTTTTTAAATTTATATACCTTTTCTGACTGTTTTGGGGAGGGGGGGTATACATTTTTATGAATTTTAACACACGTACAAGATTTGTATGACCACCACCATGATCAGGATACTGAACAGTTCCACCACCCCCAAATCTCCTCACACCACCCAGTGCAGTCACACTCTCCTCCCACCCCAGGAACCACTGGACTGTCCATCACTATGGTTTTCCTCTGACTTTTTAGCTTTAAAATACTCAAAACCGGATACCTGGGTGGCTTAGTCAGCTGGGCATCCGACTTTTGATTTTGGCTCAGGTCATGATCTCGCTGCTGTCAGTTGAACCCGCTTTGGATCCTCTGTCCCCCCCACCCTCTCTGCCCCTCCCTCCCCGACTCTCTCTCTCTCAAAAATAAATAAACTTTAAAAATAAATAAATAAACAGGAGTGCCTGGGTAGCTGAATCAGTTGCGCATCTGACTTGGGCTCAGGTCATGATCTCATGGTTCCTGGATTCGAGCCCCACGTTGGGCTCTGTGCTGACAGCTCAAAGCCTGGAGCCTGCTTTGGATTCTGTGTCTCCCTCTCTCTCTGCCCCTCCCCCCCCACACTGTCTCCCCCTCAAAAACAAACATTGAAAAAATAAATAAACTCAAAACTTATTATAATAATGGATATGTCATATTAACTCGTTTATGTTAAAATAAATATAAATAAACTCAAAACTTACAATAGATCTGTTCTATTAATTATGTTATGTTAAAACAAATAAATATAAACTCAACTTACAATAGATCTGTTATATTTTATTAACTGTTATGTTAAAATAAATAAGCAAATATAAACCCAAAACTTAAAATAATAGACGTTATATTGTTACATTAATTATATTAATTATAGTAGTCCTCCCTCATCTTTTTTTTTTAATGTTTTATTTATTTCTGAGAGAGAGAGAGAGAGCACGAGCAGGGGAGGGTCAGGAAGAAAGGGAGATACAGAATCCGAAACAGGCTCCAGGCACTGAGCTAGCTGTCAGCACAGAGCCTGATGCAGGGCTCGAACCCACAAACTGTGAGACTATCACCTGAGCCGAAGTTGGACGCTTAACCGAATGAGCCACCCAGGCGCCTCTAGTCCTCCCTTATCTGTAGGAAATATGTTCCAAGACCCCTAGGAGATGCCTGAAACCAGATAGTACTGAACCCTATATAAACTATGTTTTCTCTTGTACATCCATAGCTATGACAAATATAATTTATAAAGTAGACACAGTAAGAGATTGGCAACAATAACTTTTATTTTAATAGAACAATTATAACAATATACTGTAATACTGTTATATGAACGTGGTCTGTCTCTCAAAATACCTTATCGTACTGTATACGGCCTTCTTACAATGATGTGAGGTGATAAAATGCCTACGCGATGAGATGAACTGAAGTGAGTGATACAGTGACCTTCTGAAAATACATCAGAAGGGGGGTCATCTGCTTCCACACCGTGGTTGACTATGGGTAAGTGACATCGCAAAAAGTGAAATGGCAGTTAAGGGGGAACCACAGTATAAAAACTCCTCAAAAAAGTTTTTAAATGGAAATGTTAATTAAATACTGGTACATGTACCACTTAACTCGCCTTTAAGAAGTCACTTCTTTAGTGACCTCTAGTGGAAAGAAAGAAATCTGAAAAAGTTGTTGCCCACTCATGGCGTTGGGGATTTTATAAATGAAATGTGTGTTTCCCTTCACCTACATCAGCACTCCAATGCACTCCAATTCCCAGGTTTCATACAAGGGGCTCTCTAAGCCAATCTGCACTTTTCTCTTCCCTTCACTGTACTAGCTAGTAATTAGTCAACTTTTGCTTGCTCTGCCTCAAGGAAAAGACACTGTATGGAACCAAGATCATCATCCCCTAATCTGGTGTCTCAGATCTACGTTTCATTGAGCACAGTAAGCTGACCTCAGGCTTCATACAGAGAAAGAGGGACGACAGCCATTGGACTGATGTCATGCCCTTGCTGTAACATATCAGTCATTCTGTGTGTACTAGTGACAGCTCCGACCGTCTCTAGAACACAAAGAGCCTAAGCCACCTGCCGAAACGGGCAGGTGGGAAACAGAAAAACACCAGCAGGCCGTGTGGCTCATGTGATGCCAAAACACTCACTTTAAAGTGATTAAAACGGGAGCTCGAAAAGCAATCCCTCGCCTGCATGCATGCACTCACAACGCTCACGTACACTTACACGTTAGTGTGGAGCTGGAATTCGTCAGTCTTGTAGCCGACTGCAAAGTTGCTCTGGGTCACTCGAGACTTTGCAGTCTCAAAATTCATCTGGTAGCCGGCCAGCCAGCCCTCATAGCCCAGCACCAGAGCGCCCCGGATCGAAGGGCCGGCGATGTCAAAATCCACGTCACAGCCCAGGTTGATGTGCTCCCGCTTATACCCTGTCTTGATTTTAGCATTTTTTTTCCTGAAGGAAAAGAAATTGTGTTGTTAAAGTCATAAGCGAATTCACCTTGTGACAACCATGCCAAAAAAAGGAAAAACAAATGTTTTAAAGCTCAGGTTATATACAGGGATAGGGAGGCAAAATCAGCACCCCAGATCTCCCGTTAAGCAGCTGTTCTCCCACAGTGGACGAGAACACAACCTCTCCTCAACCACAAACCTGGCTGCAGAAACGCCACAAGAATCAAGTGAGAACAGGCAGGAAAAGCTGGTGGCAGGGTCGGGCAAAAGCACTAAGTAATTTTCCTTTACTAACCTCTCCCTATGCCTAATATAATGCCCTACGCAGGCATTTATTAGGCAGAGTGCTACCATGTAATTATGAAACAGATGCTTCCTTGCTATTCTCCAAGCCTATGAAAAAGATGCAGTATCTCTGTCTTGAAGGCAGCTATCTAAACAGCAGCTTTTTTTTAATGTTTATTTATTTCAAGAGAGACAGAGATAGCATGAGTGGGGGAGGGGCAGAGAGAGAGGGAGACCCAGAATCCCAAGCAGGCTCCACACTGTCAGCATGGAGCCCAATGTGGGGCTCAAACTCACCAAACCATTAAGATCATGACCTGAACCAAAACCAAGAGTCGGATGCTTAACTGACTGAGCCATGCAGCTGCCCCTAAACAGCAGCTTTTAAGGAGATGGTTGCTTTCTTACTTTGTGTTTCACTTAGTAAGTAAATAAACAAATACTAGATAGATCCCTTCTAAGTAAATATAACAGAGAGCTTTTAATTCAGTATTCATGAGATCCCAAAGAGCATGTATGTCAGAGACCTAGGCGCAGATGTAGAAGCTAGGACCCTGTAGTCACAGAGGCCGGGAGACCCTTGCCAACTGGGTAAGATGGCAGGTCTTGTCTGCTAATCCCAGATCTGTGTATATGACCAGATCAGTGCCTCCTGTGCCTATTACTCAATACCCAGCAGTCGTCAGCAAAGGTAGGTGAGTCAGCTCACTTGCAAATATATTACCACTCCAGCCTTGACCAAATGCCAACATGGGAGACAAGACTGGTTCTAATGAAGACTATTTTCTGTTATTCAGCTATAAAACGGACATCCTCCCACAGCAAGCTGCACTCTCAGAAGAGATCAGGACCTGCACAGCCCTGTCTACCCCAGTTTCATTCAGACCAAGATTAAAGCTTCATCCCCAGCACCCAGATTCAGGACTCTAAATGCCATTCTCTCCTTAAAGGCACCAGTACCCGTCGGAAAAACTGGAGACTACAGGTCAGGGCAGGGAATGTGCAAGGTGAGCTTGAAGCATCTATCAAAGCTATTAAAGACTACTGGGGTTGGTGAACAAGAACTTGCTAGCCTGAAGAGACACCCAAGAGCTTCCAACATGAAACACTGACATCTTAAGAACAATACTGATTGGATCAGCTGAGTGGCTCAGTTGGTTGAGCATATGATTTTGGCTCCGGTCATGATCTTTCGGTTCATGGGTTCAAGCCCTGCATCAGGCTCTCCACTGTCAGCACGGAGCCTGCTTCAAATCCTGTCTCCCTCTCTCCCTGCCCTTCCCCTGCTCATGGGTGCTCTCTCTCAACTCTTTCTCTCTCTCAAAAATAAAGAAATACTAGGAGCACCTGGGTGGCTCCACTGGTTGGGCGTCCAGCTTCAGCTCAGGTCATGATCTCACAGTGTGTGAGTTCAAGACCCACATCGGGCTCTATGCTGACAACACAAAGCCTGGAGCCTGCTTTGGAATCTGTGTCTCCCTTGCACTCTCTCTCTGCCCCTTCCCTGCTTACTCTGTCTCTGTCACTAAAAAATAAATAATAAATAAACATTTTTAAAAAAAACAATGGTAATACTGGCAGTGGTGGTGCCTGGGTAGTTCAGTCTGTTAAGTGTCCAACTCTTGATTTCTGTTCAGGTCATGATCTCATGGTTAGTGAAACTGAGCCCCAAGTTGTGTTGTGAACTGCATGGAGCCTTCTTGGGATTCTCTATCCCCCTTTCTCTTTGACCCTCTCCCACTCATGCTGGCTCACTCACTCTCTCTGTCTCAAAATAAATAAATTTTTTTAAAATCTAAATTTATTTAAAAAAGAGAGAGAGGGGCGCCTGGGTGGCTTAGTTGGTTAAGTGTCCGACTTTCGCTTAGGTCATGATCTCGCAGTTCGTGGGATCGAGCCCCGCGTCGGGCTCTGAGCCTGTTTCAGTCTGTGACTCCCTCTCTCTCTGACCCTCCCCTGCTCACGCTGTCTCTAAATAAAACATAAAAAAAAAAAAAAAAAAAAAAAAAAAAAAAAAAAAAAAAAAAAAAAAAAAAAAAAAAAAAAAGAGAGAGAGAAGGGCACCTAAGTGGCTTAGTCAGTTAAGTGTCCAACTTCAGCTCAGGTCAGGATCTCACAGTTCATGGGTTCAACCCTCACATCAAGCTCTGTGCTGACAGCTCAGCCTGAAGAAGCCTGCTTCAGATCCTGTGTCTCCCTCTCTTTCTCTGCCCCTCCCCTGCTCAAATTCTGTCTCTCTCTGTCTCCCAAAAATGAATAAACATTAAAAATTAAAAAAAGAATACTGGCAATGGATTGAAACATATCAAATATGTTTAAATCATACTGACACTTAAAAGACACACAATGGTCATCTTTGGAGACTAGAGAACCAATGTGTTACGTTGAAACAGTAAATAAAAAAGGAAGCAAACATTCATTCCACCTTTCCTACACTATCTGAGTAACCAGTAGTTTATGAGAAGTTTCTTTTTATTGAAATATTCTAGCTAATAAATGAAGAATGAATGGTTAAAGTGGAATTATCACCAGTTTGTAACGCCTAATGAGTGAAGTGTGAATAGCACTAACACTCAAAGAAAAAAAACCCAGCATTCTACGTGCATCCAGTGGAAGTATATGTCACCACTTTTATTCTTCCCACTCCCCTTCCTAATGGAATCTAAATGCAATGAAACCTGTAGACTTACCAATTCACAGTAAATAGGAGGGACAGGGTGACAAGTTAAATGACCATAAAGATACCCACAGCATAAGTTAGTCTATGCGTATGCTCACTTCGGCAGCACATACAGTAAAATTTACTCTATGTGTAATCTTATGGGACAAATGATCTAACTTCAACAAATAAGTTAGAAAGGGAAAAGAAGGAGGAGAACCTAAAAATTAAAGAGACTTAGGAGCCAAATGACCCAATTTTTGCAATTTTGCATGGACAATTTTTGATTCTATAAATTGAAAATGAAATCATGTAGGGGTGCCTGGGTGGCTCAATCAGTTAAATGTCTGACTTTGGCTCAGGTCATGATCTCACAGCTCATGAATTCGAGCCCTGCATAGGGCTCTGTGCAGACAGCTCAGAGCCTGGAGCCTGCTTTGGATTCTGTGTCTCCCTCTCTCTCTGCCCCTCCCTGCCTTGTGCTCCGTCTCTCACTCACTCACTCTCTTAAAAATAAATAAACACTTAAAAAATTTTAATGAAATCATGTATATTTGATCAGACTACAAATTTAACAATATTAAGGAATTATGATTTTTTACAATGTAATTATATTGTGATTATGCTTTTGTAAAAAGTGTGTGCCTCAGCAGCACATATATTAAAACTGAAACGATAGAGGAAAGATTAACATGGCCCCTGCGGAAGGATGACACAAATTCGTGAAACGCTGCATATCTTTAATACAGAGAACAAGCTGACAGTTACCAGAGGGGAGGGGGCGAGGGGATGGGTGAAATAGGTGATGGGCATTAAGGAGTGCACTTGTCACAATGAGCATCAGGCAATGTATGGAACTGCTGAATCACTATACTATACACCTGAAACTAGTATATAAAACTGTTAACTAACTGGGATTAAAATAAAAAGAGGCACATAGGTGGCTCGGTCAGTTAGTCTGATTCTTGATCTCGGCTCAGGTCATGATCTCACAGTTTGAGGTTCAAGTCCCACATCAGGCTTTGCACTGATGACTCAGAGCCCGCTTAGAATTCTCTCTCCCTTGCTCTGCCCCTACCTCACTCGTGTTCTCAAAATAAATAAACTTAAAAATAAAAAAGGAATCTTATCACTTAAAGATACATATTGAAACATTTACAGATGAAATTATGAGATAACTGTTTTGTACTTCAAAATAATCTGAAGGTGGCAGAGACTGTGAATGCATAAATAAAACATAATTGGCTATGGGTTGATAACTATTAAAGCTGGGTGATGGGAACATGATGAGGGTTTATTTTTTATATATTTCTTTAATATTTCTTTATTTTTGAGAGAGAGAGAGAGAGAGAGAGAGAGAGAGAAAGCAAGCAGGGGAGGGACAGAGAAAGAGAGAGACACAGAATTGAAAGCAGGCTCCAGGCTCTGAGCTGTCAGCACAAAGCCCAATGCGGAGCTTGAACCCAAAGACCATGTGATCAAGACCTGAGCTGAATTCAGACGCTTAACCTAGTGAGCCACCCAGCCGCCCCCATGACGAGGGTTTAATATGCTACTCTTTCTTTAGTATGTTTGAAGTTTTCTATAACAAAAAATTTAAGGTTAATCATTCCAAGTCATCAATGAGATGAGAATTTCAGAGGTCATAGTTGAAAATAAAGCCAACACCCTTCACAAGTAACAGTGATGCTTACAACTTTTGTTCAAGTTGCTGTGGTGCATTTTTTCAAGCTTTTGAAGGAAAGGAGTAACAACCAAACAAATTATCTCTCAATAAGAAAACTCAAGGGGGCACCTGGGTGGCTCAGTCAGTTGAGCATCTGACTTCAGCTCAGGTCATGATCTCACGGTTTGTGGGTTCAAGCCCACGTTGGGCTCTGTGCTGACAGCTCAGAGCCTGGGGCCTGCTTCAGATTCTGTGTCTCCTTCTCTCTTTGTCCTTTTCCCACTCATGCTTGTCTGTCTGTCTGTCTCTCTCTCTCTCTCTCAAAAATAAATGTTAAAAGAATTTTAAAAAAAAGAAGAAAGAAAAACTCAAAGTATCATGACCTCATGGTTCATGGGATCAAGCCCTGAGTCTGCTTGGGGTTCTCTCTCTCCCTGTCTCTCTCTCTCTCTCTCTCAAAAATAAATGTTAAAAGAATTTTAAAAAAAAGAAGAAAGAAAAACTCAAAGTATCATGACCTCATGGTTCATGGGATCAAGCCCTGAGTCTGCTTGGGGTTCTCTCTCTCCCTGTCTCTCTGCCCCTCCTCTGCACTCTCTCTCTCTCTCACTCTCTCTCTCAAAATAAGTAAATGAAGTTTTAAAAAACATAAGGAAAAAAAACTCAAAAATCAACCTCTTCGGGTCTCCCTAGTCTTTGCAGGAAGCAGCCTCGGTTTTGGCTTATCCAACTGGCCGCATGCTAGCGGGGTGATTGATGAAAGGCAGCTGCTCTGAGGCTGACATTTAGAAAAGGGGGGGGGGTGTGGGAGACCAACACTGTAAAAATCAGGCATCTTATAACCACTAGGTAAAAAGCTGCCGCTGACCAAAGTGTGCCGCCCGTGGCAGGGCCTCTGACCAACGGTGCACACCAGCCTCACTGGACCATTTACATGGTGCCTCCTGCCCCTGTCTCAATGAATTCTGGCCAGGAGAGCAAAGTCCCCAGAGAAAGGGCAGTGCCTGGGCAGTGACTCAGGTTTCTTTCCGGGCTTCTGCTCTAATGCAACCCTCTACATCTCTGGAGTTTTCCCTCTTTCAAATATTACTGGGATTATTTTTTAAGCTTTTTAAACAATGGCGCTAACCTGACTAGCACCTGAGAGAGGCAGGACTCTGATTTCCGGTTAACAATCTGGCTTTTTCTGTGGTGAGTACTCAGCATGGGTGCCGGTCCCTGGAGGAGTGTGCAGCCTCATCCACACGTGATCTATGCTCAGCTCCGTACAGAAGCCCCGATGCTTTCCCAGGCTCTCCGCTTCGGTAGCTCTGGAGAGCCAGCTTTCATTTCTAATCTGCATCAAGTCATCAAAACTTGCCTCAAATACCCAGGACCAATGTGGACACGCTGTGCTCATGATCTTGGTTTCTAAATGCCACTCTTCACTAGAAGGAGCTGAAGCTCCCTGGAGAAACGCCTGATGGCAGGACCAGAGGAGAAGAGCAGAAGATGAGCCTGCTACAGCGTCTGAAGCAGAGCTCAAAATAAGTGTCAGGGGATTATCAAAAGCACAGGAGGTCAACTTGGAGACATGCTCAATGGCCCTATCTGAAATAAATGAGTAAACAAATATACTATAGTAACAGATTATAACCCACAGAATAAAGTAAATGTCCCTGGATCCATACTGATATAAATAAATGATTAAATAAATACATGGAAGAGAAGGAAGAGCTCTTCGTTAGAGTAGAATCCCAATTAATAAATGCAGAAGGCATGACGGAAAGAGAAAATTTTACTAAACGCACTTGTCGCAGGCAGAATTACTGTGGATAGTAATTTTGTTTTTCAAAAGGTAAGAAACAGAATATTTGCATAGTCTCAAAGTACCTCCCGAGATACTTATTTACAAAGAGAAAAGTAACTTCATAGAGAAACCTGGCAAATACCACTTTACTCAAGTGATCAAAGTTAACATCACCAGTAATGAACACTGACATATACGTCCTGATATCATGCCCAAGACAGACACCACATCACTTCTGTGGCTGTAGAACAGAAGTGTTATACTACAATAATATAAATAATATAACATAATAATATAACATAATAAAAATACATAACCTAAGTTTGACCATGAGGAAACACGACACATATCCAAATTGACAGAGTCTACAAAATAATTGGCCAATCCTCTTTAACACTGTCAAGGTCATGAAAGACAAAGACTACCTTCTAGATTCGAGGAGATCAAAGAGATTTGAGGGTTAAACGTGACCTAGCATCCTGAACTGGATCATGGATCAGAAATAAGACATCACTAGGACAACAGATTAGTTAACTGTATGACAGCCATATAAATTTCCTGGTTCTGATAATTACATCATAGTTACACAAGATGTTAATATTAGGAGGAGCTGAATGTAGGATATAAGGGAACTCGACAGGATCTCTGTGCAACATTTTTGTGCATATTAAGTGTAAAAATATTTCAGGCGTCAGTTGGTTAAGCCTCCAACTTTGGCTCAGGTCATGATCTCATGGTTCATGAGTTCAAGCCCCACGTCAGGCTCTGCTGACAGCTCAGGATCTGGAGCCTGTTTAAGATTCTGTGTCTCTCTGTCCCTCTATCTCTCGCCCACTTGCATTCTGTCTCTCTCAGAAATAAACATAAATCTTTAAAAAATGTAAAATTATTTCAAGATAAAAAAATTTAAAAAAAAAACCTTCCTCTTATATGTATTACTGTAGGATCTGGAGACCTCTCTGCAAACCTCCCAAAGGTAGCAGGAAATCCCCTAAAAACTCTAAAGTGTGCCATCTCAAGTCAGTAGGCAAAGTCCTAGGCAACAAATTCAAACATGTAAACACATTCTCCTGCCCCTCATGCTTTCAGAGGGTCTCTCTAGATAAGTTCTCCCATAATGGCACAGTGTCTGGAGGGAAATAGGCAAGCAGGAAAGCCAGTCAGGCTTGCTGCTGTCAACTTGTCAGTGCAGAGCATGTTTAGGATCCTCTGTCCCCTTTGTCTGCCCCTCCCCCACTTGCGCTCTCCCAAAAATAAATAAATATTACAAGACTATAACCTCCAGAGGCAGAAGCCCTATCTACCTAGTCTCATGGTTACCCTGCATGCAGTACAGGGTCTGAACTCTGTAGACCCTTCCTCTAAAAGACATGTGTCAGGGGGCACCTGGGTGGCTCAGTTGGTTGACTGCCCAACTTCGGCTCAGGTCATGATCTTGCGATTTGTGAGTCCGAGCCCCATGTCAGGCTGTGTGCTAACAGCTGAGAGCCTGGAGCCTCCTCTGGACTCTGTGTTTCCCTCTCTTCTTCTGCCCCTCCCCTGCTCACAGTCTCTCAGTCTCTCAGTCTCTCTCTCTCTCTATCAAAAATAGGCAAACATTAAAACAATTTTCTTAAGACATCTGTCAAGAGGGGAAAAAGTAAATAATATGGAATGGCAAAAGATGAAATTCTTCATGCCACTAACTGTACATTTAAAGATTGCTGGGATGGTGCGCCTGAGTGCCTCACTCACATGAAACATGGCAGTCGGTTGAGCGTCCTACTTCAGCTCAGGTCATGAGATCACAGTTTGTGGGTTTGAGCCCCACGTCAGGCTCTGTGGTGAATGCTTGCTCAGAGCCCAGAGCCTGTTTCGGATTCTGTGTCTCCTTCTCTCTCTGCCCCTTCCCCACTCACACCCTTTCTTACTCTGTCTCTCAAAAATAAATAAAATGTAAAAAAAATTTGTTTTAAATAAAAATTGCTGGGATGGTAACTTTTACACGTGTATTTTACTACAATTTTTAAAAACCACAAAATCAAATTCAGTACCTGCACCAATGTGCAAAACAACCTTCACTGGCTTTAGGAGACCCACTGCTCTGAATGGACAAAAACAAGAAAGTGCCCCATCTAGTCACTTTGAAAAGCACCAGGAGCTCAGGCAACCCACACACTGTCTGGCCTCCTGATGAGCCCAGTAACTGTCAAGCCTAACTGGTTTGTGGCTGGGGGGCATGGGGCAAAAAGTGCAGCCTCAGGAGCCACCCTGCACTTAAAACCCATCCTCTCCCAGCGCCCCTAAGTAGGAAGCTGGGGAAAGGGCCCTCCCAGCCTGAAAACTGGGACCGGCCAGTGATCGCCCAGCCCCTGCTTCCAAACATCGCCTGCTGCCCTGTAGCCTTGGCTACTCACATTTCCAGCAGCCTCACTCACATGACACATGGCTTTACTGGACCACACATATCCTGTAGCCCTCTACACTGATGCCAGGACGGCCACAACAGGCAGCACAGAATCTTACTGCAAAACACTGGTTGGGGCGCCTGGGGGGCTCAGTCGGTTAAGGGTCCAGCTTTGGCTCAGGTCATGATCTCACAGTTCATGAGTTCGAGTTCCTGCGTCAGCCTCTGCTGATGGCTCGGAGCCTGGAGGCTGCTTCAGATTCTCTCCCTCTCTCTCTGCCCCTCCCCTGTTCTTGCTCTGTCTCTCTCTCTCTCTCTCTCTCACTCTCAAAATTAAACATAAAAAAATTAAAAAACAAAACAAACAACAACAACAAAAAAAAAACCACTGTTGGGGCGCCTGGGTGGCTTGGTCGGTTGGGCATCCGACTTTCACTTGGGTCGTGATCTCGCGATTCGTGGGTTCGAGCCCCGCGTCGGGCTGTGTGCTGGCTGCCAGCTCAGAGCCTGGAGCCTGTTTCAGTCTGCGGCTCCCTCTCTCTCTGACCCTCCCCTGCTTGCGCTCTCTCTCTCTCTCTCTCTTAGAAATAAATAAAACATTAAAAAAATTATTTAAAAAAAAAAAAAAACCACTGTTAAATGTCCTTGCTAAGAAAACACTTGAGATTCTTACCCTGTGTTTGGTGAGAAGGAGGAATCAAAGGTCAGCTTCAGTCCACGCGCAAGCTGAACAGAAAAGAAATGTGCCAGGTTTAGTCCAAAGGCAGGGCAGCAGATGTCAATGAATAAAACTGTGTCTCTTTGCAGTGACCACCATTACCTGATCCTCCACAGTAATCTCTGTGCCTAGTGTGTTGTCAGTGTTCCATTTCTCCGTAAATGTCAGACCGTATTCAGTCCACCTGTACTTGGTTTCCAGACTGCCCGTCACTTTGGTGGTCTCAGTGTTGGCTGAACCTGAGCTTGTAAATTCCTGTAAAGGAGAGAGAGGGTCACAGCCTGTTCCCCGGCGCTGCACTGAGCATCCTAAATGGAACGTACTTTCCTTTATGCAAGAGGCAAGAGCTGAATGTGGGGTGGCAAAATCTACTTCTACAATTCAACTCAATGTTTAAATACAGATGGGATTAAAAAGACCTGTTGGTTAAAAGACTCTTACGAGGAATTCACTGTCAGGAGACAGCTTCCTCCCTCCCTGGTAATGCTGTAGTCTGACAGGAAGATAATCCCTCTTTCACCCTACTTCTAGCCTAGTATAGACCAAACACTCTGAACTCAAGATGATACTATAGTAGGTCAACTTCAAAACTTCCTCCTTCCAACAATCCCCACACACACGTCTCAAAAGGATTACTAAGATTTTTTTTATAATCATGTAGCATTGAAAACAGCTCAATTTTAAAAAGAAGCAAGGAAAAATAAAACAGAGTTTATTAACTCAGTGAGTTTTAACAGCTGCTAAACTGGGGACCTATCAGCAGCATTCCCTTGGACCCCTCATCCTATACAGGATGCGATGAATGTGACAACCACAAACTGCCACAATCAAAAAGGTCCTTTCGGGCCACCTGGGTGGCTCAGTTAAGTGTCCAACTCTTGATTTCAGCTCAGGTCATGATTTCACGGCCATGAGATTGAGCCCCATGTCAGGCTCCTTGCTGAGCATGGAGCCTGCTTAAGATTCTCTCCTTCTCTCACCCTCTGCCCCTCCCCCACTTGTGTGCATGCATTTTCTCTTTCTCTCAAAAAAATTTTTAATTTTAAAAAATACAAGGTCCTTTCGTTTGACCCTGTCGCCCGGGACACGGTAGCCATCTACTGATCTACAATAAACACCCACACTCCATGTTGGTCAGAAGACTTACCAGTCCATTCTCAGATTTTGTTTTCAAGTCAAGTTTTATTAAGCCAAATCCTAAAGAAAGAACATGGTAACTGTTAATAGGTTAAATATCTAACTCGAGAGTAGCATCTCTCCCTCCCTACTGCTGTTTCAAGATGCCATGAGTGTGCAGGGCACGTGTCTCTGCTCCCACCTGCCTACATTGGGTGCTTCGGCGCCACAGAACGGTGGCTGTGCGCTTCCAGCACAATGACAGGGAAAGGTGCAGCACAGCATGAGCACAGGCCTAAGGATGGGTGACACTTAGAAATCACACCCCCCGACCACAGCATACACAGAGCTGCTCCCAACTGTGGGACAGGAAACCAGAGCGCCCACCTGTCGGCAGCAATTCATAAGCCTGCCCCTCCCAGGTGTACAAACCAAAACTGCTTTACTAACAGAGAAAGCTTGTCTTTTTTCCCCCTGATATCAAAGTTCTGAGAGATGACCAACCCAGGTCTCCCAAACGGTGATGGGTAAAATCCCAAACATGCCAACCCTTTAGCTCCGAAACACTCACCATAACCCTTGGTGAAGACATCCCGGGCACATTTGCCAAGATCAGCATACGTGGGAGGCACAGCCATCTTCTGCTACAATAAAAGAATCACCAAAAGACAGACATCGGTAATGAGGGAAATTCATTTTCCATCAATAAAAATTACTAGCTATAATTAACCACCAATAAAATTCATCAGCACCGAGTTCAGGCACTTTATTCTCCCAGGTGTGCACAGAGAAGCCTTGTGATCTCATGCTTCCTCGGGTCCTGAGGTGGAGACACCCAGGTAAGTTCTGTCACAGCACCAGCCTGCCTTTACACCTCTTCTCCTTGGCACGCCCAAGACTGAGCACAGGCGCAGAATACGGCAGCCGTCAGTAAATATTTGTTGAATGAATTAATGGTCAAAGACACATTCCCATGAGCCAGCTACTTTACTAAGTCGCAGGACTCTTGCCAATAAAACATATCTCCTTACAAAATGTCGGCTGCTGTGGCATTCAGTCACTGAAGAGAAATCAGAGCTTTTCAGGCCAACCTATTTGCCATATGGTTCTGATTTCATTCATTCCAACAAAACACTTACAGAGTACCTACTATGTGCCAGAATGAATGCAACTTTTCACAAAACTCTGCATTTCAGGGGAACCCGTTTTTGATATTTTGAGTATCATAATCCTCACAGAGAATACAGCAAAACCTAACAATGAGGCAACTCTTCACATGGAAGGAAACAGAACCACACACCCCCCCACAAAAATTAATTCAAACAAACCTTTATTGAGCTACCATGTGACTTTATTTTCTAAAGTACTACTTGAAATTGTTGCGTATCACTAAGTCAACAAGCATTTATTAAACACCTCAGGGTTCATGGCAGGCGAGTAATTCAGAGAGTCCTTTCCCTAAGGACCACACTGTGTCCCTGGGAGGCTGTGCTCTGATGCATTATATACACAGAATTAACATTCTAATCCAGGACAGCACGCACACACACACACACACATACACACACAGTGGGCTCCAACCAGGAGAAGAGGAGTCATGAGAAAGCACTATCATGTGCACCTTCTCCATTTCCAAAATCATCAGCCCCGATTACCAGGAATCCAATTAACCCAAGGTTAATTACTTTTTAAAATACAGTATACCTAAATGGCCGAACCGAATCTGCATACACCCCACCTGAAGTCACAGATGTATGCACTCACACAAATAAACACCTACACGGCATGTCCCTGGTAAGGGGGAATGGTTGAAATGAAAACCAATGAAAAATGGTTCCGTCAGTCCCTGGGGGAACAGCATCACAAATAGAAGCTGTATTCCCGACCTTGGCTTTAACTTCCCAGACGCTGCAGGAAGCCCACAGAAGCAAGGAGTACACTGTAAAATAAACAACGATAAACTTCCACCACTTGAAACAATAAAATTGTGGGCCAGGTCCTCTGGTACTTTTTTTTTTTCTCAGAGGTTCTGCTAATTCCGCCTCCCCTCACTCTTCTGTCCGAGCAGAGTGGAGCAGCCCCGCAAGCTGTTTATGCGATCCTATTTTTGTTGCTCTTGTTATTTCTTGCACATGATCAGGCTGGAACCATGGATAGCTCAGTCCACATTAGGATCAGGGCACAAAGAGCATGGGGGAAGATCCGTTTTAGGCTGTCCCCATTGGCCGTTTCAAATCTGGGGACTCCTCTCTCCCGACTTGTCCCCCTTCCACCCCAAGCAAACCTCACAGACACATCCACACCAGGGACCACCCAGGGAACCATCCACCTGGTCCTCCTTAGAATACTCCCGGCCTAAGGCGTGCATATGTCTCAGCAACAATCCTATGTCAAAGGCTGAGGTGATGGAGCCCCAAGGAAACTTGCAGAACATCTCAGCAAAATGTCCAGAACGTTCTCTATGTCCACCAGTGCTAGCAAGTTATCAATGGACTGAGCACCCCTCTTCAGTGCTGCCCTTCCCCAGCTGGGCCACAAACTCAGCCTCAGAGTGAGGAGAGAGCAGTACAGTGGTGATCTCTCTGGGCCATCCAAGATCCCTGTACCTCGGGGGCCAGGGTCTTCCCAAAAGTACCCCCTGCTGTGGCTCTAGGACCCACCTCACCAGACACAAGTAACTTTCACATGAGGGAAAAGGCGGATCACTCATCATTTAATGTTCCCCAAATGCCCTCACTCAGCACTAATCCCCAAAACCAAACAAGCAGAGCCACCTGTCAAAAAACACTCCACCGCCGGCAAACGTCACCCTAAAGTACACGGCCACTAAGGAGATTACCATCCAAACACAAGGATGCTGGGAGGGCAGAGGGCGCTTGGATGAGGCCGGGCTCTCCTTGTGGCTCCAGCTTGGCACTCGGCAGGGAAGATGCCCAGCAACCACTGGATGAGGGGAGCCCCCACTCCTGGACCTGAGGAGACACCCACCAAGAAGGCAAGCCAGAGTGGGCGACGCTGCCTTCACTGAAGCCCCCCCTGCTATGCAACTGTAGCTTCCTTCCCCTAGGCTTCTGCTGCTGCCGTCTTCTTTCCCCACCCAGACTCTTCCCGCATTTATCTGACAGGACTGAGGCAAGGCCTGAGGCGGTGTGCCTCTGAAAAGCTCCACTTTCTTACAACTGCCTACAGCACCTAGAAATTGCCCATTTTTACACAGTTCTCAGCACCCGCTGCAAAAATTATCTTCGTGTAGGAATAATGATTTCCATTCATGTTTTCTCAGGCCTAGACCGGGGCGAGGGTTGGGGGCGGGGGGGAGGGGGAAGCTTAGCATCCTGCTTGCTTTCTCACTTAACACTACCCGAGCTGATTCTAAGGCTGAACTCTCACCCCCGCGGCCCCTACCTCCACCCAGATCAACTCCAAATCACTCTAAATCGCTCACCATCTGTCTCTATGGCATCTACCCCATGTGCCTTCAGAAGCCCAGCCCCTAGAGTCTGAGCACGAGGCAGGGCACCCTGACACAGGAGAGCAGCCAGCCCTGGACAGATGGGAATCAGAAGTCTGCCTGGGTGAAGGCTTCAAAGCAGAGCCTGCAAGCATGGTTCCCAAGGATAAGTGCAACTCGAGGGACGGACAGGACTGGGCTGAGCAGACCTTCCCACAGTCACTCATGACTTTGACAAGGACCAGTAAGTCAGAGCGGGAGACAGGAGTCCCTTGTTTCCCTCCACTGCCTGATTGCCTACCTACCCAACCATTTGCTGGCTGACCTTGAACAGATTATGCAAGCTCCACTCCAGCTGAGGAATGAAAATCCAGCCCATACTGGAAACTCAGAGGGGAGAGATAGTATATCGCCCAGCACGGTCTGCATAACACTTACATAACCTCCGCCTTGGGGGTACTATCTTCCTTGGCTCATCAGTTGCCTGGCAGTGACAGCTGCTCTGCTCCCAGTGCCCCCACCACCCCCACAAGTGCACACCTACCCCCAAATCACACCCTTGAACTCAAAGCATCCCAGAGCCTGTCATGCATAAATTTATCCAAAATATGTAAAAAGCTATGTGTCAAAGATGACAAGCCCTGGCAAGTAGCAGATATTCAGTATAAATGTCTGTTTAATGAGTAAATGTGCAAGGAGCATGAAAGTATTTTTATAGTAGGAGGAAAAAAATAGAAACTTAGTATCTGACAAGAGAGTCTAAGTAACCGACCATGTAACCAAGCAGCAGGAGCACCCTCTACAGGGAGGCTGCAGCACTGCCAGGAATGGAGGGTGGAGAGACCCACAACTAGCACCCTCTAAGCCCACCTTGGCCTAAGGAGAGCTCAACTCGGGCTGAGGAGACCATGGGCCTTCCCACCTGGGAACAAGGTGTGGACTTTATTCTAAGCACCTCAGGGAGCCACTATAGTGTAACTGACATGTCTGTGTTTGAGAGGCTCACTCAACAAACAAATCAGCAAAAATGCAAATGAAAACACCCACTGTTGGTGTGGAAAATGGTCACTCCTGCTCACACCAGTATAGAACAGCCCCTTTGGAGACAACTGCTGGCCAGTGCCTAAGTGGGCATGCATGAACCTAGTGACAATTCTACTGCTAGGAACCCACCTGAGGCCCCCAAAGATGTACACGTAAGGGTGCTCATTACAGCATTAGCTCTGGAACACACAAGCCAGAAGAAACCTAAATGTCCAGCAATGGGGAAATGAATGAAAATTAAGGTACCTGCAAAATCTAAAGAACATCATATAGTAATCAAAAAGAATGAGATTTGTGCATGGTGCCATAGAAACCTATCTCTGATATACAGCTGACCCTTGAAGAACACAGATGTGAATTTTGCAAGTCTACATACATGTTGGATCTTCTTCAATAAATACAGTACTGTAAATGTATTTTCTCTTCCTTATGATTTTCTTAATATTTTTTCTCTAGGGGTACCTGGGTGGCTCTGTCAGTTAAGTGTCTGACTTTGACTCAAGTCATGATCTCACAGCTCATGAGGTCAAGCCCCACATTAGGCTCTGTGCCAGACAGCTTAGAGCCTAGAGCCTGCTTCTCATTCTGTGCTTCCCTCTTTCTCTGCCCCTCCCCGGCTCATGCTCTCTCTCTCTCTCTCTCTCTCTCTCTCTCGCTCTCTCTCTCTCAAAAATAAACAAACATCAGGGGCACCTGGGTGGCTCAGTCGGTTGAGTGGCCGACTTCGGCTCAGGTCATGATCTCACGGTTCCTGAGTTCAAGCCCCACATCTGGCTCTGTGCTGACAGCTCAGAGCCTGGAGCCTGCTTCGGATTCTGTGTCTCCCTCTCTCTCCGCCCCTCCCCCACCCACTCTGTCTGTCTGTCTGTCTGTTTCTCTCAAAAATAAATAAACATTAAAAAAATTTTTTAAACATTAAAACCTTTTTAAGAGTTCTATTCAAAAAAAAATAATAGTATTTTTATCTAGCTTATTCTATTGTAAGAATACAATATATAACACACACAAAATATGTGTTCATTGACTGTATATTGTCAGTATAGCTTGTGATCAACGGAAGACTACTAGTAGTTAAATTTTGAGGGACTCAAAAGTTATAGAAGAATTTTTGACTGCATGGAGGGTAAGCACCCCTCCCTCCCACATTGCTCAAGGGCCAATGGTAGTTAAATAAACAAAGTAAATCACAGAAAATGTGTAATTCCACATTATTGGAGGAAAATCCTCTTACATATATGTTTATGTGCTCACACATTTGTGACTGATGGGAAAACATACTGGAAGGCTACAAGCCCATCTGTAAATTGTGGCTGACTGGGAAATGCTTCTGGAAAGGAAAGGGAGTTTAGGAAAGGAGTAGAGTTGAAATCAGGTTTTCATTTCTTATTCGGCTTTATTATTTAAGTTGTTTGTACATACTGATAATTTTTTTAAGGACATAAAATTTAGAAACCCAACCAACGTGTCTGAAATTGAGCTACACTGCCTTTGCGATGCCTCATATAAGCCACATTCTAAAAGGCGATTGCAGTAGAGGTGCCAGAAGGAAAAGGCCATGTGGAAAGTATCTATCCCGGTTCCAAGAAGAGATTCCAGCTACATTGAGACGGCAGGGTGAACAAGCAAGGCCTGCAGGGGGAACATTCTACTCCAGGTGACCACCTGTGGCTCTGGCCACGCTGACCAGGAGGCAGGAGTAGGGCAGAGCTCCCTAACTTTAACATGCATGAGAATGGCCCCAAGCACTTGTTCAAAAGCCTCCTTCTCTCCCTCTTAGCCTTTCGCAGCCTACGAAACGGGCAGGACAGCACTTCTGTCTGCAGAGGTAGAATCCCGGTGCAGGAGCCGTGGTACCCTGAGAGAGCTAACAACCACTGCGGTGGCGGACACAGGGAGCAGGGTGGCCGTAAGTCCCTAAGGCTCAGTCAGGAAAAGTCCTGTGAGCAAGGTGACTCCTAATGGATGGAGAGACACCATCTTCAAGGGCAAGGGTACAACAGCGCTAGTACCCAAACACCAGGAGCCACCCTGCCATGGCATGTCACACACAACTGCATGCCCAGGCAGCAAGCCACATAGTGACTATGAGAAGGAGCTATGAGCCTGGCAGAAGATTTACCAGCCTTTATGAGCTGTGTAACTTTGGACAAGCCGCTAATAACTTATACTCCCCAGGTCTCATTTTGCTCATCTATACAATGGGGTTAACAATAGTGCCTTTCTACTGGTGTTCCTGCAAAGATCAAGTAAGTTAGGTA
The DNA here is from genome assembly GCF_003009895.1 of Hyaena hyaena. Classification (NCBI taxonomy): domain Eukaryota; kingdom Metazoa; phylum Chordata; class Mammalia; order Carnivora; family Hyaenidae; genus Hyaena; species Hyaena hyaena. The sequence continues at coordinate 2,520,623 of NW_024080842.1, read as the reverse complement.
GGTAGAGCACGTAGGAGTATCTGGCACACGGGGAGTGCTCCATAAATGGCAGTACTAATTTCAGTACATTATTTTGGATATTCTTGCCCCTTCAGATCCACTGTTCTCCTCCATCCTGCTCTGTGACCCAAGAGCTGATCACTATGGACTGCTATCAAAGGCTATGTATGGGGGCGCCCGGGTGGCTTAGTCGGTTGAGCATCCGACTTTCGCTTAGGTCATGATCTCGCGGTTCGTGGGTTCGAGCCCCGCGTCAGGCTCTGTGCTGACTGCCAGCTCAGAGCCTGGAGCCCGTTTCAGTTTGTGACTCCCTCTCTCTCTGACCCTCCTCTGCTCACGCTGTCTCTCTCTCTCTCCTAGAAATAAATAAAACCTTTAAAAAAAAAAAAAAAGGCTATGTATGATTGGTTTTGGCCAAGGGGAGGCACCAGCAGAAGACGGGAGAGAGCGGCTGGAAGTACTCATTCCCCAAGCTCCCTCCCTGCTGGGCTTCAAGTGAGCAGTGACTACTTTCCAAGGCCACAGCTCCTGCCAAGAAGCCCCAGCCAGGCTCCAGAGCACCTGGGGCGGGGGGTACCAGGTCAGGTGCTCCACCTTTGCAAATGGCCCCTTCGTTATGCTTTCTTTTATTACCCCATCTGAGTGTGCAACGGATTCCTGCAAGGCCCCTGACCAAGACGGCAATCACCGCCACCACCACCACCATCCCGGATTTCCCTTAGAAAGGGAAAATTGTAGGAGAGGCGGTTGGTCTGAGCAGAACTGGGCCAGCTTATGGGAGGAGCATCAGACCAGCCAGGGATTAGAACAAAAGCACCTCCGCCTACCTGTGGGGGCTAGGACAAGCAATTCCCCAGCAGGAGGCTAGCCCAGCTCTGAAAGCCAACATACTGGGCCAACACCGTTCAGAAGCCTCCTCACACCCCTATCCCACACTTCCTCATGGAAAAGGCAGCCCCTGGTTATGTCTACTGGAGGCCAGCAACGCTGTGCTCTGGTAGTAAGTCTGTGTTCCCAGTACGGCTGTCCTCCCCTCCTACTCCATGACAGGCTCACACCGGGCAGCCCGGCTTCCTAGGCATCGCTTCTATTTTAAAAACTCTGGGAGCCAGGCCACCACCACCACAAGGGAATGTAACTGACTTGGAGGCACCCTGGGGGCCCAGCCACCCACCTATCCATCAAGGGAAGAAAGGCCTGGGTTGGCAGGTAGCATGGCAAGGTCGGGTCCCAGGTGCACCCAAGGCGCCTGCCGGACCTCAGACCCCTCACATTTCCTGGAGCCTCACTGCCTGGCTTGACCCAGTGGGGTTTAAATAGACAGTACTTGGGCAAGCAGATTTGAGAGTCAAGCAGCTCTGAGTCCCAACACGACTCTCTAGACATGGGACCCAGGGCAAGTCACAATGTATATGCATCTCACGTTTCTTCAGCCCTAATATGGAGAAAGAGTATCTGTCTCAGCATCACTGTGAGCATTGAATTAGACCGTTAATATAAAATACTGGTACCTGGCAAGTATACAGCAACCAAAGAGAGTATGTTATTACAGGTTCACAGTTTGTAGATTTCTTGGTATAATTACCACTGCCATGCAGGTTATCAAAAAGCCACCCTCAACCACAGGGTCCAGAGTCCTCCCTGACGGCATGAGGTACTGGTGAGCTGAATATCGTCCACGTAGGTCCTAGAAGAATGTCTCCTACCTCATCCCACTAAAAACTGACCTTTTTCCTGATGAGACTCCCAGTGTCACTGTCCTTGCAACAAAGAGAGGTGACTCCACTGATTACAATCCACTGCCAGGCAGCCTACACGCAGCGATACACATGTTCACTCTGCTCAGCGAGAAAGAACACTTCCCCTCCGAAGAGCAAATTCTGCCTTTCAAATGCGTTCATGTCTATCAGCTGGTCACAGTGGCCCTTAGCCTGGGCAACTTCCGTGTGGAAGTACCAGCACTAGAACTAGCCAGAGCAGGCCCTGAGCCCCAACTCTGGGCTCAGGCCTCCTGACCCATGAAAAGGAAACAAGAGTATCTCTCCCAGGGCTGGTAGGATGTTGGGTTCAATGTCAGAAAACATATGTTAAGCCCCCCAGAAGGGAGCTGAGCAGGCCCTCGGTAAAGAATGACTGTGATGATGATGATGAGGACTATGACGACCACACTTTTATAAAGGACACACCGAGGAACAAGACAGTGACTGCACCTGTACTAGATCCTGTGCTTCTTGTCAGCTGTGTTGGGAGATCAATTTGCTCCCCAGGACTCTTTCCAGGGCTTAAAAGCCCACTCACCCTCATCTCCCTGAGAGCAAGCAGTAAAACGGAGGATTGTGCTCAGGCCCAGCTGAGGGTCCCACTGCTCACTCACTTCTCCTCTGTGGGAGCACAAGGCCACAGACTATCTGAGCACCCTGAGGGGCTGCCTGCAGGCTTGGGTGGGCTCTCAGCCACACACACACACACACACACACGTCTCCCTCAGTCACCACCAGAAAAGATGTCAGGCCCTGAAAAGTTCCATCAAGGGCAAAGTGAACTTCAGTGGCTTGGGACCATCTTACTAGTAAAGATGGGGGCGGGGGTGTCAATGCCCCTCATTACCACCAGCTTGAAGGTTACTGTCCACATCTGCCCAGTGTCCAGCAGGGTCAGCACCCCACAGGCTACTCCTCACTATATGGTCCTGCTGAGCCCCTGTGTTTGTGTCTCCAGACAGCCCTGCCTCTACCCAATAGAATAAAAATATAGAAATAAGACTAAGCTATCAATCACCTGAGAGCAGTATTACCCTCCCCTCAAGGTCAGAACAACTCCAGCAGAGGTTATCGACACACCCACCAGAGAGAGGGAAAGCACTTTGGAGAATCCCATTTACCCTGCTCGGCCCTCCCTGCAGGCCCAGAAACACCAGTTCTACAAGTTTCCCACAGTCCCTGGAAAGTCACAGGATGAAGATAAACACATTTAAAGCAGTTACATCAAATTGGGAGAGAGTTTTGCATCTCAGTGCTCTAGGGCTGTACATTCCGCTGCAGCTCTTCAAATAAATAGGCGTGATCCTTTGCTAAGCAAGACTATTTTCTGGGAGTGAGATGTGTGTGTCCCTCAGAAAGGATGTCCAAGATCAAGAGACTATGGTCTGGGCCTGCAGCCACTACAAAGGACCATTCGATAATTTCACAAATACTTAATGAGCAACTACTATAAACCATATGCTGCAATGGTTTTAAAAAAAAAAATTAAAAAAAAAAAATCCTTCTACCGGTAGGGTAAGTTGACTCTTGGATAAAAAGCAAGAGCACATTTACCCCCACAGACCCTTCTCAAGTGCCTACTGTGTGCCAAATGGCATCATCCCAGGCACTGAAAACAAAGCTGCAAAGGGCTTAAGCCTAACCCTGTAGAACTCATTCCTGAGCTGGGGTAGAGAAACAAGGCAAACCCTGGGCAGCCTGCCCTGGCCTTGCCAACAGCATATTAGGCAAAGGGAGGGGCCCAATCTCTACCTCCTCAGCAGAGGTAAGGCTGGTCAAGGGGATGGGGACCTCAGGCGAAACCTTCCCTCAGGTCTGCACACTTCAGCCTGACCTAATCTGTCTATAAACTTAAAGGATTTTTCATTAATTATCCTGAAAGTTACTCAAGGCCTGGCACACAAGTGCTTAGTAATAATGTTTAAAGTAACAGGGACTATGTTTATTGAACGCTTTCCAGAACACCACGTGAAGTAGAATGGGCTACAGAGAATGAGCTAAATCCTTCCTGAAAAGCCTCAAGTGTCAAGGTTTCTACCGAAGGCTTTGCGTTAATGAACTCCTATCATTCTTCCCAAAAACGCAACGAAGGAGAGCTACAACTGCTCCTGTTGTACAGAAGAGAAAACTTAGGCTTCGTATCGCTCCGGCTGTGTGACCTTGGACAAGTCACTAGGATTGTAGCCCTGAAATCCAAGAGCTCCAACCAGTTTTGGAAAGGCACGGCCACACTCGGTGAATGAATGAGCAAGCGAACCAGGAATCTCTCCTAGGGCCAAGGAGGCCACATCCGCTCCCCGCAGGGCGTCCTTTCCCAAGGCTTAGCCTACCGTCCAGGCTCCTGCGGCCTAAGTCGACTCAGCCTCGCGTTCAGCCCGATACGCAGCGGGCACGCGCGAACAGCTCCTCCGGGCGTGCACCGCAGGCCGGACAGGGCGCGCGGCGCTGGGAGCGTGGGCCCGCGGTCGTCAAAGGAACTCATCCCCGCGGCGACAGCGCGGCCCGCACAGATCCGTGCGCCCAGCCCGGTGAGTGTGGGTGGCGGGCAGTTCCCCGCCCGACCCGCGCTGGCGGGATCGAGGGCCAGAGGGCGCCGCCGGGAAAGGTCACCTAGACCTGCAGCCGGCCTGGCCTTCAGGCGGCGGCCCGTCCCTTCCGCCCGCAGGTCCCCGCAGGCCCGAGTCCCAGCCGCAGGCGCCCCCGGACGTCCGGCCTCCCGCATGCCCGCCGGGGCCCGCTTGTGCGGCCTGCTCCGCGCGGGGCGCTCCGGCTCGGCCCTTGGGGACGGGCGCTCAGCCCCTCGCCTACGCCGGCTCCTCACCCCCCCCCCACCCCTTCGGCTCCCCAGGGCCGGGCCGGGACCCCGGGCGCCCGCAGAGCGCAGGCCCAAGCCCGCGGCACCTACCTCGGGGGCGGTGGCGGTGGCGGCGGGCTCAGCGGCTGCTACCGCGGGGGCTGCAGCGAGAGGAACGGAGAGAAGCGGCCGGGCGGAGGGCGGGACAGCGCGGACGGCGGCGGCGCGGACCCGCCCCGACCCTGCGCGCCCGGCCTGGCGAGCTCCGCCCCTGGGCCCGCCCCGGACACCGCCCAGGCCTGGGCCAGGGTCCCCAGTCGGCTCCCGGCGGGCGCCCTTACCTTCCTGCACCGTCAGTGCCCGCCGCGGACGCGTGTGCCCGCGGGCGTGTGCGGGCACGCGTGAGGGCTGCGTGCGCCCGGACACGGGGCCGGAGAGGCGTCGGGCTGACGTGCGCAAGATGTGTGCGTGCGCAGGGACACGCGTGCCAGCCGCCCACGGGAGCCACTCTTGGCTGGAAACGCGCCAGGTTGAAGCCCGCGTGGAGAGGGGTGGGGAGGTGCTTCCGGTTCTCTGAGCCGTGCCCGGCGCCTCCTGCGCTGATGGAAGACGCACGGGATCCTGGGCCCCCAGCCCGTGCTCGGGGCTGGGAGACAGGGCCCTTCCCTGAGAGACGATGTGGCGTGCGGTGCTGCACCAAGGCCTAGCGCGGGCCGACTAGGTGACCCCCGGAGCCCTCACCTCTGCAAAGCCCGCGCGGGGTGTTATATCGGGCTCCGAGCCCCTGGGGGCGGGCCCCGGAGTGGCTAGGGGACTGGAGCGCCACGACTGTTGCCTGTCCCCCACCGCCTCCCTCCGCTCCCGGCCCTGGGCTCCCCGCCCGGCGTATCCAGCGTCCCCGACCCTTCCTCGCGCCGCGCCAGCCTTGCCCGAGCCCTGCGGCCGCCGAGGGCAAAGCGCTGAGAAACCCCCCCTGTGCACGGGGTTTGCGCTCCGCGTTAGCCGTTTTCCCCCGTAGCGAAACCGTTAGTAGCCATTTTCGGAGCATTTGGGAAGTGAAAAGAGTAAATTGCGTTTTGCCAGAATGTACCCCGCTGGGTCTGACAGCGCGCAAACATGACGCAGATTCCGGCCAGCGGAGGCCCGGAGGGGAACCCGGGGCCTGCCTCCCCGCGGAGCTCCGTGAAAGCGTGTGTCGTCTCCGCGTTAGGCCTTAAGCGGGTGCTTTCCCTCTCCAAGAATTACCACTGAGTGTCCCCAAGTATTAATCAGTTCGTGGCTGGATGAAGCTTCTGCACCTCTTTTCGCCTCCGCCGACAAACGTGAGGCGTCTAAGGGGCCCCCGTGGGGGAGGCGCAGGGCTACAAAATCAGGACACTCAATCCCTATCAGATGTAACACAAATTCAAGGAGTAGGCAACTGGGGCGTGGGCAGAGGCAGGCAGGACAGGCTGCTGGAAAGAGATGGCAGCTTGCACGGGGAAAGGGCACCTAGTATTCCAGTGGGGGCGGGATGTTGAGGAAGAGGGGAGCTTGGGTGGGGAGGGAGGTGGCAGAGGGTGCAGACAAGGCGCACTGGGCTCTGTAGAGGCCTCTAGTCTGACTGACGATGTGAGCAGGTACAGCTAAACCCCTAGAATTCCTTTAGCGTGGAGGACGGATCCTCCCCAGGCCCATGAGCAGCTCCAGGGCCGACTGGGAACTCGGAGCTTTCCAACCCGGTCATCCCCACTCTGCACACAAAGGCCTCCGCACACTCCGAGAAAGGGTGGGGCAAGGAAAGTCGTGAGTCACCCGTGAGTGCGGTGAAACAGCAGGTCCTCAGGGAAGCAGGGCAGAACCAGATGGCTCTGCGGGAGAATGGGGCTCTGGAAACCTCCCTTGAGCTAGGAGCCTTGCCCTGGGTTAGTGAAGTCTAGGTGTGATGCTTGGACCAAATGTCCAAGGTGCTCCCTCCCCTCCAGCAGTTCCTTGCCAAACCCCCTTTCAGGACCTTCAACCCCCCCTGCCCCACCTTTCTGGGTCCCTTCTGGGGCTCCCCTTCGGGCTGCTTTCAGATTCATCACCTGAGTGCCATCTGAGTCACTGGCCGTGTGACTCTGGGCAGCAGAGAGACCTTATCCCTCAGCTTCAACTTCTGAGAGCTGTGGCAAGTCTAAAATGGGAGACAAAAGGAGTTAAGCACTCAGAAAACAGTGAAGAAATCTGGTGGGACATGGAATTCTCAGGCCCTGAGGTTCACCTTCCCCACCAGAGCCCCAAGAAAAAAGCTATACAAGGCAGCCTGTTATGCCATGCTTAGCACCCCAACCCCCAGCCCCACCTCCACTCTGTCTTCCAGGGATTTGGGCTGGGGTTGGGCACCTGACCCAAGACTAGCCAATCAGGTCCTCTCTAGCAATTAGTAGCAAATAGACCCAGGTCAGGTCTAACAGTTTTTCTTTGGGGTTAATGACCATTCTCCCCTCCTAGCAGTCCGTAAGCTTTGATGGAGCTGACCCCATTCCAGGGCCTTTCTTGGATCAGTCAAAGCACTGCACGCTACTAGCTGTAGGGATGACCAAGGACCCTGGTCAGACTTCCTGGCCCTTTTGAAGGACAGACTTGCCCTAAGAATAAAGCCAGCCCACAAAAGAGAGAGATAGAGACTAGATTCTGAGGACATCACAATAAAATTTTTTTCTCCTGCATATGCAGAAACGTGAGGTGTCCTAGATCTAAAACAGTTCCAAGAAGTTCCAACATCATATCCATGATTTTTATTTTATTTTTATTTTTTTTAATGTTTTTTATTTATTTCTAGGAGAGAGAGAGAGAGAGAGACAGCGTGAGCAGGGGGGGCCCGAGAGAGAGAGAGTCACAGACTCTGAAACAGGCTCCAGGCTCTGAGCTGGCAGTCAGCACAGAGCCCGACGCGGGGCTCGAACCCATGAACCGCGAGATCATGACCTAAGCAAAAGTCGGACGCTTAACCGACTAAGCCACCCAGGCGCCCCCCATGATTTTTAAAAATTATATATACACACAGAAATTTTGGAAGGAAATTTATTAAGTATTAGTGAAAGTTATGTTTCAATTTATGGGACTATGTGACTCTTGATCTCAGGGTTGTGAATTCAAGCCCCATGTTGGGTATACAGATTACTAAAAATAAATAAACTTTTAAAAAGTCATTTTATGGAGCTATGAGTGATTTTTTTTCCTTTTGCCCCTTTCTGTATTTCCCACATATCCTTTAATGAGATATAACAGCTTTATTAAAAAGTGAGAGAACTTTTTCTTAAGAAAGCCAAAGATGGGGGGACTCCTGGGGGACTCAGTTAAGCGTCAACTTCGGCTCAGGTCATGATCTCACATTTTATGGGTTTGAGCCCCACATCAGGCTCTGTGCTGACAGCTTGGAGCCTGGAGCCTGCTTCCAATTCGGTGTCTGCTTCTCTCTCTGCCCCTCCCCTGCTCACTCACACTTGCTCTCTCTGTTTCTCAAAAATAAACATTATACGTAAATAAATAAATAAGAAAGCCAAATAAGGGGACACCTGGGTGGCTCAGTCAGTTGAGCATCTAACTCTTGGGTTTCATGTAGGTCATGATCTCATGGCTCATGGGTTCGAGACTCTCATGGGGCTCAGTGCTGACAGTACAGAGCCTGCTTTGGATTCTTTCTCCCTCTCTCTTTCTGCCCCTCCCTGGCTCGCTTGCTCGCTCTCTCAAAATAAATAAATAAATTTAAAAATTTTAACAATAAAGGCCAAATGAGGTTGATTAGGAGAGGTAGTATAAACTGATACAATCCTGAAAAGCAATTAGGCAATATGTAATAAGAATCATAAACCCGTTCCTTTGATCTGTTCCTGGGAACTTATGTTAAAGCAACCCCAAGTGTTGGGAATACTAGCTCCAGGAAGATATGTTGCATCCCAGAATGGAATACAGCCTGGTTTCCAAGCTTGAGCAAATTGAAGCTTATACCCTCTACAGATCATCCACAGCCTTGAGGAAAGAAGGTTACAAAGACTTCCTGTGGGGAAATATTTCTGTTACAATGCTATTTGAAGGCAGTCATGTATTAGTGTTACTGTAACCACAACATTAAAAACTGTAGAGACAGGGGAGCCTAGGTAGCTTGGTCAGTTGAGCATCCAGCTTCAGCTCAGGTCATGATGATCTTGAGGCTCGTGGGTTTGAGTCCCACGTCAGACTGCTTGCTGCTGTCAGCACAGAGCCCATTTCAGATCCTCTGTCTCCATTTCTCTCTGCCTCTCCCCCTAACACGCTCTCTCAGAAATAAATAAACATTTTTTTTTAATGTAGAGGGCTACCTGGGTGGCTCAGTCAGTTAAGCGTCCAACTTTGGCGCAGGTCATGATCTCATGGTTCATGGGTTTGAGCCCTGCATCAGGCTCTATGCTGACAGCTCAGAGCCTGAAGCCTGCTTCAGATTCTGTGTCTCCCTCTCTCTCTGCCCCTCCCCTGCTTGTTCTCTCTCTCTCTCTCTCTCTCTCTCTGTTTTTCTCTTTCTCTCAAAAATAAATTAACATTAAGAAGAAAAACTGTATAGACAGTGGTAGACAGAATAATAACCACCCAAAGATGTCTACATCCTAATCACTTGAACCTATATACATGTTACCTTACTTGTCAGAAGGAACTTAACAGATGTGATTATCTTAAGGATCTTGAAATGGAGACCTTAACCTAGACTGTCCAAGGGCAACCAATGTAATCACAAGGGCGTCATGAAGGAAGACAAGAGACTCTGAGCAAGAGAAGGTGATGTAACAACAGAAGCAGAGGTTGGAGACAAAGATCCGAAGATGCTTCCCTGTTGACTTTGAAGGCGGCAGTATGGGCCATGAGCCACGTGATACAGACAGCCTCCAGAAGCTGGAAAAGGCAAGGGAAGACTCTCCCCTCAAAAACCTCTAGAAGGAACCAGCCCTTGCTGACACCTTAACTTTAGCCCAGTGAGACTAATTTTGGACTTCTGACCTCCCGAACTGTAAAATAATAAATTTTAATTGCTTTAAGCCGCTAAGTCTATGGTAGTTTTTTATAATAGCTGAGGAAGCTAGTGCACAAACCTGCAGAAGACAATACTATAAATGATTTGTTAGAACGCTGTCATAGCTCAGAATGCTGTAGCAGAAAACCACAGACTGGGGGGCTTAAACAGCAGGCATTAGTTTGTTAGCTCTGGAGGCTGTAAGTCTGAGACCAGGGTGCCAGTGTGGTCAGGTTCTTGGTGAGAACCCCACTTCCGGGCTATGTCCTCACATGACCTTCCTTAGTATGAGGAAAGAGAAAGAGGGAGAGGCAAGGAGACTCCTGCTTTTGTAAGGGAATGATTCATATCATGGGGGCCCCATCTAACCCTAACTACCTCCCAACACCATCCTGTTGGGGGGGGTACAATTTCAACATTTGAATGTAGGGAAAGACACAAGCATACAAGGTTCTGAGTGGTGGGCTTTTTTTGTATTTTATTTTCTCTAAGTTCCACCTTTTTTAATAGCCTTTTTTTAATGTTCATATTTTTGAAAGAGCGCATGTTGGGAAAGGGGCAGAGAGATGGGGACAGAAGATCTGAAGGGGGCTCTGTGCTGACAGCTGACAGCAGAGAGCCCGATGTGGGGCTCAAATTCAGCAAATGCGAGACCATGACCCGAGCTGAAGTCAGATGCTTAACCCGCTGAACCACCCAGGTGCTAAGTTCCATCTTTCAAGCACTGTGGTAAACAAATTAAGCTCAAACAATCTTGAAAAGAGGCAGGGATTCCTGTTGTATAAAACTACCTGTGATTTGGAATCCAGATCCGCTGTTACTGTATGGCAAACCCGGGCCTCAATCCAGGTCCAGCTCTCATACTTATAAACGCCCCTGAAAGGGACATCAATGTGTGTGCATGCACCCCTGGATGTGGGTGTGGGTGTGGGTGGGTGTGGGTGTAGGTGGGTGGGTTCACGATGCTAACTAGAATTGACGGGCTGGAATCTTACCAGAGACCACTAAGCTAAAAGAAGGCAAGAGTTTCTCCTTTGCTCAGCACATACTGGGTCCTGCAAAAGATGAAGAAAACTAGGGAAAAAATCATGGAGGATACCCTTTTATTGCAAGGAACAAGGAACCCCTTTGGTAGACCCCACCAGTAAGAGGATGCGTGCAGTTTGCCCTGAAGACAGAAACTTGCCCCTAACTTGCACACACTGCTCAAAGGTCTGGGACTTGAACAGTTTCCCAATTTCTGCACCATGGCCTCTACTAACAGACAAAACATTATGTGAAATGTGGACAGGGTCAGACGGAATTAAAATGGTCTGGTACCTGGTACCAACCTGGTAGAGCTGCCCAGGGGTGTTGCTTCCAGCAATTGTCTGCCCAAGACTGTCACGTTGAGTCATGTGGCTTACACACTGCACCAACACAGGTCAAAGGGATGTGTGGGGCTGAGGTCCTGTCCCGACACAGCTCATGAGCCTTGGGTCCTGACGACACTGTGTCAGCCACAAGGAAGTGACTACGTCTCTCCTTCCAGGTGCTTTTCACAATCTGTATGGGGGCATCAGCTGGCAGCTGAGGCCCACGTGCCCCTGTACCAGACATGCTCCTTCTGCTGGTTTTTCCCACGGCTGGTTCCTTTCTGATTCTCAGCTATCATGGGACTTTCTCAAAGCTGCCTTTTCCCGCTTTGGAATCTAAAAAGCAGGTTCTTTTCTCTCCTCTGTCTTTATTCTGAGGTCTGCCCTTTGTTTCTTTTATCGCATGAAGCACACTTTAAAATTATTTAACCATTGGTTTGCTCTTTATTCTCTGTCTCCCTTCTTAGAATGCTGTTCACATAGCAGGTGTTCAGTAAATGGTGAGTAAGCAAATTTCTAAGTAAGTGGTGAGTGGCACACAGTGTAAAGGAGGTGACTGACTTAGAGTGGCTTACTCCTACCTCGATGCAGGTGGCACACATTGGGGACAGCTATTCTTAGTCTTACTGTCCAGACAGCTGGGAGTTGCACCCATGAGATGTCAATCAGCCAAGAAGAATGGGCTGACAGACTTGGTGTGAGCTGAAGGCTGTTTAATCTGCCTCTGTAATAAAGAAATTAACCAGGGGCGCCTGGGTGGCTCAGGCAGTTAAGCGGGTTGTAATCTCACAGTTCATGGGTTGGATCCCTGGATCCCCGCTTGGGATTCTCTCTCTCTCCATTTCTCTCTGTCCCTGCCCGACTTGTGCTTTTTCTCTCTCTTCTCAAAATAAATAACTAAATAAACTTCAAAAAAAAAAAAAAAAGGAATTTAACCACACCTCATCCAAAGAGAGGTCTGGAACTTGCCCTTAGCTTCCGGAAAATAATCTCTGAGCCCTTGCAATGTCATGCCACATAGGGGGAGGGCTGGCCAGTCAGGATAAAGAAACAATGCAATTTAGGGTGGGGACCAGCTACTAGATAAAGTAACAATGTGATTCAGGGTGGGGGCTTTGAGTCATACAGTATCAGCTGGACCTCCAGATGGACTGGAAACTGATGTCAGCTACGTGGACAGTTTGGCCACGGAGACCCAATAAATTCTGGTCACCAAAGCTCGAGTGAAATTTCCTGGTTGGCAATATTTCATAACCGTAATTGTGAGTATAATGATATACAATTATAGAACCCAGTGAGTTCTATGAGTCTTTCTAGTAAATCATTACATGTAAAGCTGATCTTGGAGATCCTGAAACTTGCAATTGGTGTCAGAGGGGATGGTTTGGGGGACTGTGCTCCCTCTCATGTTGCACGTCCCTTAAGCCAACCCCCAGCCCCATTCACAAACACATGTGCACACATATGTACTGTAAAGAAGGAAGACTAGCTTCTCCTGGTTTCTCCTGGCTGACCTAGGTCTGCTTTCAGACCAGGCATCCGCCCTAACTGAGACCACACTGCCTACGGGTTCTTATTCCCAAAGGCCTCCTCCAGATGCTCCAGGACAACAGTTGTGTCCTCCCTGGCCCCACCATTAGTGCTTCCCCTGTGTCCCGGCTGCTGAGAGGGACTTCCTTGCTGATGTGGGCAGTGACGACCGGGAGGTAGGCAACAAACCAGCAGCCAGGTGGGCTACTGAACCAAAGTGCCGCTGCCATTGCCCCCACCTGAGCTTCTCATGCCCAACCTCCACCCCACCACCTACTCTAGCCTTTGCTGGAGGAGACATTGTGGGGGCTGGGCTCACCATCAAGGTTTTCTCTGGACATGCCACAGCTTTCCTAAAACTAGTTAGGTGTCTCCTGCCTCTAATGCCCAGCATCTCCCTCAGCTGCCCAGGTGGTGACCACGGGGCCAGATACACAGCTCTTCCTGCCAGCACCAGCACAGCCCAAGGGAGCCACAGCCCGGATGCCTCTCCAAGTTCAGAAGTTTCAGGTTCAAATCTAAACTTAGCAGCCTTGCTACCCTGGGGTTACAAAACAAGCTCTTCCATGACTCTTACATAAGAAGATTAGGCCCTTTCTCCCTCCCTTTCCTTCCCCAGTTTCTCCTCAACCCTGGGGAAATGCCAGCTTCCCATCAACTGTGCCAAGGACCTCCCCCACATCAAGGACCCCACCTCTTCTCTCTCTAAGCGCCAGGCACAAACCTCATAATTCCACACAGAGCAAATCTGCACAAGGAGAGACCCAGTTTTCTGCTTCTTGTGGTTTAAGCATGATCCTGCCCAACCACAGGGGATTGGGCCATATGACCTCTCCATGATCCTGAGCATCAGCCTCCTCAGAAGGTAAGGAAACATGCCTTCTTTTCCAGCAATTATGTAACAAGCTGCTTGTTTACAAAGCCTTCTGAGGGAAATAAATAAATAAAGCTACCAAGGACTTAAGAGACACAGGTGGTCTTCAAAGAAAACCCAGCCCCCCAAAAAAACCCAAACAGAAAACAGAAATGGAAAGCAATGTTTCTGAAAACATGGTATGTATCACCTGGAGGGCAGGTGGTGGGGCCTCCCCCACTCAATGGTCTCCATTAATATTTTTGGGGTGGGGCAGCCATCTGCATTTTTCCCAAGCACCTCTAGCAGTCCTGGCACAGCAGGAGCAGAGAGGTGCTGTGTCCTTCCCTAATCTCACAAAAAGAAATTCAGGGTGTGGCTTCTCTGAACACCAACACCCTGAGGGGGTTAAATAATATCAAGTTGGAACATTTTTTAACGTTTATTTTTGAGAGAGAGAGAGAGAGAGAGAGAGACCAAGAACGAGCAGGGGAGGGGCAGAGAGAGAGGGAGACACAGAATCCAAAACAGGCTCCAGGCTCTGTGCTGTCAGCACAGAGCCCGACACGGGGCTCAAACCCACGAACCACGAGATCATGACCAGAGCTGAAGTCAGATGCTTAACCGACTGGGCCACCCAAGCACCCCAAGTTGGAACATTTTTATTTATAGCCCTCTTCTTCAAGACCCAGCATCTGTGTGTTGTAAACAAGGATGACTCCGTGGGAAGATACTTCAGTTTTTGCCCTACATCCTGTCTCTCCTCTCAGGGTTCATTCATTCAGCCAAGGTTCATGGCAGGTTGCTAGTTTCCAGACGTTGCCCTGAGAACTGGCAATATAACCTATTAGTGGATATAAACAGACACTGTTCCTTTCTTTGTGGAAAAGACAGAATTTGCTCAAATCACTGTAAAAGTAAACATACAACAATGAACTATGGTAAGTTCTATGGAAGAAAATGTCTTAGAGGAGCCCCTGGGTGGCTCAGTCGGTTAAGCGTCCAACTTCGGCTCAGGTCATGATCTCACGGTTTGTGGGTTTGAGTCCCACGTCGGGCTCTGTGCTGACAGCTAGTTCAGAGCCTGGAGCCTGCTTCAGATTCTGTGTCTCCCTCTCTCTCTGACCCTCCTCTGCTCATGCTATCTCTCTCTCAGAAACAAATAAAAAACATTTTTAAAAAATTTTTAAAAAGAAAGCTTCTTAGAAACATTCATTCTGGGGCACATGGGTGGCTAAGTCGATTAAGTGTCTGACTTCAGCTCACGTCATGATCTCAAGGTTCACAAGTTCAAGACCTGCGTGTCAGGCTCTGTGCTAACAGCTCAGAACCTGTAGCCTGCTTCAGATTCTGTGTGTGCGTGTGTGTCTCTCTCTCTCTCTCCCTGCTCCTCCCCTACTCATACTCTGTCTCCCCGTCTCTCTCTCAAAAATAAACATTAAAATTTTTTTTTAAATTTTAAACAAAAGGTGAAAAGAAATATTCATTCATTTGACAAACATGTATTGAGTTCCTACAATGAGCCAGGCAGTACTCTAAATATTGAGTACTCAGCACTGAACTAAGCAGACACAGTCTCTCCGCTCTTGGGGCTTACTGTCAAGTGGTCAAGACTAAAAGTTAGTCAATAAATATGAACTATAATGTCAAGTACTGGAAAATGTCCTGTAGAAAAATTAAGGCACCATAGGGGTAGAAATCAATGGGGGGAGGGTCTATGAAGGACAGTCCAGGAAGGTCTCTCCTAGGAGGTGACTTTTAAGCAGAAATGAATGAAGTGAGCAAGTGACTCTTTATAGAGAGGCTGACCTGACCTGAAGGAGGTGGGTATGGTGGGTTGTCTGCAAAGACGGTGGCCAATTCCTCCCAAACACTTCTCTCCTCAACAGCTGGAGTCCACTTCCCCTTCTGTTAAAACTTGGCTGGAGGCACCTGGGTGACTCAGTTGGTTGAACATCCAACTCTTAGTTTCGGCTCAGGTCATAATCCCAGGGTCATGGGGTCGAGCACCACATCTGGCTCTGCGCTGAACATGGAGCCTGATTTAGATTCTCTCTCTCTTCCTCTGCCCCTCTCACTGCTTGTACCCATTCTCTCTCTCTCATTAAAAAAATAATAAAAATTGATAAATTAAAACTTAGGGGCACCTGAGTGGCTCAGTTGGTTAAACACCCAGCTCTTGGTTTTGGGTTAGGTCATGATCTCACAATTTCATGGGTTCAAGTCCAGCTTAGGGTCCTGCAATGACAGTGTGGAGCCTGCTTAGGATTCTACCCACCCTCCCCGCCCCTCCCCAGCTCATGCTTATCTCTGTCTCTCTCAAAACAAATAAATAAACTTAAAAAAAAGTAAAACTTAGTTGGCCTTTGGGTTCTGCTCTGACCAACAGAATGCAGAAGGAACACTATGCAAGTTCCCGGTCCAGACTTTAGAGGCCAAACAGCTTCCCTTCTCTGTCTTTTGTAGCCCCAGTCCCCCCAAGTAAGAAGTTCAACTGCTCTGCAGGAGAGAGAGACTGGGCTTCCTTCGCACCCTCACTCTCAGCCCCAGGTACCAGATATGTGAGCATAGTCATTTAGAACATTCCAGCCCTGGCCAAGCTTCCAGCTAAATGCACCCACAAGTACGACCTCAGACAACTCTAAATGCACCAGAACAGTCCAGCTGAGTCACTGCCACTGCACTGGCTTAGGCTTGGGATGAGGGGGGTTCAGACAATGGTGAGAACAGCAGTGGACACAGGAGAGTGGATGATGTAGATTGATGGAGGAAGCAGAACTTGTAGGAATCAGTGATGGAGGTGGTGTTTCTTGCTGTGTAACTAGGGCTGGTGCTGTACCTTTTGAGCTGGGAGTGCAGGGAAGAGGCGAGTGTAGCAGAAGATGGTAAGTTTGGGTTTGGCCATTGGAGATGCCCAACTCCTGCATTCCCCCAACCCCCCCCCCCAGTCCCCCCCCCCCCCCCCAAAGGCAGCCTGTGGGATGACCAGCAGTTTGGCCAAGGGGAGTGATTGAGGAGCAAGAGGCTGGGCATGACTCCATCTCAAAGTATCCCTGTCCTGACTGAAACCCTTGAGGGCCCAAATCAGAGAACTTCTAAGGAAGAGGGATCAGAGTGTCTTCAGGAAAAAGGAGGAAAGAAATAATAAGTTGGCCTGATTTTTTTTTAACAAGTACGTCATGAAACATTTGACCAAAATGATAGGAAAATGTCCTGTTCCCACTGGCCCTCCTGGTTGCTGCACACCCTGGCTGGCCTTATGCGGGGCTTCCCTGGCCCATTCTCAAGGAGAGGCCCTTAATGGCCCTCCCCACCGCCCCCACCTGACAGGCAATTTGTGTTGCCGTGGGTGCACTCCCAATCATCCACCAACAGGTGGCAGCACAGGCCGTACCTGTCACCCAGCCGGTTCTGAATCACAAGTTCTCCAGACAGCAGTTCCGGTGTAAGACAGGCATTAGCGTCTCTCTTTTACATCCCCAGCTCATCTGCATGCAAATATTTCAGGCCCACTAGGGTGCTGGACAGGTTTTCTGACACAACTCCATGGGCCATCCCCAGGGGGCATTTGGCAACCTTTGGAGTTGTTTTCAATGGTCAAAACAGGGGAGGATGTGGTATTGGCCTCTACTGGACAGAGCTCTGGGACGCTGCTACACATCTTATACAAGACAGCCCCCCACCACTAAGAATTATATAGCCCAAAACGTCAACAGTGCCAAGGTTGAAAAATAATGATTTAATCAGATGCTCAAGTTTTGGCCCTAGACATCCCTGGATCAGAGCCCACTGCACTAGGCTGATCCCAGCCTCCCCTCTCACAACCAGCCGCAAGATCTCCCCCTGCCTCCTTCACATGCAGCATCTCCTCCTCCTTCCTTCATCTCTCACCTTGCTCAGGACTCAATTAACAATTCCTGGGCAGCAAGCACGTCCAAGGCACTGTGCTGATCCTAGAGAGATCATGGGGGACAAAAACAGACACAGTCCCTTCCTTTCTTCAAGGAGCTCACCAGGCTAGAGGGAGAGACAAATTTGCAAATGTGACAAGTGGTACGTGGGCACAAACAAGACACTAAAATACTAAATAATACAGACAAGACCAGGGGTGTCTGGGTGGCTCAGTCGGTTGTGTCCTACCCTTGATTTCAGCTCAGGTCATGATCTCACAGTTCATCAGATCAAGCCCTGAGTCGGGCCCTGCACTGACAGAGGAGCCTACTTGGGATTCTTTCTCTCTCCTCTCTCTTTGCCCCTCCCCTACTTTCAAGCTCTCTTTCGCCCCCCCACCCCCACCCCGCTCACTCTCTCAAAAGAAATAAATAAACTTAAAAACAACACAGAGAAGACCAGCTTTGGCCAAGAATTTGGAAAGGTGTCTTAAAAAGGTGACAGGTGACCTAAGGTCTGAAGAAGGAATGATCCTCTTTTATTGAAAAGACAGTAAAACTGACAGTATTTAATTATTCAATTTTTTGAATTATTCACAGTCCTCTCCCCACCCACCCACCCATAACTGCAGCTGTGTCCTTTTTTGTATTATAAATACATCTCCAGACCTTGTCCATGTATTGCTTCAGCCTTTCAACCATTCCTCAAGTGTGTCTGAGTATGTGTATATATATATGTATGTATATATTTACATATATTACATAGTATCATATCTTCCCCCATTTTGCTATATGGTTTGGTGATGATCATCTGTAACAGGGTTCAATGTTGCAGTGCACTGAGGATTTTCTAAATGATTCCCAGTTGTTATTCATTTACACCACAGTAAGGGGCACCCATATAATCTAATAAAGCTTCAGGAATCATGCTCAGTTCACTGGCCTAGAGTCACCCTCCCTCCTCTTGCCTCCTGAGAGTATCTAAGAAATAGGTAAGATGACCACTATCTCATGGTGGGAAGGGCCTTTGAGGCCAGGCCAGTCAGTAGTGGGCACACCAGGGATCATCAGGGAAACTTGATAAAGTATGGATTCCCAGGCCCTGCCCCCTTTGCCCCATCAGGATGTCAGGTGTAGGCCAATGTGGAGGGTTTCCAATATGTCACGAATCCCTTCACAATCCTGCCTTTATTTATTTTTTTTAATGTTTATTTATTTTTGAGAGACAGAGCCTGAGCGGGGCACAGGCAGAGAGAGAGGGAGACACAGAATCTGAAGCAGGTTTCAGGCTCTGAGCTGTCAGCACAGAACCCAAGATGGGGCTTGAACTCATGAGCCATGAGATCATGACCTGAGCGCCTCCCACACTTCTGCTTTTAAAAAGGTGGATCCTGGGCGCCTGGGTGGCTTAGTCGGTTAAGCGTCCGACTTTCGCTTAGGTCATGATCTCGCGGTTCATGGGTTCGAGCCCCGCGTCGGGCTCTGTGCTGACTGCCAGCTCAGAGCCTGGAGCCTGTTTCAGTCTGTGACTCCCTCTCTCTCTGACCCTCCCCTGCTCATGCTGTCTCTCTCTCTCCTAGAAATAAATAAAAATATTAAAATAAATAAATAAATAAAAAATAAAAAGGTGGATCCTGAATGCTGACAAAAACTGAGGACTGATGGATGTGGGGGGAGGGGGAATGGGCATGGAGGAGGGCACTTGTGGGGATGAGCACTGGGTGTTATGTGGAAACTAATTTGACAATAAACTATTTGTAAAAAATAAATAAATAAATAAAAATAAATAAAAAGATCTATAGTAAAAAAAAAAAAAAAAGGTGGATCCTGGGGCGCCTGGGTGGCTCATCAGTTAAGCATCGACTCTGGGTTTCAGCTCCAGTCATGATCTCACGGTTTGTGAGTTCAAGCCCCTTTCTTGGGCTCTGCACTAACAGTGTGAAGCCTGCTTGGAATTCTCTGTCTCTGTCTCTGTCTCTCTCTCCCTCTCTGTCTGCCCCTCCCCTACGCACACCGTCTCTGTATCTCTCAAAATAAATAAACTTAAAAAAAAATGTTTTAAAAAGGTGGATCCTAATCCCCGTCTCTTCCAATGTGGACCCAAGTTTTCAGGGACTTGCCTCTAATGACAAAACGCAGCAGAAGTGATGCCGTGTGACTTCCGAGGTGGGTCTGAAAAGACAGTAGGGCTTCTGCCCTACTCTCTAGGATTACTCACTCTGAGAGAAGCCGACAGCCATGTCACTGGACAGTGCACTAGAAAACCCCTGCAAGGGGCCCACATT
Organism: Hyaena hyaena; assembly: GCF_003009895.1. Lineage (NCBI taxonomy): Eukaryota > Metazoa > Chordata > Mammalia > Carnivora > Hyaenidae > Hyaena > Hyaena hyaena. Next base: position 2,501,151 of record NW_024080842.1, on the reverse strand, counting down.
GGGAGGAACTGAGTCCTCCCATCAACAACTGCTCCCGTTTGTCTAGGACAGTCCCAGTTTTCAGTCAAGTCCCACAGCTCAGAAAACCTCCTAGTTTAGTGCGGGACACCAGTGGTCACCCTAACAGCAGCACTCGTTTGCCAGCCATGTGAGGAGCCACCTTGGAGGAGACTCCTCCAGCCCAGCCAAGCCTTCAGATGACCACGCCTCTAGCCAACATTCTTTTTATTTTATTTTATTTTATTTTATTTTATTTTATTTTATTTTATTTTATTTTATCTGAGAGAGAGTGTGCACATGCAACTTGGGGAGAGGAGCCGAGGGGCAGAGGGAGAGAGAATCTGAAGCAGACTTCACACTCAGTGCAGAGCCTCTGCCTTAGCCAACATTGAACTACCACTTCGTGAGTGACTCTGAGCTCAATAACACAGCTGAATCACTCCTGAATCCTGACCTACAGAAAGTATGCAACATCATAAAGGTTGTTTTAAGCCACTATCTTTAAGGATAATTTATTACTATGTAGTAATAGGTAAGTAATATACTCTGGACTCTATTTCATCACACTCCTGGGTGATTTGGTCTGTGAATCAGCATTTGTGAACCACGGCTATGGTCTTCTTCCCTAAAGCAGCCCTTTCCAATAGAACTTTCTACAGTGTTGGAATAGTCATATAGCCATGCTATCCACTGACACTAACTAGCCAACTGTGGCTACGACTCATTAGAAATGTGGTTAGTATGACTGAGGAACTGAATTTTAATTTTTATTTCATTTTAATGAGTTAAACTTTAAATAGCACATGTGGGGGGCTCCTGGGTATCTCAGTTGGTTGAGTGTCTGCCTCTGGATTGGCTCAAGTCATGATCTCACAGTTTGTGGGATTGAGCCCCACGTAGGGCTCTGTGGTGACTGTGTGGAGCCTGCTTGGCTCTGTGTCCCTTCCCCACTATTTCTCTCTCTCTCAAAATACATACATAAGCATTTTTTAAATAAAAATTAAAAAAAATAGGGAGTTAGTCAGCTAAGCATCCAACTTCAGCTCAGGTCATGATCTTGCAGCTCCTGAGCTTGAGTCTCATGTCAGGCTCTGTGCTAACAGCTCAGAGCCCGGAGCCCACTTTGGATTCTGTGTCTCTCTGTCTCTCTGCCCCTCCCCTGCTCACACTATCTCCCTCTCTCTCTCTCTCTCTCTCTCTCAAAAATAAATAGACATTTAAAATTTTTTTAATAAAAATAAAAATAAATAGCACATGTGTATGATTCCATTAACATAACATTCTCAAACAGTAGTGGTTACCAGGGACTAAGGGTGACAGTTGAGAGAGTGGGAGGTGCCTCTTCAGGGTGGCACGTGGGAGAGCTTCGTGGTGATGGCGTGGTTCTATATCTTGATTATGGGGTGGTTACACAAGTCTACACATGTGAGGAAATCACATAGGACAATACACACATTGTAGCAATGTAAATTTCCTGGTTTTGATATTGTCCTACAGGAATATAAAATGTAACCATTGAGGGAAACTGGGGGAAGGGTAGATGAGACCTCTCTGTACCATTTTTGCAATAATCTATAACTATTTCAAAATAAAATGTTTTTTTTAATGTAAATAGGAAATAAGCATAAAGCATCAACTAGCACATGTGGCTAGGGCCCGACGTGTTGGACAGTGAGGTCCTAAATAATGTACAGATTCCCCCAGAAATATCTTCTGGTCAAGTAGCATCTGTTCAGAACTTCCAGTGGCAGGAAACTCACTGCCTCACAAGGTGCTATTTGGTAGCCCTAATAATAAGGAAGTTCAGACCAGCAGGTCTCAGGGTAGAAAACATTTCTGCTCAGCTCTTTGTGCTGGAATCATGAATTAGGCCCAGATTTGCTGAGACAAGGCCTCTTCCCTAGGGAGGCCAAGGACATAACAGAAAATGTTCCAGGGGCACCTGGCTGGCTCATTCGGAGAAGCATGTGACTCTTGATCTCTGGGACGTGAGTTCAAGCCCCACATTGGGCATGGAGATAACATACATACATACATACAATTTGAAAGAAAGGAAGAAAGGGGTGCTTGGGTGGCTCAGTGGGTTAAGCCACTGACTTTGGCTCAGGTCATGATCTCACAGTCCGTGGGTTCGAGCCCCACGTCGGGCTCTGTGCTGACAGCTCACTCAGAGCCTGGAGCCTGTTTCAGATTCTGTGTCTCCCTCTCTCTCTGCCCCTCCACAGCTCATGCTCTGTCTCTCTCTGTCTCAAAAATAAATACATGTTTTTTAAAAATTAAAAACAAAAATCCTCAGTCTTAAATAAATTCTTTAAAAAAATAAAATAAAATAAAATAAAAAAGAAAGAAAGGAAGGAAGGAAGGCAGGAAGGGGAGAGAGGATGCTCCAACCACCACTTTCATTACCATCACCTGTCACTCATGAGGCAGAGGACAAGCACCTCACCCCGGAGAGCCACCTTGTATGGGGATCAACTCAGTTTTAGGAGCAACTATTTGCTGACTATTCAGCTAATCAGGAGAGAACTAAACTTAGACATAGGATTTTCAACAGTGAGGAACCTTAAAAACCTCCTGGTCTTATCCCTGCCTTGTACAGATTGCATAATAAAGATGAAGACTTCAGGGGCACCCAGGTGGCCCAGTCACTTAGGAAGCTGATTCTTGGCTCTGGCTCAGGTAATGATCTCACATTTTGTGAGTTCAAGCCCCTCATCCAGCTCCACTCTGGGAGTGTGGTGCCTGCTTGGGATTCTCTCTCTCTCCCTCTCCCTCTACTCCTCCCTCACTCATTCTCCCTCCCTCTCTCTCTCTCTCAAACACACACACACACACAGACACACACACACACACTAAATAAATAGAGAGATAGAGAGATAAATAAATAAATAAAGTTTACATTTTTTAATGTTTATTATTTTTGAGACGGAGAACATGGGAGGAACAGACGAAAAAGGAAACACAGAATCCAAAGCAGGTTCCAGGCTCTAAGCTATCAACACAGGGCCCAACCAGGACTCAAACTCATGGACTATAAGATCATGACCTGAGCCAAAGTTGGATGATTAACTGACTGAGCCACCCAGGCTCCCCAAATAAACTTTAAAATAATGAACACTTGCAGTAAATCTATAGGGATTAAATTCCCCTAGTTCGAAAAAGCATTTATTACCTATGGTGAACTGAATAATGTCCCCAAAAGTATTGAGGACCCAATCCCTCCCATCTGTGAATTTTATAGATTCCTTTTACATAGCAAAAGGGACTTTGCAGGTGTGATTCAATTAAGACCTTGAGATAGAGAGTTTACTGTGGATTGTCCACATAGATCCTCAAGGCCATTGCAGGTGTTCTTATAAGAGAGCGCCAGACCAGGGTTCTTTACAGAAGGAGGAAACCAGGTGACAATGGAAGGCAGATGCTGCTTTGCTGGCTTTGTCGATGAAGGAAGAAGCCTGAAACCAAAGAATGCAGCTCCACACCCTGGACAAGACAAGGAAACGGATTCTGTCCTGGAGTCTTGGAAGAAGCGGGGCCTTGGCAACCTGTGTTTGGGCTCAGTAACACCATTTCAGGTCCCCAGAACCAGAAGGCAATCAACTTGTGCTGTTTTAAACCACTGGGTTTGTCATAGTTTGTTATATAGCAGCCTTAGCAAACTAGTATGTTACCTCACAAAACTACATCTGTGCTTACCTTTTTTTTTTTTTAACTTTTATTCATTTTTGAGAGACAGAGTGAGCAGAGGAGAGGCAGAGAGTGAAGGAGATGCAGAAGCTGAAGCAGGCTCCAGGCAGAGCCCGACGCGGGCTCGAACTCATGAACAGCAAGATCATGACCTGAGCCACAGTCAGACGCTCAACCTACCGAGCCGCCCAGGCACCCCTGTGCTCACCTTTTGACCCAAAAACCAACTTCTAGGAATTTACTCTGAAGACCAAGCTTCAACAACACTAAGTTGCATGCACAAGGTTATTCACTGCAGAATTATTTGTAGTTGCACGATACTGGAAACTACCTAAACATCCACAAGCAAGAGAGTGACTGCATAAACTATGGTAGGACCACATGAGTATCTTGCAGCCAGAAAGAAAAATAAGGAACCTACTCCAAACAGATTCCCAAGAGATATTAAATGAAGACCAAAAATGCAAGAGTACCTACAGCATAGTACCTTTTGTGAGAGAAAGAAGGGGAGGGAGGAATGTAAGAAAACATGTAAAAACATTCGCTCACAGTGCAGAGAGAAACTGAGGAAGGAGAAACTACTAATTCATGAGACAGCTAACCTACAGAGGTGAGAGGAAACGGTGGTGACAGGGAGGGAATGAGAGTAGGCAGGAGTCAAGATAGCGGAGGGTTACTTCTCTGAGTCCATCTTTTTGTCTAGTTCTTTTTTTTTGTATGTTTATTTATTATTTTTGAGAGAGAGAGAGAGAGAGAGAGAGCAGGGGAGGGTCAGAGAGAGCAAGACAAAGGATCTGAAGTGGGTTCTGTGCTAACAGCAGTGAGCCCCAAGGCAGGGCTCAAACTCATGAACCGCAAGATCATGAACAGAGCCAAAGTCGGACACTCAACCAACAGAGCCACCCAGCCACCCCTGTCGACATCTAAGTTTTAAACCCATGGTAATACTTCACATACCAAAAAATAATAGTGATAATCATTCACATCAACCAGGATGTGGGGGAGCCCCAAATGGAATAAAAATAGTAAGAAATGAATTTAATTCTATTAGACATAAATAACAAAGCCAACCACAGCAGAGGAGTGGGGAAGAAAAAAACTGGTCTAAGTAACTTTGGAAAGCATGATTTTGATGACACATGGTAGGACCAAAGACCAAAAAAGAATAGGTACTCATATTTTACTAAGTGAATTTGATCTTCAGAAGGTTATGTGCTAGCAATTCGAAAACTACTTATGGGGGTGGGGGTGGGGGTCCTGGCTGGCTCAATCAAAATGCCTCATGTGACTCTTGATCTCTGAGGCAATGAGTCTAAGCTCCAAGCAGGGGTAGAGTTTACTTAAAAATAAATAGATAGATGGATAGATAGATAATGACTTTTTAATAAAAATATAAAACTACTTTATGTGTGTAGGAGATTGAGTCGTATCCCCAAAGAAGATATATCTGAGTTCTAACCCCCAGCACCTATGAATGTGGCCTTATTTGGAAATAGGATCTTTGCGGGTGTAATTAAGTTAAAGATCTTGAGATGAGATTGGGCTCTGAATTGAATGACTGACATTGTCACCAAGACAAAGGAGAAGGATGTTTGACACAGGGGGAGAAGACCACCTGAATACAGGGCAGAGATTGGAGTTGTGCATGTCCATGCCAACGAATACCTAGGGTGGCTGTAGTCACCAGCAGCCAGGAGAGAGGCATGGGATGGATTCTCCCTCAGAGCTTCTAGAAGGAATCAACAACTCTGCTGACACCTTGACTTTGGACTGCTGGCCTTCAGAAGGACACAACTCCAGAAAACAGAATTCTGTTTTAAGCCACCCAGCTTGTGGCTATTTGTTGCAGTAACCTTAGGAAATGAATACAATGTATATACCCTGAGACTGAGCACACAGCAAAGATATGCGGATAATGAGGGCCAGGTTTCTCTCTTTGAAGAAAGGAGTTACAAATAAGGAATGGGGATAAGTTAAAATAAGCCCAGTGATACTGAATTGGTAACAGAGGGATCAGTATAAATTCATGATTTTTTAAGAAGGAGAGAGAGAGAAAGAGGGAAGAAGGAAGGGAGAGAGAGCAAGAGAGAGGGAGGGAGGGATTAGACAGTCTACATGAACATCTATTTCCTCGCTCTGTCCATGAAAAGGACCTAGAAGCAATGATGCTCCAGTAACAGTGAGTCCACTTAGGACCCAGGTCTTGGTTTCCACACACCATGCTTCAATAGATGAATCAGGGCTCCTTGAAAAAATGGCTGCTCCAGGGCTGAGGCAGAGAAAGTATAAGATGAGCCTAGTATAGTTTATAGATCCAGAAAGTACAATTTTGCAAAGGAAAAAAGAGGGGGTGGTGTGGGAGATGGGTGTGCACTGGAACCAGCCTGAAATAGCACCTGATTGCCAAATGTGGAACAATTTGAGCAACAAAATACATAATGTTATTAATGGATTATAACCCACAGAATCAAATAAATATCCATGAATCCATACTGATATAAATAAATGTTAAATAAATACATGGGGGAGAAGGGACAGCTCTTACTTATGTTAGAACCCAAAAAATAAATGAATCATGGAAACAGAAAATCACCACTTCCAAGAGCACTTGGCTGGCCCAGTTGGTAGAGCATGGGACTCTTGATCTTGGGGTCATGAGTTCAAGCCCCATGTTGGGCATAGAACTTACTTTAGAAAAAAAAAAAAAAGAGTAGGGACGCCTGGGTGGCTCAGTCAGTTGAGTGTCTGACTTTGGCTCAGATCATGATCTCATGGTGTGTGAGTTTGAGCCTCGCATCGGGCTTTGGACTGACAGCTCAAAGCCTGAGCTGCTTCAGATTCTGTGTCTCCTTCTTTCTTCACCCCTCTCCTGCTCACACCCTGTCTCTCTGTCTCTGTCTCTCTCTGTCTCTCTCTCTCAAAAATAAACATTAAAAAAATTTTAAAGAGTAATATTACATCATATCTATGTGCCAGGGACTGTGCAATGCCTCCAGAGATTGGAGTAAATGCTAGATATGGCCTCTACCCTCAAGGGGTTACAATGCGTGGAGTTCACAAGAAACAAAAAACACACACATAAATGATACATTTCAAATAGTGAAGAGTGCAATGGAGAACAGAATGAGAAGAATTAGGTGAGGGTCCTAATTTACTTAGGATGGTCAGGAAAGGCCAGAGATGAGGTCTGAAAGAACTCAGAGAGCACATCATGTAAATATCTGGGACAATAGTGGTCCAAAAAAAGCAAATAGCAGGTGCAAAGACCCTGAGGTGTGAACAAGTCAGAAAAGTTTGAGAAGCAGCAAAAAATTGAGTATATATAGAGTGGTGGGTGAAGTGGTAAGAAAGGAGATTTGAAGGAAGGCAAAGTGAGAGCCTACAGGGGTTTGCCAGCCATGGTCAGGAGTAGACACTTTATTTCTTGTTCAAATGCCCATGACTCCTCTCCATCCCACACATCACGTGTAGTACAGCATGGGGCAGATGATTATCAATTCATAATAACTATAGTGTTGTTCTGAAAACATGAAAGGATTTTTGAAAAGCTATCTCAATTCTCCCAAGCCCTTTCTTGGTTCAAACTGCTATAAAATCATTTACAGAATGTTCTGGAATGTTCTCTGAGCTTTCACTTGGTTCAAACACATTCTGCACGAATTAAGTCCTTTCACTCTTTGCTAATTAGCCCATGACGACTAAAGTAGTTCTGTTTGGCATAAATATGATAGTAAGTTTCAAATCGACCTTGAATACCGAAACCTTGGGGGAGAGAGAATCAGTTAATCACCCTCCAGGTAATTCAAGGTGTGTCTATGTTGACTTTTGAAATTTTTCACTGAGGTAAGACACAAAATGAGCAAATGCCCATAGAAAACCTGTAGACCTCAATGAAATGTCCACAGACACTAAGGCTGGATGGCGGACAGAGTTCAGAGTTCTTTATTCACAACATTCTCCATTGTGGTGGTGATGACTCACTAGTCTTCATGCCTCTGAATTTTCAGAGCACTGGAGCGGGTCCACACAAAGGGAGTGAAGTGTGTTCCTCAGAAAGCCTAGGAATCTCTCCCCACCCTACCCATCCTTCCTCGCAGGTTGGCACAGGGCCAGGGAACCAACCTATGGTGCTACAGTTATTCCTAACCCTGGTTTCACTTTGGTATTGTCTGGAGAGCAAAACACTTATGCCGGCCACACCCCCAGAAATGATGATTTAATTGGCCTGGGATGCCCCCAACAGGAGCATTGGGAAAAGCTCTTTCTGGTGATTGCACCCAACAGTCAGCGCGGAGAACCCTCTGCAGCCAGGTGCAGACCTGGTTGCTATGAGAGAATGAGCCACCAAGTGGCGCTAGAAGCTGGCCAAAGAAGTGCGACAGGCTAGCACCTGGCTCCCCAAATCTGAATCTTTGGGACGAGGCTGAATCTTCAAAACTAGAAGTGTCTGCACTAGCCTCTGGCCGCTTGAGGTTTTGTTCACCCAAAGAGGGTGGGATGTCAGCCCAGAGGCGTTTCCCCTAGATTTCTAAGCTATTCCTGGTGGAGGCTTAGCGGGGCTGCAAGGGGTCCCAGAAGCAGGGCCGCAGACGCAAGCAGAGCAAATTCCCAATCATCCGCAATCTGGTCAACAAGAAAACAAAAGGGGTTGGGTACCTGGCTGGTTTAGTGGATAGAACATGCGACTCTTTTTTTTTTTTTTTTTTTAATATTTTTTTATTTATTTCTAGGAGAGAGAGAGAGAGACAGCGTGAGCAGGGGAGGGTCAGAGAGAGAGGGAGTCACGGACTGAAACAGGCTCCAGGCTCTGAGCTGGCAGTCAGCACAGAGCCCGACGTGGGGCTCGAACCCACGAACCGCGTGATCATGACCTAAGCGAAAGTTGGACGCTCAACCGACTAAGCCACCCAGGTGCCCCTGAACATGCGACTCTTGATGTCAAGGTAGTGAGTTGGAGCCCCGGGTATGAAGATTACTTAAAAACAAAACAGAACATAGAAGGGGTGTCAGTATATCCCTTTTAGGTTAAAGAACACCAAAATAAGCCCCTCTCAGGGCCCAGGGGTCCAGGGCCTCTTTTCTCTGGGTCCACAGGAACATTACCTCCACTTTTGGTAACCAAGAGAGAGACTTCTAAGCAGACACCACACACCTTAAAAGAAACAACTAGTTCTACAAATCTCTAAAATGCCCTTTGAAAAAAAGCCCGGTTACTCCCAATGAGAAAAGGGGCACCTGAGGAAATCATTTCTCCCCAAATTACCTCAACTTTCTAAAAGCTCAGCTTGAAAGGGTATGAATCCCTTTAAATCTGGTTCAAAATGCTATGTGCATGGTTTTTTTCCCCTTTTCTTTCTTTTTTTTTTTTTAAAGTTGATCTCTTCATTTTGAGATCGAGCAAGAGAGTGAGTGAGAATGAGCAGGGGGAGAGGCAGAGAGAGAGGGGGAGAGAGAGAATCCCCAGCTGGCTCCACACAGTCAGGGCAGAGCTGATGTGGGGCTCCAACTCACAAACTGAAATCATGACCTGAGCTGAAGTCGGACACTTAACCGACTGAGCCACCCAGGTGTCCCAATGTGCTTTGTTTTTTCCTCCACAAAGAGAGCCTATATACAGCGTTCACAAGAAAGATGAAAAATACAAAAGATTAAGAACTGTCCAAACAGATGGATTTTAACGAAGAAACTTAAAGCACTCAGGATCCAGTTAATTTATTCTGGAATAAATGTGCTCACTTTGTTCACCTCATTGCCACTGGCCCCACGGAAGGGGAAACACTACCACCCCCTTCCTTTGGTGGTTCCAGGACTTGGCCAGCCGAGGACCTCCTTCTGAACATCTCGAGTCACCTGCAAGCTCCAGGCATGATGGAGCTCATCTTGCTCAAGCGACTTCTGTCCTTGGGAGATGCCAGAAAAGAGACTTGTCTGCCTGTGGGCCAAAAATTCCTTGGACTAATCTCTTCTGTTTCAGGAGACTCCATACCCTATTGGAGGGGTCAGAGGCCTAGTGGGGGTACATCCATGGATCAAGGACCCCAAACAGGGTGAGGCCTCTTCCAGACCAGAGGGAAGATGGAGTAGGGGAGCTTGGGCTGGAGGAGAGCAGATCTGACAGCCATGGTCCCAGCAGATACAAAGTGCTTTCCAGTGGACCCATGACTAGCTGCTCAGGATGGACCCTGCAAGTCGGCGTCATGAGTGTGTCTCAATCAATGGTGCCTCCCCTGCTCCCCACTAGCAGGAGGGGCAGACACAAGGTGGAACTGAGCCTCATGGCTCATTTTACTAGGGAGGAAGCTAAAGTTCAGAGAAGATCAGGTCTTGCCTAATGTCACACAGTGAGGGACTCAGAGCCATGACTCTGACCCAGGCCCCCTCCCTTCAATGTGGGGTCCTTCTGCTGGCCCCATGGGAGATATCCAGCTCCCAGTGTCCCTGTTGATGGGGGAATTCCATGGGAGCAGAGCCCCCCTGGGGTGGGCTGGCCAGCCTGCCCTTTGAGGGACGGAGACGCCACCCCAGCCGCCCCTCATCCCTCCCCTTACACCCCCACATTCCCTGACCAACCTGGCCACCCTCGAAGCTCCTGGTGTGACCCATTTCCCTCACTTTCCTCTCAGCTTCAAAACAAACCAGAATGCAGACCAACATCCTTTGTTTGTTTTGGGGGATCAGAGAAAGGGGAAAGCAGCTCTGTGGGTTTGTACTTAAAAACAAAACTGCTCCGAGCTGCCCGAGCAGAAACCAAACCAAAGGTGAATTCAGAGGCCAGAAACCCTCATGGCAATGCTGTCTCAGAATGAGTCAAAGAGGGTGTGGCAGGCGCGGAAACAGGGCCGACCGATGACCCAGTGCTAATGACTCGGGGTCAGATAGCCGCCAAGTGGGCTCGAGGCCACGACCACCCCGTGCTCACCCTGAGCAGTGTGGACTTGGCAGGGGACCAGGCCCTGTTAGCACAGACAGGGGAGGAGATGGGCATGCCAGTGAAACCGAGCCCACTGGTCTGGGCCTCACAGCCCCCACCTACCCCCATCTTAGCATCCCTTTAGCCCACAGGCCCGTGCGGAGTGCCCAGGACCAGGTGAAGTGAACCTGGGCCCTGCCATGTGAGAATTCCTGGCCAGGAGGGGAGACCGTGCGGGCGCCGCAGCACTCAGGGCTACCAAAAGGGAAGGGCCAGGCACTGCCTCACTGCCTTGGACTTGTGTTTCCTGATGAAGACGGGCTCTCCCCGGCCTCCATCTCCGGGAGGGAGCAAACCATAGCTCCAGGCATCTGGGGCTCTCCTGTCTCGGCACCCAGTGTGTGTAGGCCCTGAGAGACATGCCGAGGGCAGTGGAGAGGCACTCTGCTTGGGCCTCTTTCTGAGTTTGGATGAGGGAATGGGAGCCTCAGAAGGCTGATGCACGGAGGCCCGGCCGGCGCTGTCAGAGCCCATCAAGAGCCTCAGTGAACGCCTATGGGACAGTGTGAGGTGACAGGAGAACAGTGGTCAGGGAGAGACTCAGGGGGTAAACGGTGGGTCAGCTGACCTAGCAGAGGGGGATCATCATTATCTCATGTCAGAGGATGGCCAGAGATGCGCCCAGCTGAGTGAGGACTCCTCGCTTCTCCTGAGAGTTTCAGAGGCACAATCTCATTTGAGATTCACAACTCTTCAGACTGGAGATAACAAGGCAGCTGGGGTTCAGAGAGGCAAAGCTATTTAACCAAGGTCACCCAGAAAGCCTCATCAGGTCAACGTGGAGTATATCCCTCCCAGAACCAGCCTACTCAGAGCAGGATTCTAGACTGTGAGACTGACTGGGGGCAGTGGCTGGAGAGTGGACTCCTCGCCTACTCCCTGGTTATTCTGATCTAGGATAGCATGAGTGCCCTTTGGGTCGAGGACCTCTGTTTTCCTGAGCTACCATTTTTTAGCTGCTTGGCAATGAGCTGAGCACTTGACTCTCATTCCCTCACCTAATCCTCCCTCCAGCCCTGACAAGTAGGTACTTTCATTAGTCACTTCAGAGATGTTGAAGCTGACTTTTCTGTTGCCAATCTGCCTCTCTTCCCTATCTATCCCTTTACCAGTGGGATTTTTAGCTTCCATTTCCTCCTTTCCAGGATAACTGCCCCCAAAATTGGGCCTCCTCCAGGATCCACATGGGTTGTGATTCAGGACCTCAACTTCAGAGGCTCATCTCCCCATGCAGGGAGGCAAACTCAGACATCTGTGCAGGGCCCCCAGTCCCCTCTCCATTCCTAGCTCTCACTATATGCAGGTGTTTGTACCCACCAACGGCAGCCAGCATCTGGCTACCCACCTTCTATCGATGGGGGATCTGCCTCATCCTTCCTGCCTGGGTCCTCAGCTGCTGGGCCCCACAGGGAAGCCTCCAGTGACCATGGATTTATTAAAACACACACCTCTGTGCTGTGTGCACATTCCTACCTGAGTGTGCATGTTGCGTGTGCAGGTGCGGGTCTAGGTATGTGTCTGGGTATAGAATTGGCTGTGTGATGTGCCCGAGCTGTGTGTGTTGCCGAATCATTCATTCATTCAACAGACATTTCTTGAGCACCTGCAAGTTGCTGTGCGGGTGCTGGGAACACAGAAGAGAAGAGAGCCAGCACGGAGGCTGCCTCAGCCCCAGCCGTTCTGGGGAAGGGAGGCTAAAATTCCGCATGGGAGCCAGTGGACTCAAGACAAGGCTCACTGCAAGGACCCAGCAGCCCCCAACCAGGCCTGCCCTGCAAAGCCCTCCCGGTTTCCTCCCCTCTGGGGTTTGGCCTTCCGAATCACAGGCCACAAGACACAAAACAAGAGCTCCTTCCACGGAGGATAAAGAACAGCCCAGGATCGAAGACTCCTAAACAAAGTTCACAAAGTCCGTCAAAACAACCCCAGGCCCTGTGGCTGGAACTTGCAAGGCCTATGGAAAAAGCACAGTGCGTACGTGGCCATCTGGCCAGCACCCCCACTTGTTTATAGAGGGGACAGCTGAAGCCCAGTATATTCACTTCCTGTTAACTGCTGTAACTAATTACCACAAACTTAGTGATTCAAAACAACACAAATTTATCCTCTTACAGATCTGGAGGTCAGAAGTCCTAAGATCCAGGGGTCAGCAGGCCTGCATTTCTTCTCAGGGCTCTAGGAGAGAGTAATGCCCTTGCCTTTTCCAGCTTCTAGAAGCTGACTGCATTCCTTGGCTGGTGACCTCACCCACCATCCCTACCATCTGCAGCAACGCCAGCATGTTCGAATCTCTCTTACACCTCTTCTTTTCTTGTCCCATCTCTTCTGGCTGACTCTCCTACCTCCCCCTCGAAGGAGCTTGGAGATTACCTTGGCCTCACCTGGATAGTCTAAGATGCTCTCCCCATCTCAAGGTCCTTAACTCGTCACAGCTGTGAAGCGTCTTTTCCATGGAAGGGAATATAGTCACGGATTTCAGGGATTAGGACACGGACATTTTAGGATGGTGGGAAACATTATTCTGCCTTCCACAGCCAGAAATGGAAGGACCCACACCAGGTCTGACGGGGGCGAGTGAAGGCCCGAACTCAGGCTGCACACTCCCCATTTCTGTGTCCTTTGGGGCAGCCCCTTGAACTAGGGGAAAGGAGTGCTCCCACGAATCTAAGCTGGTCTCGGAAAATAGGCTCTGCAGAGTTGTCAGAAGCACCTGTTGTTCTTTTCACCACCTTCCTATTGGGCGATCTTGGGGAGGGAGCATACTATCTCTGGACGTCGGTTTTCTCATCTGTGAAGTGGGGATAGTGATAAGGAGCCATGTTGCCTGATTTGAGGGTGCACCGAGCCCGTGTTGTGGCTGCTCTGTTAGGGCTGTGTCAATGATCTTAGCCACCCCTTCCCCCCACACGCCCCATTTGGAAATGGAAGAAGTAAGTCCCTGGACACACACGTGTACCCAGCTGGGCTGGGAACCAAGATAGTGCCCTTGACCCTTAGAGTCCTTCTCCTGCTCCTCCCCGGAGCAGTGGGGCGGCCACTTTCCTGAAAACTCCCCAGGGAATGAAGCTTTTGATACCTAAGTAGGTCATAGAAAGGGAACAAAGGGATGCGTTTTGCCTGCAAAGCCCCCAGCTGGGGCCAGGTAGAAACCCTGGCTAATAAAGTGGAGTGTTGTGTGACTGCAGACACACAGGTGGGAGGTCCGTGCGGTGCCCGGGGACAAGACCCACTGAGAGGCAACAGAGATTTGTAAGTGTCCCCACAGCTTGAAGGAAAGGGCAACATCAGAGGTGCTGCCAAGGTCTCTCCAAACAGGAGGTTGAGATGGGGTGAGGAGAGGTTCCCCGGGGGACCGACCAGGGCAGGCTTCCAGGGCAGGGGCACGAGCGGGGCCCCCGAGGACCACTCCTGTAGGAGAGAGAAAAAATGCGCCTCCATTCCACCCCGGCATGGAGGAAACTCAGGGCCAGCAGGGGACACAGGGCCTCCTGACGGCTGCACAACACTGCCTCCTCACTGTCCTGTGGCCAAGAAGTATTTTATCAGCTCATGGCAGTCTCCGCTACAATTCTTGGGAGCGTTTACTTTTTGGCTTGCTGTTTTCTGTTTTGATTCTGCATGCTTTCAGTGCAATGTGGATATATTCAAAGCAAATCAACACAAGCGGTGTCGATCCTTCATGGGGTGGTAAGGCTGGCTTGGCAGTGCAGGGGGGACATGTGCGGGGAGGGGCGGGGGGTCTCAGAGGCACATTTCACCACAGTGCCCTGCTTTTCACAACATCCACATCACGGCATGATACTGGGCCATAAAAGACGAATCAACACGCGCTAGCATTTTTCTCTTTTTTCAATACAGAGGAACTTCATTACTACTCATAAAAGAAATTCATACTCATCAATGAAAATTGGGTAGTAAGGACCAATCACCCAATGGCCTCACTACCTAAAGACAATTAGAGCTAATATCTTTGTATATTTCCTTCCAGTCTCCCCCCCCTCCAGCCCCCTCCCCGCGGCATCTTTTTATTTTTAACACATCTGTGCTTAAGATGCATGCCCACTTTCTGTTTCTTTCATTTAGCAGTAACTTTTTGTTTACTGTTGTAGCCCCAGTGTTTAGAGCAGTACTTGGCACGAATATGACCTCAATAAATATTTGCTGAATGAATGAGTGAATGAATGAACATAGATCATTGTCTAGTTTATGCAAAAGAATAATAATCATAACACGTGACAAATGAGGGCTTCCTTTGTGCTGAGCACTTGATATACATTATCTCACGTCATACAATATCCCTATGAAGTAGGTACTCTTACTGTCCCCATTTTACAGACTGAAACGTAGAGAGAGATTAAGTACCTGGTTTATATAGGTAACCTCTGATTTCTACCCCAGGTCTGACTGACACCAAGCCTATAATGCTGTTGCTATAGGTCACTGCCTCTCGGTGAACATTTTTATTATTTTCTTAAGTTCATCTATTTTTAACAATCTCTACATCCCATGTGGGGCTCGAACCCACAACCCAAAGATTAAGAGTCCCAGGCTCTTCAGACTAAGCCAGGTAGGCACGCCAAACGTTTTAGAGACATCATTTGAAATGATTTCAGGGGCGCCTGGCTCATTTATCTGGTAGAGCCTGTGACTCTTGACCTCAGGGCCGTGGGTTTGAGCCCCATGTTGGGTACGGAGACTGCTAAAAATAACAACTTTAAAAACCTCAAAAATTCAGGGGCTCCGGGATGGCTCTGTCGATTAAGCATCTGACTTCAGCTCAGGTCATGATCTAGAGATTTGTGGGTTCAAGCTCCGAGTCAGGCTCTGTGCTGACAGTTCGGAGCCCGGAACCTGATTGAGATTCTGTGTCTCCCTCTCTCTCTGCTCCTCCCCCCTCTTGCTCTCTCTCAAAAATAAACATTAAACATTTTTTAAAAGCCTCAAACATTAAAAAATAAAATGACTCCATAACATTCTTTTAAATGGACTTAGCCATTCCTCAATCACTCCATATGTAGGCTATTTTCTGTTTTTCTTACCCCTGCTGTCATAAATAATTCTACAATAAACAACATTACATCTAATCCAACTCCATGTTTAAGCGCTGTTCATTAGCAGAGACTCGGCCTAAGTTGAATTACTGGTTTAAATGGTGAAGCATTTTTAAAGCCTTTGAGGCCTGTTTCTCCATCAAGCATGTTTTGTTTTGTTTTGTTTTGTTTTGTTTTGTTTTGTTTTGTTTTACATGTGGAAATTTAGATGAATTAAATCTGCTACCTCCTCTTTTATAATGTCATCCACCATTTCCAGCTTTGATACACCTTCCCTTTTGAGAAAAGTTAATAATTCTATTTCCTAGTGATCACACAGTTTGGTTTTAAATTATTCAACCCTTCAGTTCTTCTGGCATCCTTTGGGGATGCGCTGCAGAGAAACCCCCATTTACACTTCCAAGCACCCCCTCCCCCCATCCTCTGGGCAGAGGCAGAGATAAAAAAGAATGTGAAATAAGGAGAGTGTGAAATACAGAGGCTGCTGTTTTCCTGATTACAAGGGAATGATTGCTCCTTCTTCTACACATGAATGACTCTCTCCCAAGGTCTTCTATTTCTTCTTAGAAGTTTCTAAAGAGATTTTTTTGGTTGACCTGGAGTTTAGGCAGAACTGTCCTGATGAGAACTGACTTAAGAATTCTCTGGAAACACTCAAAGGATGCAAAAGTTCTTCCAATAGAATATTAGAAATAAGCCACATTGGTGATGGGGATGTTGCTGGTTATACTGATTTTGGTGAATTGGCTTTGGGCATCTGGGTGGCGGAGTCAGGGTAAGGAAGGAGGCTGTGACCCAGATGGATAAAGACTTCCTCCCACCCCAAGCAAAACATCCGTGGGAATGTCTGAAGGATCAGGGAAGCCAACCCACACCCACCCACATCCCTCCATGAAAGAGGCCTGTGATGGTGCGTACAGTCCTGGCTCGGGAAGAGGGGGCAGTAGATCATACCACGTGTGTGGTCCCTGGTGGTGCCCTCATGCAGGTCCATGCACACATGGTCGAGGGAGTCGGTGAGGCTGAAATCCAGCCAGGACCCTCCAGCTAGGAGGATGGAGCACCTTCTCCCAGTTCTCTCAAAGGTGGCAGAGGGGCTAGTGGCTGCCTGGACTGTAGCAGTGAACTCTAGAAGCAGCACTGGACCAGGAGCCAGGAGGCTGGGCCCTGACTCCAACTCCACCCTAGCTCTCCAGATGGGAGCCCGAATCACCCACTCTGTACTTGAGGGTCACCTTCTATCTAGCCAATTCCACTGGTCCCAACAGCTCTGATGCAAAGAGACCGTAAGCATCTCGTGTGTGCTCAGCTGCAGCTGGAAGGAAGACGCCCAGTGTGCTGCCGCAGGCTAGCGCCACCAGGACCACCAACACTTACTTCCAAGCACAGACTGTTGCAAAGTAACTTGCATTTTTGCACGTTTGGGGTCAGAGCTCCCCATGTTGTCTTTCCTGTTTGTCTCCTTTAGGGGGGGCTTGATGATTTGTGAGCACTTACTAATGAAGTCCACCAGTCCCCTCTGCTCACCAACTGGATGTGGCACCATCAGTTCTAAATTCTATTTCCCCTTCTTCTAAACCCAGCTGAAATATCATTAATAATCAATACCAATCAATTTACTGAGCAAGGCCTGTGTGCCAGTCACTGAACTTGCTGCTTTATGACCAGGTCACTGAAACCCTGACCTCTGTGCCCTGAGGCCCGATCCCCATTCTGCAGAGTTAAGGAAGAGAGGCCCCCAAATCTCACAATGGATAACCAGGAACGATTCAAACTCGATCACTCTGACTCCAAACACTGGCCCTCATAACACTTCCACCTCTTTCCTAGGGAAAGGAAATGGAAGCAAGGCGTGGCCGTGGCCCTTCCCCAGTTCACGCAGCAAGCCAGCAAAAAGATACTTTCAATTCCCTCCTTCTGAGAAGCCCCCAAATCATAAGCCCCTTCAATGTCCCCCTCCAAAGCCTGGGAGGTTCCCACATTGTGTCAGTTGCCTCTGCCCAGCCCTGCACCAATCTCTAGGTTCCTCCCACCAGCCATTCCAGGGCCCGGTGCCCAGCGGAGAAGGCGGGGCATCCATCCTGTACAAAGAGCTGCTCCGGGTTCCTTCGTGGAGTCAGTCCTCAGGAGATGGGTGGAGAGGAAGCCCAGTGGGGCGGGGTGGGGGGGAGACAGATCAGGTCGTGCATGCTTTATTCTGCTGGCCTCGGGGCACCTTCCCAGAGAGCTGAGGCCAGGCCACCCAACCATGCGTGGTGGTTCTTTCTCTCCAAACTCCACTTTGCTGGGCAACTTGGGGGAGTCACTCAGCATCTCTCAACATCCCTGTGCTACCCTGAGGCCACAGCCCACCCACAGCGGCAGATACTCAACCAATGGCTGCCACAGCCTCACCTGGGAACGACGTGTGTTTTCTAAGCCCCTTGTCAACCAGTCAGAAGCAGGACTTCTTCCCATTCTTAATCTTTATGGCGGATTCCTCCTGGAGCTGGCATGTACTCAGACGCATTAAAAATGCAAAGAAAGAAGTACAACAGAGAAGTTATGACTTCCTGTGCATTATGGAGCCAAGAGAAGGGAACAATTAGCTCCTTTGTTGCCGCGGTTGCTGTTTGTCACTAACAATGGCATTCTTCAGGAATTATGATATTAAAGACTTAATAACCGTTTGATACATGCAGTAAAACATTTCAGTTACGGAGTTTCTAGAAAGTGCTGTCCTCATCTGTTACAGGAACTTACCGAGTTTCTTTTAATTAAGTAGGTTATAAATGAGACATGTCCTCGGTGAGGTAATTTTGTGAATGAAGCTCCCCTGAAGTACTAATTAGTTTGTTTCTAATGCTTCACTTACCAGCCAACGTGGTGGTTAGGGCAAGGCTGTCCCACTCAGCCTAGATGAGGTCCTGCAGGCAGGGCTAAGACTCAGCAGGTGGGGGCTCTCCCGGCTGGAGAGAGGGTGGTATTGCTTGCGTTGCGGGCTGTGACAACTCCCTGCTGAACTGACCACAGACATTAAATTCGCCTGGGAAACTCTGGAGCCACTGCTCCTCCCCATGATGAGCACAGGGAGGACCAGTGAGCTGCCTTGGACAGCAATGGCTAGGTGT
This sequence comes from Hyaena hyaena, assembly GCF_003009895.1. Lineage (NCBI taxonomy): Eukaryota > Metazoa > Chordata > Mammalia > Carnivora > Hyaenidae > Hyaena > Hyaena hyaena. The sequence goes on along the minus strand of NW_024080842.1, from coordinate 2,482,333 downwards.
CTGCAGAGGCATTTGGGCATTAGAGGGGAAAGTGGGCTGAGTGATGGCAAGGGTCCCTTCCCCCAGCATCCCTCTGCTGGATGCTCTATTATTCATTCTTATATCACTCACCACACACTTGCTGAGGCCCCTCTTTGTGCATATGAATGAAGAGCAAAGAGGGGCAGGATCCCACCTTAGCCGGTGCTGCTCGGGAGTGCAGTAGGGGTAACCAGTGTGAAATGGACACAAAGGAGACATGCAGGGTGTTCTGGGAACACAGGGTGGGGGCAGGGCCCCACCCCGGTCCCCCACAAGGAAGTTACAGGGAGGTGGCCATGGGAAGCTGCTTAGGAATGGGAGTTAGACTTGGTTGTGGCAACCACTGGGTGATCTGATCTGAGGGAGAATGGGCTCTGTAAGAATTTTCAGCCCTGGAGGAGGCAGGAAGAATCTGGAACCCTTCCCCATCTCGCCTGCGTGTACACGTGTACACCCACGCCCACATTTGGGTCTTCTAAGGACAACTGTTCACTTTGTATTCAATTATGTTTTTTCTTTTTATTTAAAAGTAAATACACGCAGGGCACCTGGGTGGCTTAGTCGGTTAAGCGTCCGACTTTCGCTTAGGTCATGATCTCGTGGTTCGTGGATTCGAGCCCCGCGTCGGGCTCTGTGCTGGCTGCCAGCTCAGAGCCTGGAGCCTGTTTCAGTCTGTGACTCCCTTTCTCTGACCCTCCCCTGCTCACGCTGTCTCTCTCTCTCTCTCTCTCCTAGAAATAAATAAAACATTAAAAGAAATACTTTTAAAAAAAAAAAAAGTAAATACACGCTCGCAAAAATGTAACACATAGGGGAATATAAAGATTACAAGGTGAAAGTCTCCCATTATATCAATCATCAAACTGTTCCCAAGGAAACCCACCATTAGCATCCTTGCAGACCTTTTCCTATGAGGATTTGCACATGCATGCACACGCACACATGTGTGTACACGGGGTTTTGCTGGTTTACAGGACCATATTTAACACACGGTTTTGTGACTTGTTTTCACTTTATATCACAAACATCCTTTCTTATCAGTCAGTATATACAGATCTACCTTGTTCTTTTTAATGGCTGTGAGTATTCAAAAGTAGAATCTAGTTTATTCATACATCAACGAATTAATGGTCATTAACTCTTGCTTTTTTTTTTCTTTTTTTTTACAATTGCAAGCAAGGATACAGTGAGCATTCTTGAACATAAGTTTTTGTGTTATATATGCCTACAGAGCTACTTGGAATCGCAAAATGTTTTTGTATCATTTTCTAAGCTTTTCTTTTTTTTAATTTTTAAAAATTTATTTCTGAGAGAGAGAGAGAGAGAGCATGAGCAGGGGAGGGTCAGAGAGAGAGGGAGATACAGAATCTGAAGCAGGCTCCAGGCTCTGACTGTCAGCACAGAGCCCAATGCAGGGCTCGAACCCACGAACCGTGAGATCATGAACTGAGCCAAAGTCGGACGCTTAACCGACTGAGCCACCCAGGTGCCCCTAAGCTTTTCTTTTTAAAAAAATTTTTTTAACATTTATTTATTATTGAGAGACAGAGAGAGACAGAGCACGAAAGGGGGAGGGGTGGAGAGAAAAAGAGACACAGAATCGGAAGTAAGCTCTAGGCTCTGAGCAACCAGTCAGCACAGAGCCCGAGGCTGGTCCCGAACCCATGAACCGCAAGATCATAACCTGAGCCGAAGTTGGTCACTCAACTGACTGAGCCACCCAGGTGCCCCTAAGTTTTTCTTTATGAAATTTTCTCAGAAAGTGCACTGCAGGTCAAAATTGTACGTATCTTTCATTTATTTATTTTTTTAAATGTTTATTTATTTTTGAGAGAGGGAGAGCACAAGCGGGGGAGGGGCAGAGAGAGAGGGAGACACAGAATCTGAGGCAGGTTCCAGGCTCTGAGCTGCCATCACAGAGCCTGCCACAGGGCTGGAACTCACGAACTGCGAGATCATGACCTGAGCCAAAGTCAGATGCTTAACCAACTGAGCCACACGGGTGCCTCAAGTGTACGTGTCTTTTAAACGTTAACAGATACTACCAGTGGCTCTTCCAAAATAGGCTTGGCCTCCTCACTCTCTGCCATTTTCATATACCAGCACTTGTTTCCCTACATTCTCTTCAACACTGGGCATCATTAGCAACCGTTTTGCCAATCCAATGAGCAGAAAAAATAAATCACTAAAAAAAAAATCACTATTTTCACCTCTGTCCTTATTTTATAAGGGAATAATCAAGGAAGGTCAAGGAAGTGGCTGGAGCACCCAGGCCAGCAGCCTTGACCCAGACTCTTAAGACCCTGGACAGACTGACCCAGCATGTCAGCCTTGAAGATGGAAGGTATGTTCCAGTCAGGAGAGGAGTCCCAGGGACAGAGTGGCCCCAAGATGACACGGCAGCACTGACCTGGCCCCATAGCATTGTGGCCGCAGCAGGTGGGCTCTGCCCCCCAGGAGCTGAGGCCAGAGCCACCCAGCAGTGAAGAGTGGGCTTCCTCCCGCCCCTGCCAGTGCCTTTGGAGGGGGCTGCCCCACCCCTGGCACTTCTCAGAAGAACAGGCAAGCCCCAATGACTCAGCACTGCCCATGGTCAGAGACGGGCCATGAGTCACAAAATTACCAGCTTTCTGCCCAAGCAGGCTCTGCCAGCCAGTGAGGCGGCAGCGCTGGCACCGAGCGACAGGGCTCTAGGCTTGGGGCAACGGGGAAAGAGAAGCCGGCAGTCTTACCGCTCCCATCCCTGCCAGTCAACATGAGGCTCCTGGGCTCCCAGGCCACAGAGCCAAGGCTCTGTTTCAGGGATGCAAGCCCAAGGCGTGGGCATGCTTGGACTTGGGTCCTCCTCTAGACCAGGAGGAAACCCACTGGCATCAGAGCCTAGTGGAGTTTCAAAGATGGCCTCTTCCACCTGAAAGGGAGAGCTTAGTGCCAGGGCGCCTGCCCCGTGCAGTGGGTGTTGGATCCCAGGAGGCACCCCCTTGCCCTCCAAGACAAGCCCACACTTAGGGCCTAGAGCAGCCTTCCTCACAGTGCCAGCAGGCCACTTTCAAAAGCTCTCCACCAATGGGAGCTGCAACCCCAAGCTTTCTGAGCGTTGGCACGCCCCTCAGGCATTTTAGCATGGAAGGGCTTCCAGAACTTTCAAAGAAGCGGGTGCTTTTTTTGTGCTCGAACAATGAAGCCAGACACACCCGCACCCTCCCCCCGCAATCCTGTCCCACACAAAATTCTTTTAGTTCCAAAACAGCTTCTCAGCAACAGCAAACCTAAATGCCACCCAGGTTTGATGTCTTGCTTATTTTCTTTTGTTACCCGTGTTTGATTATGTGGCTAAAGGTGACATAAAGAAATGCAAACGGCAAGAAATGAGGGCCAAAGCCAGGCCTGGGCAGAAGCCCAGGAGACCTGTGTCTACTTCAGGAGCAATCACACCCCCACCAGGGCTCCCTCCTTCCTCCCTGGGCCCATGAAATCTACAGGCCTCCCTGGACCCTACGCACCCTCTGGGGCCAGGGCTCCTCCACTAAGTGGCTCTGCTGGTGATGACTGGTTTACACACCAGGCTGTGTGGAACAGGCTCGATACAAACCTTAATGAACACGTGCAGGGCACAATAAAGCCAAGGGCAGGACTAATGAGAGACCGACTCTTTACCTTTGCAGCTGAAAACCTTGTGCCGTTTCTTAGACCTGTAATAATAACGGTCAGCCGTGCTCCACCCACCATGCTTCACATACAGTATCCCAGCCAATGCCCCCATATCCACTCCATCACTAGGAGTCTGATCCCCACAGACTGGCACAAAGCCTAGCACCAGGGAGGTGCTCGCTCAGGAAGTATTGTTCAGTGAATAATGAAGTGGTCCAAATAAAGCAATGAAAGCTCTTCCCAGTACTTTTTCCAAAGAGCCCCCTTTTTAAAGTTTATCATCATCGTCATCATCATCATCATCATCATCATATTTTTTGGTAATCTCTGCATCCAACATGAGGCTCAAACTCACAACCCCAAGACCAAGAGTCACATGCTCTTCCTGGGGCACCTGGGTGGTTCAGTCGGTTAAGCGTCTGACTTCGACTCGGGTCATGATCCCACCGTTTGTGAGTTTGAGCTCCAAGTCAGGCTCTGTGCTAATAGCTCGGAGCCTGAAGCCTGCTTTGGATTCTGTGTCTAACCTCTCTCTCTGCCCCTTCCTGCTCGCTCTCTATCTCTCAAAACACTTAAAAAAAAAAAAAAAAAGTCACACGCTCTTCCAACTGAGCCAGCCAGGTGCCCTTCCAAAAATAATTCCAAAGAATCATTTTTGAGACTCACTTTTCTTTTGAAGATTTTTCACAAAACACCTTTTGCAACACTAATTTTGTTTTAATTTTGAAGTATTTCAAACACATGGAAAAGTATAAAACATAATATGATAGATCAAGCTCCATTTTTAAAAAGTAAAGAATTTATGGGGCACCTGGGTGGCTCAGTCAAGGGGAGCCTCTGACTCTTGATTTAGACTCAGGTCATGGTCTTGCCGTTTATGAGTTTGAGCTCCACATCAGGCTCTGCACAGACAGCACGGAGCTTGCTTGGGATTCTCTCTTTCCCCCTCTCTTCTCTGCCCCTCCCCTGCTCTGTCTCTCTAAAAATAAATAAATAAACTTAAAAATTTTTTTAAGAGTTTATAAATGCAACATTCAGGATAGGGTTTACTTTTGCACTAGGAGACAAAGGCTAGGGAAGGAGAACACAGGTAGTAAAATGATGTTGGTAAAGTTCTAGTTTTTCAGTTAGATGGAGGGGTGGTAGGGCTCATTTTTAAGTTATACTTCATAAATAGCATATATGTTGCATAAATCATTGCATGTGTATTATGCATTTTATACAGAATCATTTTTAAAAGAAAACAGTGTAACATACTTGTACCCATCATCCAGATTTAACAAATGAGACTGTTTTGTATCATCTCCATCTTTCCTTCTTTTAAGAAACAAATTTTATACCTTCGGCTAAAGACCATCCTTTACCCCATTCCCTATCTTCCCTTTGGGAAACAGTCAAATGTTTTAGATCACATTTTTTTTTTATATTAGCCTTATATCCAGCCATCTTACTAAGTGCTTCTTAGTTCAGTTTACTTGTAGGTTTCCTTGAATATTTTATGCAGATAATCATGTCCTCTGCACGTAAAGTTGCAATTTTTTCTACCATTGTAATTTTTATTCTTTTCATTTCTTGTCTTACTATGCTAGCTAAAACATGTAGTACAATGTTGTGTTGAATGGTATCAGCGCTAGTAGGTAGATTTCTTTCGTACCTGATTTTAAAGGAAATACTTCTGATATTTTACCATTAAGGATATCCGTTGCTGTAGGTATGTGATAGCTGTTTTGTCTCAGATTCAGGAAGTTTCCTTCAACTCTGAATTGGTCAAGAGTTTTTACAATGAGTCATGTTAAATTTTTATCAAATGCTATTTTTGTTTGTAACTATTAAGATGATTATATGGGTTTTCTTCTTTACTATGTTAATATGGTAAGTTACTTGGGATTTTCTAATTTTAAACTATTCTCGTATCCCTGCTGTATCAATTATATATATATTCAGTTTGCTAATATTTTATTTAGGATGAAGGAAGATTGTATAATTTTCTTTTCTCATATTGTCCTTGACCACTTTGTATATTAAAATTATATTAACTTCATAAAGTTAATTAGGAAGCATTCCTTCTTTTTCAATTTTATGGAGCAATTTATAATTTTTTTTAAGTGTATCTATTTTTGAGAGAGAGAGAGAGAGAGAGAGAGAGAGAGAATGTGTTGTGCAAGAGGGGCAGAGAGAGAAAATTAGAGCAGAGACCGATTTGGGGCTCGAATTCACAAACCGTGAGATCATGACCTGAGCCGAAAACCAAGAGTTGGTCGCTTAAGTGACTGAGCCACCCAGGCACCACTAGAACAATTTATTTATTTATTTATTTTTTTTTTAAAGTTTTTTTATTTATTTCTAGGAGAGAGAGAGAGAGCATGAGCAGGGGAGGGTCAGAGAGAGAGGGAGTCACAGACTGAAACAAGCTCCAGGCTCTGAGCTGGCAGCCAGCACAGAGCCCGACGCGGGGCTCGAACCCACAAACCGCGAGATCATGACCTAAGCGAAAGTCGGACACTTAACCGTCTAAGCCACCCAGGCGCCCCATAGGACTGCTAGTTTTATTCAATAAACTTTTAATTTTGAAATAATTTTCATTTACAGGAAAGTTGTGCAGATTGTTAACAGGGTATCTATCACCTAGCTTCCCTTAATAATAAGAGTTCATAGGAGGGGCACCTGGGTGGCTCAGTTGGTTAAGCGTCTGACCCTTGATTTCAGCTCAGGTCATCATCACAAGGTTGTAAGATCGGGCCCCATGTCTGGCTCTGCACTGACAGTGCAGAGCCTGCTTGGGATTCTCTCTTCCTCTCTGCTCCTCCTGCATTTGTGCATGGGCTCTCTCATTCCTTCTCTCTTTCAAAATAAATAAACATTTTTAAAACATCTCTATAGGACTAGGACACCTAGGTGGCTCAGTCGGTTAAGCGTCCAACTTCAGCTCAGGTCATGATCTCATGTTCTGTGTGTTTGAGCCCCTGTTCTCTGCTAACAGCTCAGAGCCTGGAGCCTGCTTCAGATTCTGCATCACCCTGTCTCTCTGCCCCTCACCCACATGCACACACACTCTCTCTTTGTCTCAAAAATAAACATTTTTTTAAAATCTCTATAGGATCTTTCATTACATTTGCTTTTTAATTATTTTAAATTAATTCAATTGGTAAATTACTGTAGTAAATTAATCAATCTAGTATTACTATTTCCTTTTCCCTTTTTAGGTTGGTCCATCTTGCGGGAGGTTTATCTTGGTCTTTTCAAAGAACTAACTCTTGCTTTTGTTTATCTGTCTGTTGTTTCTTTGTTTTTATTTTGCTCCCATTCTTATTTCCTTTTCTCTACTTTCTTCAGGTTGTTCTGTTGTTCTTTTTCTAATGCCTGTGTTGGGTACTGAGCTTATTAATTTTTAGTCGTTTTCAAATGTATTTTTAAGGGATACAAATTTCTCCCTAACAATTGTTCTAGCTGACCCTCCACAACACAGATTTTCTCATGTGATGTTTCCATGTCCTCTGCTTTCAAGTATTTTGTAATTTCCTTTATGATTTCTCCTTTTCCATGTGAACTGTTTAGACACCCTTCCAAAAGTAATGGGTTTATTTGGACTATTTCCTTTATTTTAATTTCTAATCTTATTTTGTTAATATCACAGAATATGGGGGGCACCTGGGTGGCTCAGTCAGTTGAGCATCCGACTTTGGCTCAGGTCATGATCTCACGGTTCGCGGGTTCGATCCCCGCGTCAGGCTCTGTGCTGACAGCTAGCTCAGAGCCGGGAGCCTGTTTCAGATTCTGTGTCTCCCTCTCTCTCTGACCCTCCCCTGCTCACACTGTCTCTATCTCTCTCAGAAATAAATAAAACATTTTAAAAAATTAAAAAGAAAAGATCACAGAATATGGTATGATCATTATTTTCTGATGTGTTGAAATTTGATTTATGACCTGTGGGGGCTCATGTGGAATGGGGGGGAGCACCGAATGGGGATGTTCCAAGCAGGTGATGGCCAGTGGGGTGGAGGTGCTGGTGGTGAAAGGATTCACCTAAGGTGGAGCAAAAGAGATAGAAGTTTATTGAATACACCCCAAGGGTTCAGCGGGCAGGACAGCAAAGGAGAGACTGTCCTGTGAGGCAGGGCGGGAAGGGGGAAGGAAGGGGAGTGGGCGCAATTACAGGGCAGAATGCGGAGGTACGGGAACATGGATTTTCCCTTTGTTTTAGTAACTATGCCTGGTTGTAGGTAGCCCATTGGGTAGGTAGGGCCTCATGCTATGGGTCCCTGCATGAGCCTGTTTGCACTCAGCCCAGTGGTCACTGTGGGCCCTTTTGCCTTCCTCACACATTGCTCAAGCCCGAGGCCTAAAAGGCAGCCTCTGCATGACCTAATTCAAGGGTCATCAGACTTTTTCTGTAAAGGACCATGTAGTAATTAATTTTTACTTTTAACTAGTGACTCTAATTCATTCACTTTACTATAATTTCTAACATATCTGTATTTATACTCAGTAAATTAGTCAACTGATTCAGCTGCTTTTGCTAAGGTGTCGAAGTTAAAATGGCTTGAACAAGATGGAAAAAATTTAAAACTTTTTTAATGTTTATTTTATTTTTGTAAGAGAGAGACAGAGCATGAGTGGAGGAGGAGCAGAGAGAGAGAGGGAGACACAGAACCTGAAGAAGGCTCCGGGCTCCAAGCTGTCAGCACAGAGCCTGACCCGGGCCTCAAACTCTCGAACTGTGAGATTGTGACCTGAGCCGAAGTTGGACACTTAGCCGACTGAGCCAAGCAGGCATCCCAAGATGGAAATTTTTCTCTCTCATATAAAAGTCCTAGCTGGTACAACGGCCCTCCACAAAATTATTAGAGGCCAGTCTTCTTTCTTAATTGCTCTCTCCTCCTCAGTACACATCCTAGTCTCTTATGGTACAAGATAGATGATCTAACTCCTATTAGTACGTCTAATTCCAGCCAAACAGAAGAGACAAATGAGAAAAAAGAAGGTAATCTCCCTTTCTTTCTTTCTTTTTAATTTTTTTAATGTTTATTTTTGAAAGAGAAAGAGAGACAGAGTGTGAGCGGGGAAGGGCAGAGAGAGAGGGAGACATAAAATCTGAATCAGGCTCCAGGCTCAGAGCTGTCAGCACAGAGCCCGGCATGGGGCCTGAACTGGTGAACTGTGAGATCATGACCTGAGTTGGAGTCAGACACTCAACCAACTGAGCCACCCTGGTGCCCCATGATCTCCTTTCCTTTCAAATAGCTACCTAGAAGTTGCAACATCACTTCTGGTCACTTGCCATCAGCTATGTCTGTAACTAAAGAAGAATGAGAGATGTAGGGTTTAAATTCACTTGGTTAAAAGTTCTATTACCAAAAAAAGTTTTTTAATTGTATGTGGTGATGGATATTAGCTAGACTGGGATCATCATTTTACAATATATACATATACTGAATCATTATGTTGTACATCTGCAACTAATAGAAGGTTGTATGCCAATTACATCTCAATAAAAAAACTATTACCACGTGACAGTTGGGGAAGAGATACCAAGCATTAAGTCGTCATTTTAGTTACATCAGCCTTTGTAGTTCGTGTTTCTTTCCCCACTCTTTTCCTGCTTTTGGTTGATTGGATCCAATTTTTTTCATTTTTCCCCCTACCAGAAGTTACACATTTTGTTTCTTATACTTTCAGCAGGTCATCTTTATATATATATGTAAATTTATATATATTTAACATGCACAACTATTCTAATAAAATAATGAATAGAAAACGTTAACCCTGGGGTGCCTGGGTAGCTCAGTCGGTTAAGCATCTCACTTCAGCTCAGGTCACGATCTCACGGTTCATGGATTAGAGCCCAACATTCTCCTTTCTGCTGTCAGCACAGAGCCTGGAGCCTGCTTCAGATCCTCTGTCTCCCTCTCTCCCTGCCCCTCCCCTGCTTGTGCTATCTCTCTCTCTCAAAAATAAAATTAAAAAAAATAATAAACATTAAAAAAAAGAAGACAAAGGAAACATTAACCCTACCTCAGAGGCAGGTCTAGGTTTTATGAGACCTGAGGCTTATTCAACTTGGGAGACTTCTTTAAGAAAAAAGAGTACACAGGCACCCAGGTAGCTCAGTTAGGCATCTGACTCTTGATTTCCGCACAGGTCATGATCTTGCGGGCATGAGTCCTAGCCCCATGTCGGGTTCCACACAGAGCTTGCTTTGCCCCTCTCTGTCCCTCCTCCCTCCGAAAATAAATAAACTTTTAAAAAAAGAGAGAGAAAAGAGTACAAAGAATCGGCCTGCAGCTTATGCTTTCTTAGCATCAAGATAAATTTGTTTTCTGCTCTACCCTCTTCCAAAACAACAAAAGAATCTTAGAATGCTTTACACCAATGACCCTGTTCCATCCTTTTGTGTGTGTTTTTTTTTTAAAGATTTTATTTTCAAGTAATCTCTATAACCAACATGGGGCTCGAACTCAAGAGTCACAGGCTCCGCCTACGGAGCCAGACAGGCACCGCCCTGTTCCATCTTCACCATTACTGTTGCCTAGTACTTTATCCTTTTTTGTTGTAAACCCTCCACAGTTAGTTGTCAGTATTATTATTGCTGCTTTTTAGATACAGGCTTACTTCAATTTACCTGCATGCATGCTTTTTCTCTGTGTTTTTTTCCTTCAATTCTTTCCTTCAGGGATTAATTTCTTTCTTTTTTAAAATGTTTTATTTCTTTTATGAGAGAGAAGGGGAGAGAGAGAGAGAGAGAGAGAGAGAGGGAATGAGTGGAGGAGGGGTAAAAAGAGAGGGAGACACAGAATCCGAAGCAGGCTCCAGGCTCTGAGCCATCAGCACAGAGCCCGACATAGTGCTTGAACTCATGGACGGTGAGATCATGACTGGAGCCAAAGTCAGATGCTTAAGCAACTGAACCACCCAGGCACCCCTAATTTCTTTCTTTATGAGGAATATCCTTTAGCAGATCTTTCCATGAGGGCATGTAAAAGAACATCTTTTTTTATTGCCTGAAATATCATTAGTTTGCCCTCATTCTTTTTTCTTCCATCCAAAAATTTTTTTAATTCAAGTTATTTAACGTACAGTGTAGTATTGGTTTCAAGAGTAGAGTTTAGTGATTCATCACTTACCTACAACACCCATTACTCATCCCAACAAGTGCCCTCCTTAATACCCGTCTAGCCCACCCTCCACCCACCTCCCCTGCCCTCATTCTTTTTTTAAAATAAATGTTTATTTATTTATTTTTTAGAGAGAATTTGAGCTGGGGAGAGGCAGAGAGAGAGGGAGAGATTAAATTCCAAGCAGGCTCCACTCCATCAGCTCAAACCTAGACGGCGCAGGGCTTGAACCCACAAACCTGTGAGATCATAACCTGAGCTGAAATGGAAAGTCAGATGCTTAACTGACGGAGCCACCCAGGCGGCCCCTTGCCCTCATTCTTAAATAAATGTAGTTTAGCATAAAATTTTAGGGCACTTTTCTCTCTCACCACTTTGAAGATGGCATTCTGCCCTCTCATTGTTAAGAAGGCTGTTTCACGATCATTTCTTAGTAGGGAATGTTTCTTCCTTCTGAGGTCTTCTTTATGGATTTTCTCCTTGTCTCTGGTGTCATGAGCTTTTACTGCAACGTGGCTGGGTATAGAGAGAATCCATTTTTTCTGCTCAGAAATCATTATGCCTCTTCCATCTAAGGATTCAGGTATCCATCAGTTCTGGATATTCAAGGTCAAGTTTGAGCTACTTCTTCTATTCCCTGTGTATCTTGGTTTCCTTTCCTCATTATTTCCAATCTTTTGAATATCTCTATGTTGAAATGATACATTCATCTAAAGTGAACTTAAAACAGAAAAAAGTTCTCTGGGAGGTGATTTTGTGTGTTTTAGTAAAAGCAAATTTTACTTAGTAGCAGTACCCTCTGGGGGCCCCAACTAAACTCCCGCCCACACAGACACCCCCCCCCAGGTTTTACTGTGCTTTCAGAAGAACGCAAAGATGAATGTTAAAGAACTCAGAGGCATAGGATGACTTATAAACTGCCAAGTTAGAAACAAGAACATCAAAAGATCACCAAAGCTAACTAGAGAAAAGGGAAATTTTTTTAGTGTTCTCTAAACCTTATGATGAAGACTGAGGGGCCCATTTCAATGCCTGTAGCCATTTCAGAGGGGCTCAAACCCTCTGAATACATCACAGGACAACAGACCTCTCCTCCACCCATGTCCCTTGTCCCCCACCAGCATCCCCTATTCTTAAAGTGGATGAGAGAGACCAGCCATAATGGATGGGGGGGGGGGGGTGGTTAATGGCCTCACTGAGGCGGAAGGACTCTCCTACAGCTAATCTGACTAATTTTTTTTTAAGTAGGCTCCACACCCAATGTGAAGTTTGAAGTCATGACCAGAGATCAAGAGTCATATGCTCTATGGACTGAGCCAGCCATGCACCCCAGCAGCTAGCTAAGTTTTTAGGAAGAAAGTTGACTTAAAAAAAAAAAAAAGGAAGAAAAGCTGAATGTTTAAGCTCCAGTCTGGTGGAAGCTCCCTCCACCACCCTAAGATCCCCTGAAGAGCATGAGACCAGACCCAAGATGTCTGGGAAAGTGGACTGTGGTCTGGGACTCAAGTTCCTGTGTTCTAACGTTTTCTAATAACTCTCTTCATTTCACTACTGCTGCAGATTCGGTTGCAGTGGGTGGTTTGCAGGCTGAAGGTGGTGGCAGGGAAGCCAAGACTGCTTGGGTCCTGGCCACACCCTGATGGGGACACCTGGCCTGTGGCTCTGGTCTGCACGCCACCCCTCCCCATTTCCACTCCATGACTCCACTCGAGCTCTGCCAACTGGAAGGAGCTTTGTGCTGTGGAAGAACACCATGTCTGACCCTGCCCTGCCTCATACCCTACAAGCCGCCTGTCACCTCCCAAGACACCAGCCTTCGCTTCTGTGAAATGGAAATAACAATAATCACCCACCCTTCCCAGAGGCTGAAGGCTTGATTTGAAAAGAGAAAAAAAGGGGCACCTGGGTGGCTCAGCTGGTTAAGCCAGACATCAGCTCGGGTTAGGATCTCACCATTAGTGAGTTTGAGCCGTTTTGGCTCTCTGCTGTCAGCACAGAACCCATTTCAGATCGTCTGTTGTGTCTCCCCTGCCCTCTCTTCCCCTGCTCCCACTCACTCTCTTTCTCCGAAAAAATAAAAGAAACACTAAAAAAAAAAAAAAAGAAAAGAAAAGAGGAAAATATGTTAAAATGTGCATTTTGTGCAGTGTTACTCAAATCAGACATTATTGGGGCGCCTGGGTGGCTCAGTTGGTTAGGCATCTGATTTCACCTCGGGCCATGATCTCACGGTTGGTGGGTTTGAGCCCTATGTCAGGCTCTCTGCTGTCAGACAGGTCCTCTGTACACCCTCTCTCTGCCCCTCCCCTGCTTGTGCACTCTCTCTCTTTGTCAAAAGTAAATAAATATTTTAAAAATAATTACTGAGAAGCCTGGTAAAATTTTGTTTTATAATCTTAAAACAGGAGTTTTATTTAAATAAAAATTATTTTAGAATACATGATTATGGCATAAAGTATAAAGAATTTCAGAAAAGACTATGACCGTAATAGTCATCCTTTATCTCAGCATCCAGAGAAAACTAATACGCTGGTATCCTATATTCTCCAGTCTTTTTTCCATACAGGTATACATAGTTGTTGCTTTAATTTAATATCAAGAGCATTTGGGGGGGGGTAGTAAGTATATCACCACTGCTAATGATTATCAGTCCAAATCATTTGGGCTGATAATGATTTTTCCAACGGTGTGTGACTAGTGGTAAACTAATTAGAGACTATAACCAATCTCTTCTGCTAGATTATTTCCACGGTTTCCCAGTTCTAACATTTTTGCACACATCTATGGTTGTTTTCATAGCAATGGACTTGCTAGATCAAAGGTCTGCACGGGTACAAATATGTTGCCAATAGGGCCTGTTGGATTTTCCGTTGAAAACTAGTTCCCGCATACCCCACAGCCCGCCCCGTTTCCTCCAGAGGAACCGGTAAGGGACTCCGAAAGTCCCGCCCTGTGGCCCTGTGTCGGGAGGAGGTATTGAATCATGAGGCATGAAGGGGGCTAACCTACACGTCTCGGCCTTGGGACCCCGCATGCCGTCACTCCGCGCCCCCACCCCCCACCCCAGCGGCCCCAGGGCTGGGCCTCCCCGGGGATGAATTTACAAAGAGTCCCCAGCGGGTGCCAGGGGCGCATTTCCATGCAAAGCACTCGGCCACTGCCAAGGTGCGGGCACAGCGGGGGCGGCGCCGCGAGGGGGAAGGGGGCTGAGAGCGCGGCCACTTCAAAGGTCCCCATTTGGGGCGGGCAGAGGAAGGGGCCGGGCTCCGAGGCCCACAAAGGGAAGCCTCCTAGGGCTGCCCCTTCCCCGCCCGGCAGGCAAGGGGCGTGCGTGGAGGAGCAGGCGTGCAGGCTCCACGCGGGTGGGGACGCCCTCCTCGCCCAGCCTCGGGGGACACCCTCCAAGGCCTCGACTCAGCCCCACTCAGGACCCCGATCTGCAGACTCTCAAGGCCCTTGGCCTGAGCGAGCTGCACAAGACCAGCCAAACCCAGAACAAAAGTAACACCCTGAGCTTTTCCACTGTGCAGAATTCCCCCAGCCTCGGCTTTCGCTTTTTGGGTTAGGAGCGGGTGTCTTGAAAGAAATGAGAAGTTAAGATTTGAGTCTGAAAGGATTAAAATTCTCTCCCTCCCTACCTCCCAGTTCCAGTATTACTGCAGAGTTAGCAAGTTAAGGCCCGTGGCTGATGGGATACTGGACAGAGCATGGCCTGGCCTGGACCTCATGCCCCCAGAATGGGGCTCCGGCTCCGAGATCCACTCTACCCCCTCCCCCTCTGCGGTTAGGTCTGTTCCAGGGTAACCCCTGCACAGGCCGCAGAGCTTGCCCTAGGGCCCCTTTCACATCTGAGGTTGTGCAGAAGTTCCTGCTGTGGGACTCAGACCCCCACAGCTGCAGGGGTGCAGAAAGAGCCTCAAACAGCTAGTAGCTGGCCCTACCGCCTTGCCCCTATGGGATTGAGTGGACTGAGCCCATTGTGCAGACACCTTCTAAGTATTCGTTTAAGTTCATTACTCATGCTTCAACGAGGCTCTGTTAGGCACCCACTATGTGCCAAGTGCTGGGAGACAACCATGAACAAACCAGAGAAGATATTCAAAATTTTAGACATAACCCCCAGGGCACCTGGGTGGCTCAGTTGGTTAAGCATCTGACTCTTGTTTTCGGCTCAGGTTGTGATCTCAAGCCGCATGTCAGGCTCTGTGCTGACACAGTGGAGACTGCTAGGGATTCTCTCCCTCTCTCTACTCCTCCCCCACTCATTTTCTCTCTCTCTCTCTCTCTCTCTTTTTCTCTCTCCCCCTCCCCCCCTTCTCTCTGCCAAGAGAGAGAGAGGCACAAAGGCACATCAGCCTGCCTCAAACAACATTTCTGTACTGGATTAGAATTGGATCCAAACTTTGCCCCACCAGAGAGGGGCCTGGAACAGCTCTCCTGAGCTCTAAAGGAGCTCCCATCCCTCCTACCAGATTTGTGGCATAGAGCCTGGGGCTTCTTCCCTCCTGCCTTCTGGTAACCACAACAGACAAAGAAGCCAGGAATCCAGTGGAAGCTTCTTTCTAACGATCAAGGTTGCTAATGTTCATGGACAACATCCCAGGGGTCAAAGGGCAAGGAGACTGGTGGACTACAGGGCATCCAAACTCAGCTCTGGGCAGAGGCACAGGACAAATGCCCTTTGAGGTCTGACTCTGAGCCTGCAGCTTGACCATCTGCAGGTGCAGAAGTCTTCCTCCTAAAGCCACCATGAAGGCCCAGGAAGGAGGGATGGTGTTAGTTTCAAGGGTCAGGGCTCCAATTTCCCTCACCTCCACCCGGTGATGCTTCCCCCAAACCCCAGAGTGACCTCATGCAGTGCAGCATGGAACAAAGAGTACTTTAGTGTCTCAAACCTCAAGGCCTTTAGAAGATCTTCCCTGAGATGTGGTCTCCTGTCCTTTCTATTGTGAAAATCCCAGAGCATGTCCCCACCAGCCTCAGCCTTTCGTTAGCTTCCAGAGGGGAGAAGGGGGTAGAGATGCAGGGTGGGGGGTGGTGCCCAGAAAGGGCTGGCTTGCAGACTGTGTCTAGAGATAAGAGGCTCTGGGCTTCCAGACCCAGCCAGAACATCTGTGGGGACAGCCTTGCTAGACAGACCTCTGGACCTCATCCCAGTACCCTGAAGGGCCCTGCCTCCCAGCGGGACGCCAGTTAGAACACTCACCTCTCAGCAGAGTGAGAAGCCCAGAGGGAATTCCCCATGAACATGGTTTCCCAAGGGCGGTATGACTCTTTAAGCAAGGGAAGCAGAGCAGCCAACACCCTGAAGGCAGTGATTCTCTAAATAAATTCCCTGACCCAGCAACCTCACCTGGGAACTAGTTAGAAATGCATATTCTCAGGCCCAGACCTCCCAACCCAGAAACTCCAAAAGTCTGGCTCCACAGCTGGTAGCTTAGAAAGCTTTCCAGGTGATACTCGTGTACAATAAATTTTGAGCATCACTGTTCTGCAGTGGGGAAGGCAAATCATTTTACCTTTTACTTGAATACCTCCCCTAACAGTCATCTCATCATCAACCAAGACAGCTATCCTCGAGTTGAGCTAGGCTTAGGGTCATATACAAGGATGTTTGCCAGTGTTGCTTGTGATGGTGACAATCTGGAAACACTATAAATAAATACTCACCAGTGAGAGACTAGTTCGTTAACCTATGGGAATACACACTTGGGAAGACTGTGCTATCCTTATAAAAGAATGAGGTGGGTTTACATACGATGATGTGCAATGATACTGTTACAAAGATCTTCAAGATGCACTGTTGAGTGGAAAAAGAATTTGCTAAATAATATGCAGAACTCAGGCTTATGTTTAAAAAAAAGTATACCAAACAACCTATCTTTACAACTGTATACATACACATGAAAATGCTTTGATAAGACTAGAAGAAGACCCACCCAGCAGGTAACTGCCAAGCAGGGAGAGCCTTCTCTTTAACCATATATCCTCCCACCTCCACTGTCTGTATTATTTACATCAGTAAAAGTCCATTTTGAAGAATGAATGAATAAAAACTTTGAGGGCCACCTGGTTGGCTCCATCGGTAGAGCATGTGATTTTTGATCTCAGGGTTGTGAGTTCAAGCCCCACATTGGGGCATAGAGCTTACTTAAAAAAATGTTTTTTTTAACTTTGAAATTAAATCCAATTTGAAAAAGGAAGTCAAACCGAGAAGCAAGCATGCTGGGGTGGGGGTGTCCTAGAACCTGAAATCAGGCACAGAACCTGGGTGGGAGTCAGGTGCCAGAGTTCTCACGCCAGCTCAGGAACGCCAGGTCATTCTGAGAAGAGACGAGCAGGGCGAGTGGGAGGCAGGAGATTTTGTTGCCTGAGGGGTTGCTGGTCAAGCCAAGTCAATTTCACCTAGAAGGTGATTGTAGCAGCCTTACCCCCTCCTCTCCTGTCCCCCCAAACCCACCTCGATCACTCAGTGGTAGGAGGACTGCTAGTTCCCTTTTCCGAAGAGGACTTGGAATTTAAAAAAGAAATTAGGGAAGAACGATGCTTACCCCACCCTGCAAGCCATTGATGTGCTGATGGAGGGAACTCCAAGCAGGTAAGCGGAGATCTGCTATTTGATCATTCTCACATAAGCTATGAAAACATCCACCAAGAAGCCTTGTTTTCCATGCAAACCTAAATAGAGCAAACAGAACAGTCATGGGTGTTGTGGTAACTATCCCCAGAGGCCAAACCTAGGTCCTTGCTCTCTTCTCCAGACCGCCTGTAATCTTGCTCAACAGTACAACTCCTCCAGCTTTCTGTCGTTTCAACAGACCTCAGGACCTTTACACACACTGGGCCCTTGGCCTGCAGGGCTCTCTCCCCAGACTCCCATTCACCAAGAAAACTCCCATGCAGACTTTAGATCTATTCTGAATGGTCACTTCTTGGGAAGTCCTTCCTGAGTCCCCCAGACCAGGTCATTTCATTTCCTGCTGAGATCAGCCCTCATTTTAGTCTTTTTTTTTCTTTTCTTTTTTTTTTTTTTGGTGAGCTCTACACCCAGTGTGGGGCTGGAACTCATGATCCCAAGCTCAAGAGTCTCATGTTCTACTGGCTAAACCATCCAAGCACCCCAGACTCACAAAACCCTATGAGGCAGGTACTCCCCCTTGTACAGATGAGAAAACTGAGGAGAGCGAGGCCTCCCTTTTGCCTTCACAAGTCCCGTACAGCTGAGGATGGGAGTGCCTGTTTCTCCAGGTTTCTCTGGAAATACTTTCTTTGGAGTTTGGCAAAAATGGAACGTCTCAGTGTTCCAGCCTTGACCACAGGTCAGATGGCCAGCTAATGCTGGAGAAGGGCATAAAAGGCATTCATTACATCCACAGAAATTCCCCTGGAAAGAGACCTTTCCCCTTTGGCCCTGCCCCCTAATGATCAGTGCCACAGGTGTTCCTTACAGAGCAAGTTGCATCAGGGAGTCTGGAGAGCAGGAGAGAGGTAGGGAGCTGCTGTCACATGCCAGCTGTTTCCAGACCTGTCAGATCCCCTGAGATTACAAAAGTTACAGAGACACACAGCACACAGCGTCCAACCCCCCATTCTGTGCTACACACCTCCTTGACGAGACAGGGCCAGGCCGGCCTGCAGACACAGGGCCAAATCAGAGCCCTGCCCTCAGAGGCCAGAGATATACATGGGTGGCACATGCAAAACCGAGCTGTATTCACATGTACAGGAGGGAAATCAACTCTAGCCCTCCCTTGGGAAAGGCAAAGGACTAGCGGAGTGGAGCAGGGCATTAAGCTCCAGGGTGAGAGCTTTTGCAGCGGAACGTCCAGGACAGGCAGGGACCTACTCAGAGCATGATGCAAAGCCCCAGGGGGCCAGGCCAACTGAGGCATGCTTAGGGAACCCCCCATGAAGTGGCAGGGTGTCCTGAGCACACAGAGATCACTCTGGGAGCAAAGATGAGTCCTGAGAGATGGGAGGCCACCTTGGACCTTGCAGGCCACAGCAAGGAGTTGAAATTTACCACACGGGGTGTGCAAGGATAGTAAGCAAAGAAGGTCCATTTGTGATGTGGTCCCTCAAGCATTTGGGAAGGATGGCTCTGGCCACTGTGTGGTCTGTGGGTGGAATGGGGCCAGGAAAGACAGAGAAGAGAGTGACAGCAACAGGCGAAGGGGGCCAGGGATCTAGATTCAAACCCTCATGGAAAGGATGGGGAGGAGGAGACAGATTTTGGAAACACCAAGGAAGACGGACTTAGCGTCCACCTGAGGTAGGGAATGAGGGAACAGAAAGCCAGAAAGCTGCCAGCAGTGCGTCTGGCCCAGGTGAGCAGGTAGAGGTATGATTTGCTGGCCCAGGAACCTAGAAGGAGCTGCATTTGTTGGGGGACCTATTACATCTCAGTCTAGATCAGCTGAAGGCCCACTGTGTGCCTAACTAGACGTTCCCTTTGTTTACAAAGCCATAGATGAACTAGGTCATTTTATCCTAGACTTTCCCAGGTGAGGAGGTCCTGGCCAAGGCATCTGCTGCTGGGGCCCCAAGGGCCACTGGCACCCCAGACTTTCACCCCAAGAAACCCACTCCACATGAGAGCCCAGAGGCCAGAATAGAAAGAGAGAAATAAAGGCTGTTGTTGACATGAGAGGAAAAACCAGGCTTCCTGTTTGAACTCGGGCAGGTACTGGAAGCTGTGAGTAATGTCGAATCTTGGCCTGCTCCGAAGGCGGTCTGCGGTGGGGGCTTCTCACACTCGCTGTAAAGAGTGGCTTTGAATCACTCACTTGCAGGAGACCTGGGGCCCGGCCAAGGCAGGCTGGGTGTAAGGACTGCTGCATCCACACGGGCAGCCCACAAGGGAGGCAACATCAGCTTGCACTGCTTGCTGTGGTCAGTTGTCCTCCGTAAGGACCCAACACCAAGTGCTGAGGGGTTCTCACATCTCGGTCCCCAGTGGCCTTGGTTCCTGCCAGCCAGACCATTCCCAGGCCCCTGGAGGCTGGGATGGACCTGAGGTTGGACCAGTGCAAGATGCCATGGGGCCTGGGGATCATTCTGGACCAGGAAAACTGGCCTACACTGCACCAACTGCCCAAGGGACCTGGGGCAGAGTCCTTGGCCTCTCCCACCCCCAGGACCCTGTCTGCAAAGGAACCTCATATGGAAGTAAAATCTGCAAGCCATCTACAGAGGGAAAATACCAGACACTGGGCAAATGCCTTTTGTCATTTGAGCCTCACAACAGCATTCCTGGGGCACAGACAAGCAAATCTTTCTATTCTAAAATGTACATATTTTTCAGTGTTGATTAGGTATAACTGAGGTATAGATATTTAAAGTATAGGATTCATTTCTCACATGTTTACACTCATGCAATCGTTACCACAATCAACATAAGGAACCCTCCCATCTCCCTCCAAGTTTCCCACGTCTCTTTGTAATCCATTCCTCCCTCCTTTCATGCTGGTCCCAGACAACCTGTCCTGCTTGCTGACAATATAGATTCCTTTACATTTCCTACAGTTTTATACAAATCCACTCATACAGCATGTACTCTCTTTTGTCTGCATTTTCTCATTCAATAGAAATGTTGTGAGATTTACCCACATTGTTGTCTGTATCAATACTTAACTCCTTAAAAAATTTTTTTTGATGTTTATTTATTTTTGAGAGATACAGAGACAGAGCATGAGTCAGGGAGGGGCAGGGAGAGAGGGAGACACAGAATCTGAAACAGGCTCCAGGCTCTGAGCTGCCAGCACAGAGCCTGACACAGGGCTCAAACCCCTGAGCAATGAGATCATGATCTGAGCTGAAGTCGGATGCTTAACCGACTGAGCCACCCAGGTGCTCCTGCTTCACTCCTTTTTATTGCTGAGTAGGATCCCATTGTATGGATGTACCTCAATTTGTTTATCCACTCACTGATAGACATTTGTGTTGTTTCCAGTTTCTAGCTGTTACAAAATAAATTGCTATAAGCATTTGAGTATAAGTTATTGTGTGCATATGTTTTCACTTCTCTTTCACTTCTCTTGTAAAAGTGGTTTTACAGTCCCATCAACAGTACAGTGGATTCACATCCTCAGCAACACCCAATATGGTTAGTGTTGGGGTGTGTGTGTGTTTCAGCCGTTCTGATGGATATGGTAGTGGTATCTCACTGTGGTTATAATTTGCATTTCCCTGGTGACTAATGATGCTGAGCATTTTTTCATGTGCTTGCCAGCTGTTTGTATATTTTCTTTTGTGAAGGGCCTTTATAAACCTTAACATCTTTGAAACTGAGATGCATCTTACGGTTGATGGCCTACTATACTTTAAATGATAGTGAGCATTCCTTTCTTGTTGGGATACAAAATATGGTGTACCTTATGATAGATGGAGCCTTAGGTTGATAAAATACATAAAGCCACTTGCCCTGGGTCACACAATAGATGTGGGACAGAATGTCTAACCTTGACCCCATGCTTTTAAACAGCCCATTATTCTACCCAGTTAGAAGAATCAGGACCGGGGCGCCTGGGTGGCTTAGTCGGTTAAGCGTCCGACTTTCGCTTAGGTCATGATCTCGCGCTTCGTGGGTTCTTGCCCCGCGTCGGGCTCTGTGCTGACTGCCAGCTCAGAGCCTGGAGCCTGTTTCAGTCTGTGACTCCCTCTCTCTCTGACCCTCCCCTGCTCACGCTGTCTCTCTCTCTCCTAGAAATAAATTAAAAAAAAAAAAAAAAAAGAAGAATCAGGACCAAGTGTGTGGTCAGTGTGAGAAAAACAAAATGAGTTATGCACTGCACTACTATGCTGTAAGTGCTAGGCCCCAGAGCCCCGGAACATTCAGTGGCCTGGCTTTGTGGGACCCACTGGAAGGAGATGCGGCCCCCAGGTGTAGGCCCCAGCTGGCCTTGGAGCCTCTCTGCACACCAATTCTTCACTATCTGAGTCTTCACCTGGCAAGGGTTTACCAAGACTAACGATGTACCAGGCAGGTGTGTAGAGTAGATGGCACCAAACAGGATGTAGCCTCTGACCTGCAGGACTCAGGGTCCAGAGAGGGAGTCAAGAGAGACCCATGGAACACACATTCTGCAGAGACTGCAGTGCTAACATGGACAGGTAGTCCCCCAGGTGCCTTGTGAATGGGAGGAAATCAGTGTTGTAGGTACCTAAGGATCCTGGGTCTTTTAGGTCATAAGGTTCAATTCCCGGCTCCAGCCCTTACCGGCTATGTGGCCTCAGGCTTAACCTTCTGAACCTCAGTTTCCTCCTCTGCAAAATAAGGGATACATGATGTGACAGTGGGTATTTCTATTCCTTTTACAAATAAATAAACAGGATTTGATAAGAAAATGCATGTAAGGTGCTTGGCTCAGTGGAGGGCTCTTTGCTCAAGGCTTTAAGGATAGCTGGGAATTCAAAAGCAAAGAGAAATGAAGGCATCCCCGGAGGCGGAACCTGTTTGAACCAAGGCAGAGCGTATGGACACATAGGAAAGGGACTGAGGTGGAAAGAGTCAGATGGAGCTGTGATTCCTCTGCCTCCACCTTGGAAAGACCCTTCCACGTGCCCCGGAGAGCATGTCCTGAAATGCTGCCAGGTGTTTGGTGCGCAGCTGAGGGCCTCGCAGTAGAGCTGCCCACTGCAAGGAGGCTCAATGGGCCAGGCACTCAAAGGCAGATGCAGAAACACTGGCCTGCATCTCAGCTCCTCCAGGGATCCCTTACCGGAGTGCTGCCCACGAGACGGTGCAGAAATCCCCACACAGTTGCTCAGGTGCCGGCTGGCCACAGGCTTGCCAGACTTCCTATGGATACCCACTTAATCTTTTGGCACTTCAATGTCTCCATCTCTCAAATGGTGATATGAAAATATGGCATGCCCACCTGCCCGCCACACAGGGCTGTGGCTGAGATCAAATGAGCTGCTGAAAGACATGTGAAAGTGCCTCGAAGCAGGGAAGATGCTGTGCTTATGCAAATCCAGGGCAAGTCACCGAATCATATCGCCAATTGCCATGCCACGGGGCAGGGACCCTAGAGAGCTTTTCCTAGGATACTTGTACTTTCCTGACCAGGAAAGTGAGGTCCAGAGCGGTAAAGTAACTCACCTGATGTCACACAGCTAGTAAGCCGGATTCAAGCCTCAGTTTGACCCAAGCCAGGCTGAATGCCTCTGGCTCCCAAGCCAGCTGTCTCTGTGATCCCTGGGGTCCCCGAGCACAAGGTAAAGTTAAAAGTGAAGTTGAGATGGGGTGCCTGGGTGGCCCAGTCGGTGAAGTATCCAACTTAACTCACGTCATGATCTTACAGTTTGTGAGTACGAGCCTGGCATCAGGCTCTCTGCTGTAAGCACTGAGCCCTTCATATCCTCGGTCCTCCTCTCTCTCTCTGCCCCTCCCCTGCTCTCTCTCTCTAAAATAAAAATAAACATTAAAAAAATAAAAATAAAAATGAAGCTGAGAGCCAAGATGGTCTCTCCTAAAAGACTTGGGAAATCATTGGTGCCATGCAAAGTTTAGAGGTCTTTGCAGCCACAATTATGGGGCCTCCACTGAAAACTCCTCCTTTGGTCTTGGTGTATTTTCTGCAGTTGCTTCTCCAGTAGCTCCTACCTCATCTATAAAATGGGTATAGTATGACACTTAGTGGGGTTTGTGTTGGCCGCCATGTTGATATCAACCTTCTCCATCTGGAGAGGAGATAAGGGATGTGAAGTTGCTTTGAAAAACCAACCAAGGCTTACCCAACACAAGGGTCTGTTTCTATTGTGATGTAATGACTCCAGGTGTGGGCAGCCCTTGGTAGATGCCAAATATTGATAAACTAACAGAAGAAGTCAAATTGAATGGCAGGAGATGCCGTGGCTGACGAATCCAGAACCTCAGGACCTCCCTGGGAGCACGCAGACATTCGCAAACCCTCCGGGCCACTTAACATCAGCCTCCCGGAATCTTTGCAGTTAAGGAAAATTGATGGGCATAACTGTTCAGATTCTTGGCAACTTTTGTGGAGGGAATAGCTCTTTCTAGGACTTGCCCCCTGCCCAATTTCTCCTCTCATAAAACCCTCTTCTGATCAGTGCCTGTTTTTTTTCTTCCCTCTCTTCCCACCTTCCACCCTTCCTCCATCCCTTCCTTTCTTTCTTTCTTTCTTTCTTTCTTTCTTTCTTTCTTTCTTTCTTTCTTTCTTTCTTTCTTTCTCTCTCTCTCTCTCTCTCTCTCTCTTTCTTTCTTTCTTTCTTTCTTTCTTTCTTTCTTTTCTTTCTTTCTGCATCATCTCCAACACATGCAGCAGAGAGAAAAATTCAGAGTCAGCACATTCCTATCCCACTTCTCATAAGTTCGGGCACCTGATTTTCCCTTGTGACGTGCATCCTAATGGTGAGCACGAGGTACAGTGAGTGGTTTTGAAGACAGCTCCTTATCATGGAGCGTTATCTGAGCCATCAAAGTACACTTTAAGAAAAAAAGCAGTTTCACCATCAAACTCGAAGGTTTGACTGTTAAAAGGAAGAGCCGGGACAAAGCGACCACAGCTTTTATCGCACATTTACGAGGGCGGCATGCGGTGGGAATACTATATATTTCGGGCCCGCTGCTGAGAATACCTCCATGGGCTTTGAACAAAAAACAAACCATGCTATGGAAATTGCCGGTAATTGTCTTTACCTACAGTTTCAGAGGGCGCACACCCGGCCTTGCGGTTGTGGGCGCCGTTTCATGCTGGGGTTCGCGTCCCCAGCTCTGCTTGGCACAAAGAGAGTGGAACAGATCAGGGCCTCAGATCTGTGCGCACCTGTGGTCGCTGCAAGGAGGCGAGGCGGACTGCCGCTAGATAAGGCAACAATGGAAAGTTTCTCACCTGAAAGGTCTGTGGAAGAGCCGGGAGGCCTGGGTGGCTTGGGGGGAGTCATCTGCCCCCAGAAACAAGGAAGAGGAGGAAGCCAGCCCCCAGAGCCCAGCCCCCTCCCTCCCAGAACCGCCCCCCCGCCACACACAGAATTTATTTTCTTACATGGTTTCTCAACACCGACATTGAGGGATTCCTTTTACCTTTGAAAGGCAATAGCTACCTTCATCTATCAATAGTCCTCCTTGAAGAAAATAAACAGAGTGAAGAGAGAACTTTGAAGATCAGAGATTTGTTTTTCAAAAAGCATGCATGCTCTATAGATCTGCCTTTCATTCACAGGGCAGGTACTCCAGGGTGTCCCTCAGAGAGAGCTGATATTGTCACGGCGGGCCTGCTGCCAGAGGCTACTGGGAGGCCATCCACAGAGGCCCGCTGGCCCATTTACTCAGCCTGCAGGCAGTCCTAGAATGGCCGGAGACCACACAGAAGGGGCCCGCAACTCCTGAGCTTCCGGGCTCTCTGAGGATCAGGAAGCCTCCCTGGCCTGAGACCCCTTGGGTGCCAAAGAAGGCCTGGGCCTGAGCCAGTTTGGGTGGGACACTGGGGAGGGGGCTAATCACAGGCACCAGGACCCTTGGAGAAAAGAGTATTGGAGAGAAGAGGCAACCTGGGTAAGGCAGCAAGGGCCAAGTTCCGTCATTTCATTCACTCTGCTTTTGTTTTCTTAACCTTTTTTTTTTTTTTTATCGTGAGAGATAACACATTCAGAAAAGGATGCAAAACATGCACGAACAGCATAAGGAATTTGGGTGAACTCTCCACTAGCACCTCCAGGATCAAGAACTAGCAGGTGGCCTGCCCCGGGAATCATGCCCCCTGCCCTGCCCGACCCCGTCCCCTCTCTCCTCACCAAAGCTCACCATTCTATCCCAGATTTGAGGGCAAACCCTTCCAACTTTCCTTTTACCCCCTGAGCTTACTTCCTCTAACACTGGAGAAGAATTAGTTTTTGCCTGGTTTTGAACTTTATATGAATGGAATCAATCATACCCATTCTTTCAGTTTGTCTCGTTTGACACCACGTGTTCGAGACCCATACGCGTTGTTGTACGCAGCTGGGGCCCCTCATCGTCGCTGCAGCCTGCCACCTGGCCTGCTTTGGTGCGCTGACTCTCCATCTGTGAGAAGCAGTGCATGTGGGAGCCCAGAGCCCTCACTCCCTTGAACTAGCCTGTGGCGCCAGCCTATTGGGAATTTGCCCAGACTCGGTTGGCTCCAGCTGGCTTCGCTCGGTGGGGACAGGCAAGGACAAAGAGCAGTGTGCTCCCAACTTCCTTCACAGAGCTTCGCGTGGGGGCACACCGGAGGCTGTGAGGACTCATGACAGAGGCTCGCCCCAGCCTCGGCACCGATGCCGGGCAAGGGCAGCGACCCACGGCTGGCCTGCCACCTCTGAATCCCAGCTGGGCCCTGGAAACCCACAATAAACCGAAGCACATCCCAAATGAGAAGCAGGTGGCTTCCTGGGACCAGATTTCTTAACATTCCATCCTTTTGGTTTACCCCTTCTCCAATGTGGTTCCCATTTGAAGAAGTCTGAGCCTTTGGAGCCCAGAACCCATATGAAAAATGATATAAATTATAGCTCAGCATCCCAGCCTGGCTGTTTGGGAGTTTGGCATAAACATTAAGGAAGGGCCACCCTGATTATAAGGTAGAGGCACTGGGGAGGGTGGGGAGGGCTGGGCAGCCCCCCAGCATGCCTTTCTCTGTTCCCCTCTCAGTGCAGGGGCTTACCCAGTTCACCTCTCCCAGTCGCCTTTGAAAATGAGGTTCAGTAGGAGCTGGTGATGCAGGCTCTGAAGGGCTGGGAGCATGGGCAGGTGGCCTCCCGTCTCCTGCCCTGCTGTGCCCTCCCTCCCCAAATACCCCACATTCAGGCCCAGCTAGTTTCTACCTCCCAGCCTTTGCCCACACGGCCCTCCTACCTGCCCAAGTTTAACCTTTCCCATGCCCTGCGAGCTATTCTCATTCTCCATGGACTATTCCTGGACATTTCATGCAGAGACCCACCGATGTCCTGCTCCCAAACGTCTGGCATCCCTCCTCCCCCTCCTCTGAACCACACCAATTAGCTCTGATTGCAGAATACATGCATTGTTCTCTAACAGTTTCATGTGTGCACGTCCTCAATCCCCAGATGGGAGTGGGGTGGGTGGGTGGGGGCGGTGGTGGACATTGGCCAAGCCTCTGCTCCTCTCTGGGCCTCAGTGTTCCCAATTCTGAAGGGAGGAGATGGAGCCAGAGGCCTCACAGCCCCCTGCCCACCCCCCTCAACTGTATGGCCTGGTGGCTCTGGTCTCCAGGACAACTGGCTACGTGATGATGGACCATATCCTCTCACCCTCAGCCTCCACCCTCAGCCTCTGCCAGGAAACCCACTCCCACCTAGCCTCGGCTGAGGTGGGAGCCCTGGGCCTCCACCCCCAGCCCCACCCCCTGCCACTGAAAGGCAGCGCTGGGGCAAACATCCTAAACCACCGAGTACTTCTAAAAATACGGTGTTTTTGTCAGAGAGCAACCTTCCACTTCCTTCAGACTTTGATCCCCATGCAACCCACAGAGGAGAAGACACACTTACAATAACAGTTTTCAGCTTTCATCTTCCTTTGGGGGCTACCTCACAAGGGCTTTGAACCCCCAACTGGATGGTGGTACCCCGTGGTCCTTCTGAGCATGCTCCGATGCATCTGCCCTTGGCTGGGGGATGGGAGGCTAACGCATCTGCTCCCTGGGTGGGACTGTGCTCTGGGAGAAAAGTCCAGGACAGAGAGGCTGCCGGGGCACAAACTGGCCAGGGAAGCTTATACAAGTTTATAAGGCCCTTCACTATCTAAAATCTAGAGAGAAAATTAATGCTAGGACAGGGTGGAATAAATAAGGGCTCAAGTACAGACACGGGGTGGGAAAAAAAGAATGGAGGGGTTGACGCTAGCTAGCACAGTGCTCGGACAGAAGTAGGCACTCAGTAAATATTTGTTAGACTTTCAATGAATGTTTCTGACCAGTGAGATCAGGAAAGCTCATCTCCCAGTCTTGCACCCTGGGGCTTGGAAAGATGCTGATAGGTGGGGATGGAGAAGTAAGGATTTCCTGGCTAGGAACAGACTGGGCGAAGGC
The DNA here is from genome assembly GCF_003009895.1 of Hyaena hyaena. Classification (NCBI taxonomy): domain Eukaryota; kingdom Metazoa; phylum Chordata; class Mammalia; order Carnivora; family Hyaenidae; genus Hyaena; species Hyaena hyaena. The sequence continues at coordinate 2,454,522 of NW_024080842.1, read as the reverse complement.
TCGGCCACATACTGAACAAGCGAAGTGCAAATTCGCACCATATTTGGCTGAAACAGAGCTATGAAAATGCTTCCACTAACTCTGTAGTCACATGAGCAGTTGCTACCCTGCAGAAAACACAGGTACAGGCAGAAAGAAGAGGATAAAATGAAAGAACAGTGGCAAAAACGTGCATCTATGAGCACCAAGTATATGGCAGGCACTGTTCAGTTCTTAGCACTGAACGGGCAGGTCTTTGCAATAGACCGGTACTGTCCTAATCCCCATTCAGTTTTCCTTCAGGGAAACAGCCCCAGAAAGAAAAAGCCCTTTGGCCCCAGGTCAGCAACAAAGCTGGATTTGAAGTCAGGCAGCCCACCTCCTGATTGATAAGGCTGAGCTCGAGGCCTCAGTGATTCTGGCTGATTCTGTGCTTACTGACCAAGATCCTAGCCTTCCTGCTCCATCAAGTGGGCAGTGAATGACCCCAGTGCCCATTTACTCCTGCCTCCAGAGGCCACTCTCTCTCTGCTTCTGATTTTATTTTGCCCCCCGCCCCCCAACCTCTGCACTAAGTGCACCTGTTAGTTACCAACACCAGGTGAGGAAACCGAGGTCCAGAGAAGTTTACTCACACGGCAAGTGACAGAGTGGGGATTTGAACTCAGATTCCTCTGACTCCAAGTTCTGTGTCCCCAACTTCTCTGAAGCCTCTCTGGGTTTCACCCCCTGCCTGGGAATTCCAGACTGTGAGTAATTCAAACATGTCTGAAAAAGTCAAAATCACTATAATTTCCTAAAGACTTTAATGGAGGCCGAACGTCTCACTTCAAAACAAAGAATTTATCAGCAAAACTGCCACGGCGGCCTCTGAGTCAGTGTCTTGGGCTTCTCTCTGTTTTGGAGGGGGAGCTGTGCGTAGAAGTTCCAACAGTGGGGGCAGGCTCAGAAAACCAGCTTTGGGATTTGCCCCTCACGTGCCGCTCAATCCCTGGGAAACGTCCTGAGCTTTCCGGCTCTGTGTCCTCATCTAGAAGATGTGCAGGTCTCTCAGGGCGATCTCCAGCACAGACCCTAGACCTCATAGCTCTGCCTGTTCCCCTCACCGATCTCCCCTTTGTCCCCCGCCCCCAACCCAGAACAAACAGAGGTGCTGTACTAACAGCATGGATGGTCTCTTCAGGACATTCACTACCAGGCCTTAGGTTATCAGGGATTTTCATTCTTACCTTCTTTCCTGTTTGCAGCCTTTGCCTCTTCTCAGGGACCAGCAGAATTGCTGGAATTTCCCTGTCGGATGGTTTCCAGATTTGACCAGGTTTTGCCAGAGACACCTGCAGCAAAGGCCTCTTTCAAGCTCCTGCGCAATCATCCTTCCAGGGGATAAAGGTGATTTATGGATTCCTTATCCTGAGTCATAAATCTACCTGTGAACTGCCATCTTTGGGAATGGCAGCTGCCCTGGCCCCTGGCAAACCTGATGGCACATGTGAGTCATCGAAGCACAGGTGCACCTCACTGGATTGTGCTGCAAAGTTAGATGTAAATGGAACCTGCTTCAAATCCCCTGGGGGAAGCCATTCACTCTATGGTGGGTAAGATCACCGCCTAGTCTTCATCAGGCTGGATTTACCAGGACTACTGAGGAAGGTGTATGCCATGACAACACGTGTGCATGGGTGTGTGTCCCCAGCACAGCTACGTGTGTCCCCTGTGAACAGTACCCACAGAACCACCATCACCCTGTGTGTGTGTGTACACCACAGGAAACAGGCCAGGCCGAGGGACTCCAGGCTGGGCCAGGTGGGTGCTACACAAGGCAGAGTTGAGAATCCCATCTAGTCCCGGGCCCTACAGACCTGTAATCGCCCAGAGGGCCTGACCAGGTCTCCCGGATATGACTTCCGAGTTTCCAAAGTCATCCAAAGGAAGCGTTCCAGAATTCCCACTAATGTCCTTCCTATCAGGCTCAGAGCAGTAGGGTAGGCAGGAGAGAATGGGCCTCCATACAAGGCAAAGACCTGCACACACACAGTTCTGGGTGGAGTAGGGGTGAGGGCGCTCTTACCGCTGCTCCAAGAGGGATAGAACCCTCCAGAGAGGGATAGAAAGTGGCCACAGCAGCCCCTCTCCTGCTGGCCATCCCCTATTCTGAGAAACGCTGTGGGAAACATTCCCCACCTGGAATCCCCTACCTCCTTTGAGAGTAACTGTTACTTTGCTATTTCCGAAGCTCCGGGCCCACTGAGGTGCCCTATTGATAAGCGCCATGTGATCCCAGACCACTGGGGCCAGTGGAGCCGTGGGTAGGCTATGGCTGCCTTGCTGCTTGGTTTAAAACTTTTTTTTTATGTTTATTCATTTTTGAGAGACAGAGAGAGACAGAGCATGAGCGGGGTTGGAGCAGAGAGAGGGAGACAGAGAATTCAAAGCAGACAGAGCCTGATGCAGGGCTTGAACTCCCTGACCACGAGATCATGACCTGAGCCAAAGTCGGATGCTTAACAGACTGAGCCACCCAGGCAGCCTTCTGCTGGGGACAACTTCATCCCAAGAAGCACAACTCATCTGCATCAGGAGCTCTTGGACCCTCCTTGCAGGGGCTCGGGGATGCAAGTCCCAGTCTGCTCTGGGCCTTGACCTCCAAAATGCCTACCTGGGCAAAAGGAGCAGAGCACCTGACATACACCTTGCCTGCTTCTCTTTTCTCATCATGGTCCAAACAGCTGAGACACTGGAACAATGATAGAGCTTCTCCTAGTCCAGCCTCCGTGGTCAAAGCCATAGGATTGAAAAGACACGAAATGGGGGCCCCCTCTGCCCTCCCCACAGAGAGGCCATGTCCCCACACTCTAAGGCCAGTGAACAGAGTGGGAAGGAGCTGTCCCAGGCTTCATAGCTGCCACATCCGGGGTAGTGGACACAGGGATGGGGCCTCTCAAGGCCTCTGCTGGGTTCCTGGCCAGGCCTGGAAGGGCTGTGACAACCCAGAGAAATGTTCAATTTTAACCAAGAGCTCTGGCGTTTCCTACACACAGGTGCAGGAACCAGGGGGAGCTCCATTTGGGAGCCCTCGTTTCTCTTGGAGTCTAGCCCCTTCCCCAGCATTTCAAAAGCATTCAGTAGGGGCACCTGGGTGGCTTAGTTGGTTAGGCGTCCGACTTTCGCTTAGGTCATGATCTCGTGGTTCGTGGGTTTGAGCCCCGCATCGGGCTCTGTGCTGACTGCCAGAGCCTGGAGCCTGTTTCAGTCTGTGACTCCCTCTCTCTCTGACCCTCCCCTGCTCACGCTGTCTCTCTCTCTCTCTCTCTCGAAATAAATAAAACATTAAAAAAAAAGCATTCAGTAGATGTGCCATATAACAACGTACCGTAGTAAAAAATATATATATATATGTATATATGTATATACTGTAGTCAAATACATTTGGAAAATTTGAGCTTAAATAGAACCAAATGAGTTTCTTCTGACAGAGCTTTTATTTAACGTGCTCATATGCATCTCAAAGGGGTGCCAGGGTAGCTCAGTCAGTTGAGCATCACTTCGGCTCAGGTCATGATCTCATGTCTCCTGAGTTCGAGCCCCACGTTGGGCTCTGTGCTGACAGCTGGGAGCCTGGAGCCTGCTTCAGATTCTGTAGTGAGCCTCTCTCACTGCTCCTCTCTCGTTTGCACTCTGTCTCTCTCAAAAATAAATAAATATTAAACATTAAAAAAAAATTTTTTTAAATCTAAGAGTAGGAGTAGGCTGTTTCCAGGACTGCTTCTGACCTTCATGGACTTTATCACAAGACTGGGGTTTGTTGAAATCACAAGGGGACCAGCTTCTGTCTCTAATGCAGCTAATCCCCTCCCACTGTTCCAGGTCCCCAGGGAGCTGGGAGAAGCTGATGAGGCACAGGGACCAGAGCTGTGCTGTTCTGAATGGTAGCCACTAGCCACGTGCAGCTCTTTACACTTCAACTGATTAAAATTAAACTTAATTTGGGGCGCCTGGGTGGCTCAGTCGGTTGGGTGTCCGACTTCGGCTCAGGTCATGATCTCTCTGTCTGTGAGTTCGAGCCCCACATCAGGCTCTGTGCTGACAGCTCAGAGCCTAGAGCCTGCTTTGGATTCTGTGTCTCCCTCTCTCTCTGCCCCTCGCCTGCTCACTCTCTGTCTCTCCCAAAAATAAATAAACATTAAAAAAATTTTTTTTAAATAAATAAATTAAATTAAATTAAACTTAATTTAAAACGCACCCCTGCAGGCACACCAGCCCCATTTTAAGTGATCAGAAGGCACATGCGGCTGGTGGCTACCATACTGGATGGCACAGAGAACTTTTCCATCACTGCAGACATTTCTATAGGACAGTGATGATGAGAGTCTCAGAGAGCCCAAGACATAAGCCCAGAACCACCCACTAATTCTAAGAAAGAGCCAGAGCAGCTCTGGCCTTTCTCCCCTGGCCGGGAATCTAACTACCAGCCTTCCTTGAGCCCTAAGCAAGCATTGGGCACCAGCTACTGAGTCAGACTCTACCCAGGTGCAACAGAGGCTTTTCACTGGGACTTCAGTGAGGGGCATGCTTCCTCTCTCCTGGGCCTGACTCCCACACTCCGGCTCCTTCCCTTCCAGGCCCAGGGTGCCCTCACTCTCCATGCCAGGTGACAAGGCACCTAAAATATTACCTCTGCCCCAGGTCTACAGCTTGACTAAGCAGTGCTAGCTTTGGGATTTGAGGCAGGTTCCAGAAGCTGCCTCTGCCAACGCTCTTAATGTTATGAAATCCTTAGTCTGGGGGCTGGGCAGGGGTGTGGAAGGGGCGTGGGAGGGGTTTGTGGGCCATTTGTCTCTTTTATCCAGGCCATCAAGGATACTCTGTTTTCATTGCCATAGCCTTCCACATCCCCTCACCCCTCCATGCTGGCTACTTGGGAAACACAGAGAAGGGGTCTGGCTTCCCTATGGAATCCCACACCCTTTGCTGCCCAGGCAGGCTAGGTGGCTGGGGAGGCGGTCAAGGGTTAGCACCTAGCAAGGCAGTGAAAAACTCCTGCCTGTTGCTCCCTCTGCACATCTGGCAGCAGCCCCAGGCACTGCTGGGCTTCTGCTGAGGGATACCCTGGACCCTAAGACTGGACAAGCTGTCCCTGCTTGTCAGCTCTCTGTGGACTTGGGCCACACACAAGGCCCAGAGCAGCAGTCAGATCTACTCAGGTCTCCCCAGGCCCTTTCTGTCTGTTCTCAGATCTGAAGCTTTCCCTAAGGCTTCCGCCCTGCCCCAGGAAAAAGGATGGTGGGCGCTCCCTTCCAGGTGAACCAGCGAGGCCGGGAAGCTAATCTCTGCAGGAAGCCAAACACACAACAACATAGACACTCCATGTGTCTGTCCTGTTCTGCCCAGATGTAGGTCAGTGCCCCCGTGAATATAAACTTGCCCTGCCTGGAAATAGGTGGCCAGGAAGCGATACGTCCTGCCCAGTAATGAGAACTCAGAGAGCAGTTTTAGCTGCCCATAGCTTGCTCTGCTTGGGCTCAACAGGGCCACCGTTAACTCCCGGGGGCACCATTGACATTACAGCCCACATAAATGCACTCCTGGAATTGCGCCTCACACAGCAGCTCAGAACCAGGCTTGCTGTCTGTACTGCACGATGGCTGATGTGACCTTCCTCCCTAGGAGGGGCTGTTTCAATCTGGAGTCAGGGCCGGAGCAGGCAGTCCCAGGGCCTCCTCTCAGGGCCTCCTCCAGTTCCTTAGTGGGCCTTGAGCAGAGGCCTTGAGCAGAGGATGAGGATCAGGGCACAGGCAGGGCTCAGGCCATGTGGCTCTTTCTCTAAAAAAGCTTTTCAATCATACGTTTATTCCTGTCATTCAATAAGCACTTTTACAAACTCACAAGAAGTCTGCCAACTGCCCTCCAAAATGGGCAAAGGACATGGGGGAGCATCACAGATAGGGAATTAAAAAATGGCTCTTAAACATACGAGAAGCTTCTTACCTTTAGTACCATGAGAGAAATGTAAATACAGCACAACGCTATCTTTCTATCAGAACTGAAAAGACCAAAACATGTTATAAGAGTAAGTGTTGGTGAGGCAGCAAGGAGCCGGGGACCATCCTACGTGGGAACTGCCCGTCTGGAGGGCAACTTGACCGTTGCCATTACAGTCAGAAGCACACATCTGCTGGGGTGCCTGGTGACTCAGGTGGTTAAGTGACCAACTCTTGATTTCTGCTCCAGTCATGGTCCCACGGTCCATAGGATTGAGCACCGTGTGGGGGTTCCACATGGGGCCTGCTTGGGATTCTCTCTCTCCTTCTCTCTGTCCCTCCCCTGCTCATGCACTTGCTTTCTCTTAAAATAAATGAATAAACTTAAAAAAAAAAAAAGAAGAAGAAGAAGAAGGGGTGCTTGGGTGACTCCATCGGTTAAGCACCTGAAGTTGGCTCAGGTCATGATCTCACAATTCGTGAGTTCAAGCCCACCATCGGGCTCTGTGCTGACAGTTCAGAGCCTGGAGCCTGCTTAGGATTCTGTTTCTCCCTCTCTCTCTGCCCCTCCCCTGCTTGCGCTCTGTCTGTCTCACTCTCAAAAAAATAAATAAATAAATAAACATTAAAAAAAATTTAAAGGAAAGAGGTGGAGAAGCAGCAGCAGCAGCAGCACGAGGCCTCTGGGACCTGGCATTTCCACCGCTGGGAATTAGCCTCCAGATATACTTGCATGTGTGTGAGGTAGTGAGTGGACAAGACAACCCACGGCCAGTGCTGTTTATCATCACAAATAAGGAAACAACCTACATGATGATCCAAAGAGTCCTGAGTCATTAACGGAAAGTTCACGGACACAGTGGAATGCTCTGCCACTTCTAGAAGCAGATCGACTGTCGTCTCTGTAAACTGATAAGGGTATGATCTCCATGATGTGTTGTTAAGTGAACAAAACCAAAGTGCAGGACAGTATGTTTAACATGCTATTTGTGGCAGGAAAAAAAGATTGCACACCATGCAAACGTGTATGCTTGTAGGTGCATGAACTGTCTCTGAAAAGATATACAGGAAAGCAGAAAGAGCGGCGGCCTCAGGGAAGAGGTGGGGCAGGGGAGAGGGGTAGAAAGGAAATAATTTTCACTGCATAATTGTTTGTACCTTTTTTTCATACCTTTTGAAGCTTGTCCGTTACTTATGTCGTCTTCTTGTAAGATAAATGAAATAAAATGCAAGAAAAACTCCTTGAGGCACACATTTCCCGTTTTCTTGCCCCCGGCTGATCCAATCTTCACCCTCTCATAGACTTCCCCCAGGCACTGTGTTTCTTTTCTCTCTCTCTCTCTCTCTCTCTCTCTCTCTCTCTCTTTTTAGTGTTTATTTATTTCTGAGAAAGAGAGAGCCAGGGAGCAGGGGAGGGGCAGAGAGTGAGGGAAACACAGAATCCTAAGTAGGCTCCAGGCTCTGAGCTGTCAGCACAGATCCTGACACTGGGCTCGAACTCACAAACCATGAGATCAGGACCTGAGCCTAAGTCAGATGCTTAACGGACTGATCCCCCCAGGTACCCCCCAGGCCGTCTATTTCTGTCTGGCCCCTGGAAGACCCTTACCAGTGACTTGGAGCATTGGTCTTTCTACAGCACTTGGACAACCCAAAAGGTGCTGGCCCTGGAAGAGTGTGTGTGCGGTGTTACCCAACTTCAGGACAAAGAGGTCAGGCCAGAGCCAGAAGCAGCCTTTTTTCTTTTCTTCCAGCTTTCAGACCTCCACAACTGACTGTTTTTTCTTCACATTTTTTTCATTGTGGTTAAAAAAACCCCAAACACATAACATATTGGGGTGCCAGGGTGGCTGAGTCGGTTGAGCATCCGACCTTGGCTCAGGTCATGATATCACGGTTCATGAGTTCAAGCCCCACATCAGGCTCACTACTGTCAGCACGAAGCCTACTTCAGATCTTCCGTCCCCTCTCTCTGCCCCTCCCTCGCTTGCATACTCTCTCTCCAACATAACAATAAAAAAACTTCAAAAAGCCTCACATAACATGAAATTGACTATATTAAGCATTTTAAATGCACAGGTCAGGAGTGTTTGGTATATTCACATCATCGTGCAACAGATCTCTAGGACTTTTTCATCTTTCCACACTGAAACTCTTTGCCCACAAAACCCTGATTCCCCTCATTCCTCTAGCCCTTGGCATCCACCTTCTTCCATTCTGCTTCTGTGCCAGAAGCATTCTCGATCCTGGCTGGGAAGATGGGCCCAGGGCTGAAGGTCCCAAGGGGTCCTAACAGAGTATGCGCCTGCCCTTCACACACAGGCAAACCCACTCTGGACTCCCTTAGAGACAGCACAGCTTCAGGGTTGAGAGTGTGGACTTTCTGGCTTTCCACTCATGAGGCTGTAGGTGCTCGGGCAAGTCTCAGCATGCTTCCAGCTCAGTAAAATGACAACTCACTCAGATAATGGTACCTTTCTCTCCATCGGGTTGGGTGACACAGAGCACTTTAGGTAGGTTGCCCAGCTTATAGTACAGGCTCAGCCAGGGCTGGCTCTGGTTACCATTCTCCCACAAGCAGCTCGGCTCTCAGTCCCTGTTCTCGGGATGCAGGCATCTGAGCACCCACCCTCTACCCATCCACCCGTCTTCTGCCCGGGACTTACCCTGCCCTACTGTGAGGAAGGCGCTGTCCTGTGCAAGGTCAGAGCCTTCCCAGGGTCTTGACAGACATTTCTGGAAGAGAGAGGGTAAGACTCTAGGTCACCACAAGTCCTCAGGAAAATCCCTGCCCTCAGAAGTTCCTAACTTGGGGTCTATGGAATTGCACGCAGAGCTGGGCAGATGGGGGTGTTTTCCCGGAGAAGGGCTCCTTCCTACTCTGTCACAGTCCATCACATGGTCAGAGCCCTCCTCCTCCTGCTGCCCAGCACCTGAGAGCTACTCACTGCCTTGGCCCACCCTGCATCGCCTTCCTTGGGAGGCGGGCTCTCTGCCAGGCCTGACCAGCAAACCAAGGCGACCCGGAGCACAGCCAGGGCTCTGGGCCAGGCGGAAACGGGGCTGAAGTGACTGGACTGTAAGCAGTCCTCTAGTGTGAGTGTGCGTCACTCCCTGCAGATCAGCTCTGGGTGAATGATCGCACTGGTGCCTGGACCCTTAAAGCTCACGATGAGATTCTGCTGACCCCGACACCACCCTTCCAGGCTCTGCCACCAGCCAGTACTGAAAAGGGGTGCTTCCAACAGAGCTCAAAAAGAAGGTGCAGCAAGGAAGCTTGGGGAATGAGGGGAGCTATTCTCTGTGTCGCTTGTGTCTTGGCAAGTTACAAAACAGCACACTCTGTGGCCTCAGTTTCCCGAAAAAGCAAAAACGCATACATGCGTGGAAGACAAAGGCTGGAAAGAAGTATGCTGAACTCTTAACAGGGGATAACTCTGGTTACTGGAATTACGGATTATTTCTATCTTATTTTTGACAATAAATATGTAATACTCTTTTTTTAATGTTTATTTACTTTTGAGAGAGAGAGAGAGAGTCAGAGCGCAAGCTGGGGAGGGGCAGAGAGAGAGGGAGAAACAGAAATGGAAGCAGGCTCCAGGCTCCAAGCTCTGAGCTGTCAGCACAGAGCCCAACGTGGGGCTTGAACTCACAGACCGTGATATCATGACCTGAGCCGAAGTTGACGCTTAATCAACCAGTCCACCCAGGTGCCCCTAAATGTGTATTATTTTTAAACTCAGTGGTTCTTAACTGGGGGTAAATCTGTCCCCAAAGGCACATCTGACCACATGCGGAGATACCCTGGGTATCAGTATCCCAGTGAGGGAGGGGGTGCATGTGTGCTACCAGCATCTAGTGGATAGAGGTCAGTAATGTTGCCAAGCATCCTACAATGCACAGGCCAGTCCTCACAATAAAGAATTCTCTGGACAAATATGTCAATAGTGCCAAGATTGAGAAACCCTGAGAGAAATAGCAGAACTGACCCTGATGGACAAACAGAGCTGGAGAGGCACGAAGGCCTCAAACGTCCCAGTGCCTAAGCAGCAAGGTTCTCATCCACTTCACCTTGTTTGGTTAGACATCTCATGGGCTCTCCAGCCCGCAAACTGAGGCCTGGCAAAGGGGCTTGCAGCCCCGTCAGGAAGCCGTGAATCTCCTGGGGCCTAGCCCCTGGCTGGAGGGTCATGGCCCCCCAGCACCCCTTCCCCAAGGCATCTCCAGTTTCACCTCCTCCCAGAGCACATCCCTGTCTAATAAAAAGACGTCAGCACACATTAGTACTGACTGCTAGGACCCTTAACATCACCGCAATCAATGAAAGCCCCAAGTTCTCAAACATCCTGTTCCCAACATTTTGACAATGACATCCTGTTTTCGTCTGGAAGGAAACCCAGGTTGGATTGATTAACAAATACAATCATTATTTAACCTCAGAACTTGGTTTTGAAATTAATTTACAATAAAAGAAAACGTCCATGCTAAATAATCTCTCTAATTATATGTTAAGGGCTCAGAAATGGAAAACATTCAGGAACACAAAAAGGCCCAACCGAGCTCATTAACTCTGCTTTGCCTCTAAAGTATCTCTATGGTAACTCACAGTGGGGGGGTGGGGGGTGGGGGGAGGCTTTTAAAATCAGATCACCAAGAACTTCACCCAGAACAGCCATAGCACAAAACTCTTTTAAATAAGTATTCGGTTGATGAAATAAATGGTCAGCGTGTGTTTCCAGCCGCAACTGGGCACAGGCATAGGGAAGCCACCTCTTCCTAGAAGCCCCCTAGGTGCGCCCTGGAGAGGTCAATCCAGTGGCTGCTCTTTACCTGCATATCTCTGGTGGAGGGGCTACTGGTGATTGGGCCTCGAGGTGCTCCTCTAGGCTGGGGGAGAGGACAGGAGCAGCAGTGCATTCGGGGCCCAGGTTCCTAGGGGCTTTCCTGTGGGGACCCAAACAGGACAGGCCTGGCCAACACCAGGATTTCTTTCTCTTAGATCAATCCTTTGCCAGCCTCTGCCAGCGCTCACTTCTCACCCTCCAGCCCTCTGTACCTGGACAGATGGTAATGCCCTGGGTGGGCCTGACCACCAGCCCATCTTATTCATAGGAAGGTCTTTGGCTTCAGGCTCCTGAAGCTTTCTTCACGACCTTGGCCTGTTTATGTCAGCGGAGCTGTCTGCAGCCAGCACAAGTAGCGGGTTAAGGTCATGGTAACCAGGGCCAGCCCGGTGTCTATCCTTACCCCTGGAAGATCAAATAGAGGAACTGAGGCACTGGGGAGGGGGCCACATTTTAGGCTGTAAGGGACAGGGGAATAATCCGGCCAGGCTGGATGTCAAGGCTGCCCTGGGTTGAAAGTTGTGATGCTGGTGTCTATTCAGAAGCAGCGAGCAGGCCAGGCTGGACCCTCGTCTCTGATCCTGCAGCGTGAGAAATAAACAAGCAGGTCAGGGAGTCTGGGGCTGCCAGAGCTGGGCGGGCGGGCAGGGTGGTGGGGTGGGGGGGGGGGTGCTCTGAGGCAGGAGAAACAGACTCTCGTGGAGAGAAAATGGCGGGAGGGAAAGGAGAGGAGGAGGGGAAGTAGAGAGGCAGGAAAGACTCACCAGCTGAGTGCTAGTTGTGCTTCAGGTTGAGCCAAGGCTCTGAGAAGGAAGGCTTTTGGGAGGAATAAAATTTGGGCCTCTAGAAAAAGCCAACATCTGGCTGGGCCTGGCTTGGGGGATGGACTACATTTTGGCCTGCCCTCGGGTTGCCACAGAATTGCCCTTTGATGGGACCTGCCCCTTAACTTCCCAGAAGTTAAAACTTTCCTAGTTCTCAGGGCCCTGAAGGCCTCTTTCAGATACATGGTGAGGAGGCCAGGGCCCAGGGGGTCCCTCTCTCCTCCTTCTTCTCCACTTTCCCCATTGGCTTATCTCCCCCCCACCCCGCCACCCACCTGAACAGACTGGCACAGCCTTGGTAGAGCAGGATATCAAGTCTGGGGAGTTTGCTTGGTCTCTGCGAGCTGCTAGGCAGCCCACCCCCCACCCCCACCCCGCCCCCAAGTAAGCCTTTCCCAGCCTCCTTCCTTGTCTCACTAGAACCTGTGGATCAGGCCCAGCAGTTGAGGCTGCTTGGGAAGAAGGCCATCCCACCTCTCCCTGGCCTTGCTGCTACAGCCTGGCCCTTTGGCTGGCCCTGGGCCCATCCAGTAGGCCCTGTGTGCCCAGCCCTTTGCATAGGCCACAGGGAGAGAAAACAGAAGCATCAGGATCCTTTTTATTTGACTGTCTAGATTTTAAGCCCTACCTACTTCTCAGAAGTATTTGAGGCCCCTGGGGAGTACTACGTGCCCAGGGGCACAGACCCAGGCAGGTTTCCTGCAGGAGGAGGAGTAGGTGGCAGTGGATATACCAGAGGCTGTGGCTCTCCTTTGGGGCAAGTGGATGAAGCATTTTCCAGAAGGCCCAGGCTAGCCAGACCCACATCCCCTCCACATCTGACCCAGCAGAAGGGCCTCGAGGGCACAGGCTCCTTGCCATGTCATTTGCATTCTATTTTCATGTAATGCATGGGATGGAAAATCCCCCTCTGCACTGGGCCCAAGAATTAGAGTCCCTAATGTCTTGCTCCCATAGCTGCAGCCCCGGTGACAGACAGGGAGTCCTGCCCGTTCCCCAGGCCTCCTGCCTTGAGGTGGCAGCTGCTGTGAAGGTGGTGGCAGCAGCAGACACAGGCCTCGCAAAACAAGAGACTTTCACATGTGACTCACACTCCCTAGGACCAGAAGCAAAATGACGTGTGAAAACCAGAGCCGCCTGAGTCTTCTCAGGGGAATCCCCTCAGGCTTCCTCCCCATTTCACTCCTTTAAAAGCCCCTGGCATGGCCTAGCCCTCGAACCCTCCAGGAAAGTGCCCCGTTCCCCTAGCCACAGTGGGAGGGGGCCGTGCCACCTGGGCTGGCTTCCTCCATGCTCACCCCCCAGGGTTCCAGGTCTTGGGAAGTACGCAGAAGCAGAGAAATAGTGGGAAGTGGATTGGTCCCCGGGGAGGGGGAGCCCAGGTGAGCACTCCTGAGCAGTTGTGCCTTCCAAGCCCCAAGCGGCGCTGCTCCCTCATTTCCCCCAGCCTGGCTCCCTCCTGCGCTCCAATCTGTGAGCCATCCTGTATCCTTGCCCCAAACTGAGCTTTTGCCGAGACCACCGAGGGCTTTCTGTTGCTTGCGAGCTGTCATCTCATCATGCCCCATGAACGCTGGATGCTCCAAAGCCCTTCACAAAGGCCACTTCGGCTCCTGACACCCCTGAGGCTTTCCTGCCACCCCCGGTAGACCAGGCTGGCCCAAATCCTGCACCTGTCAGCGGCCAGTGGCCTGACCACGGGGAGGCCCTTCCTCCCTCGGAGGCCCTAGTTCCCTCACCTGTAAGAGGAAGCTGGTCATGAAGAAACAGGATTGCGGTAAAGATTAACTGAGATGATAGAGTTGACCTATCAGTGGAAAGCGCAGCATTTGATTTCCTTTAAATGTCATTCCTCTTTTTTTTTTATTTAAAAAAATTTTTTTAATGTTTATTTATTTTTCAGAGAGAGCCACACACACAGAGTGGGAGCAGGGGAGGGGCAGAGAGAGAGAGAGAGAGAGAGAGAGAGAGAGGGAGACACAGAATCCAACGCAGGCTCCAGGCTCTGAGCTGTCAGCACAGAGCCCACTGTGGGGCCTGAACTCAGATACTGTGAGATCATGACCTGAGCCAAAGTTGGGCGCTCAACCAACTCAGCCACCCAGGCGCCCCATCTTTTAAATGTCACATTTCTTTACAGTTATGCAAACATTCTAGAGATTCTTCTTATTTTTTTAAAGTGCATTTATTTTTGAGAGAGAGAGAGAGGGACCGAGCAGGGGAGGAGCAGAGAGAGGGGGACAGAGGATCCAAAGTGGGCTCCACACTGAAAGCAGAGAGCCCATTGTGAGGCTAGAACTCAAGAACCGAGAGATCACGAACTGAGCTGAAGTCGTATGCTTAACCGGCTGAGCCACCCAGGCGCCCCACTAGTGATTCTTCTGATTGTGTCCTTTCATTACTGTTTTCATTGTTATTGTTAGAAGCAAGAACAACGTGGTGTACTCATGCATTATCCCCTGGAGTAGCAACGTGGCCCTCATTATTCTCCCTTTCACAGGGAGGGAAACTAAGATCCAGAGAGAGGGATTTCGTGGTAGGCTCCCAAGTCAGACTCCCTGGGTTCGAATCTCATCCACATCACCATGAAGCTGTGCGACCTTGGACCAAGTTACTTGTCCCCTCAGAGTCTCTGTTTCCTCCTCTGTGAAATGGGGACAATAAAACTGTCTGCCTCATGGGCCAAGTATTAGAATAATACTAAGAAATTATCCTTCACTTTTTGAGGAAGTGATAATGGCTTTGTGGTTATGGAAGAAAGTGTTCATATTTTTAGAAATATATACTAACGCACACAGGGTGAAATGACATATGTCTGTGATTTGCTTTAATATATTTAATTAACAATTTTTTGTTATTTTCATTCGTTTTTTTTTTAATTTTAATGTTTTTTATTTATTTCTGAGAGAGAGAGACAGTGTGAACAGGGGAGGGGCAGAGAGAGAGGGAGACACAGAATCTGAAGCAGGCTCCAGGCTCTGAGCTGTCAGCACAGAGCCCGACGGGGGGCTTGAACTCACGAACCGTGAGATCATGACCTGAGCAGAAGTCGGACGCTTAACCAACTGAGCCACCCAGGCGCACTTTTAGTGTATTTAATTTAAAAGAAAGAGATGAAAAGAGAGAAAGAAATGAGCCAAACACATGTGGCAAAATCTTAACAGTTGTGCAGTTCGGATGATGTGATAAATGTGGATCTATTTTCTCTGCCTTTGAGATTCTTCATTAACAACAACAGAAGACCACCCGCCTCACAGAGCTGTGGTGAGGCCTCCCCGGTGCCGAGCCGGCCACAGGAAGCACTTAGTAAATGTGAGCTAACGAGCTACTGTTGCGGCTACCATTACCCAGTCACTATCCTGCCAGCCTGAGGTGAGCCAGGGTACAGTCAGTGCTCCTGAACCCATCACTCCCAGCGACACCTCGCTCTGCCTCTCACGGTGGGGCCTCACCAGCCGTGTGCCACGGCTCTGTCACCAACACTGAACACAGGGCTCCGTAATGAAGTGTTACTCCCCTTACGTCCTGTGTGAGCAACTCTGTGGTAAAAGACCCCCTTCTGAGGGAGCCTGGGTGGCTCAGTCGGTTAAGCATCTGACTTAATTTCGGCTCAGGGCACCGTCTCCCAGTTTGTGAGTTCGAGCCCCGAGGAGGGCTCTGCACTGACACCATGGAGCTTGCTTGGGGATGTTCTCTCTCCCTCTCTCTCTGCCTCTCTGTCTCTCTCTCAAAATAAATAAATAAACTTTAAAACACCTTTTAAACAAAATAAATAAAAGACCCCCTTTGGAGACTCCCTTGAACCAGAACATCTGGTCGCCAGGCCTCCTCCAGAGCCCAGATGAGAACCCTGTCACGGCTCCTTCATGAGAGATGAATTCTGCCAGTCAGGCCAGTGCCATCCTCTGTCCAGTGGGGGAGGCGGGGGCCCAGTGTTCTAGCCTCAGCCTCCTTGCTTTCCATCCCGTAGTTCGGGACACAGCCTCTTCCAGAGCCAGCCACCAGGGGGTGCTCTCCAGCGGACTCATAGTCACCCCAGAGCCCTAGAGGCTGTGGAAGGAGCCACCTGGTTAACAAGGGCCCAGGGAGCGAGTGAGTGAACTGCTTGTAATGGAGCAAGTCCTGAGCCCTAACGGTTTTTTTCCACCAGCATTTTTTAAAAACATTATATATTTGGGTTTTTGTTTTTGTTTTTAATAAAAGCAACTAATGCTTACTATGCTAAATGGGTTTTCAATTTTTGTTTTGTTTTGCTGCATGTTTGAAGAGTTCCTGAACTTAAGGCAGATGGCTCCTAAATTCTTGGGCTATGGAGCAGAGGAAGGGGAGCTCCAATGGCCTGTGAGACCCAGGCAGATCCCTGGCTCCTCTAGGCCTCAGTTTCCCCTGTCTGCATCTTTGGGTGTGCTGCCAATGCCTCACGTCTCTCTGAGCTCTGAAGCAGGCGGGCCTTCCTCGGTGCTCAGGTCTGGTCCGGGAACAGTAGGACAGGGGAGGTTCACCCCTCAACCTGTGTCTACAAGGCCCCCAAATATCTGCTTCCCAACTCACTTCCTCTTCATTGTGCTGCTCTGGCCCCTCCTTGGGGGACCCTCCTGATCACTCTGGTCTGTGCTGTTCTCCTCCCCTCCAAGGGGCTGCACGACCTTGACTCTGTCATCCAGGGCACCTGGTCCATACAGTATAATCTCTAACTTCCCACAGATGCTTGTCCATTCTCTGGAAGCTCCGGCCCCAGAAGTGAACAAGACAGGTCCAGCCTCGCCTGTGCGGGCAACAGAGCCCAGCACCCTGGCTAGCCTTGTGAGCTGGCACCCGAGGTACTTTTGGGACTTTCTGTGGGCGCAAAGGAAAGGCCAAGACAGCATTTTCCATGGCAGGGTGCAGGCCTGCTGTGGCTTTGTCTCATGTACAAGTCCCAGCAACCAAAGGGGTTTTAAGAGCTTTGTACCAGCAAACCTAGCTGGAGGAGCTCAGGAATCAGGTAGGCCTCACCCCTACCACTGTGGAGGAGCAGGGACAAAAAGCTTTGGGACCACACTTTGGGGTCCTGGGTACAGGGCTTAGCAGGAGACGGGAAGCATTTCTCTGACTCCAAGGCCCACGCATACTGGTGGTTCTCAGGTCTGCAGTCTTGGGCTCCCAGAAACCAAGCACCAAGCACTGGCCCCACAGTCAGGAGGGAAAAGCTGTCGCAGCCCCTGGCTTATAGCTAGAAATCCATTGCATTAGGTCAGTTGCTGTGGCCCAGGCTGCTGCAACTAAAGAAACCCCCACTCAAACCAGCAGGGCTGTGAATTCCAGACGGGGAGTTTTTGGCCACAGACCTAGTCCCACTCTGAATCAGGATGAGAAGGGCCCTATGAAAGCCTTTTCTTATCCCTCAGTTTGTTATGTGCCTTTTTTCCCAAGACACTATAGACCCCAAGAAGCAAGGTGACTTGCTTTTGGTCAGTGGGCTCAGCTGTGCCAGAAACTTCCCCAAGCAGGGAGGGCAGCTCTGAGAGGGGAGAATTTTGGAAAGAAGAATGAATGGGTCAAGGCACAAAGTGGACTAAAGGCATCGGAACTCGTACTCAGAAAAGAAAAAAAGAATCCCCAGTTCAAAGAAGGGGGTCCATCCTGGGGACACGTTAGGTCTGCTGGGGGCAGGGGCAAGGAGATGAGGGATGTAAGGGTAAGTTGCTTTGGAACCAGCCCCTCCCCTGGGGCCTCTGGGGGGCTCAGTCAGTTGAGCGTTCAACTCCATTTTGGCTCAGGGTCATGATCTCAGGGCTGTGGGATCTAGCCCTGTACTGGGCTCCGCGCTGAGCCCAGAGCCTGCTTAACATCCTTCCCTCCCCCTGGCCCCTGCCCACCGTTGCACTCTGTCTCTCTAAAAATAAAAGAAACCTTTCAAAATATATCAATAAGATAACCCAGCCCCCCACCTACCTCCTGCTTCAGCATCTTCCAAAACCATGGGCTGAGAAGAGAAAGAAAAGAGGGAGAAGAGAGAACTTCTCAAATGGTAAGAACAAAGACTAAGCTTGACCAGAAGGGGAAACCCTTTAAGATGTCAGTAATAACAGAGCATCGAACAAAAAGTAAAAACAGCCAAGCTGACAAGGAAAACCGCAGTAGTCAGCAGAGGCCCACAAGTGACCCAAAGGTGAAGAGATGCACTTTCACCCCTGCAGAACGGAGGCTGGCTCTGCAGAGCAGAGACACCCCCAGATCCTAGCACAGCTCCAGGAGCTGGAGGCATGAGAAGGGGGATCCCGAAAGGTTTTCTGGTGCTCTGTCTCCAGAAAACACAGTGCTGTTCCTTCCTAATGAGGCAAAGCTCTGCTGCTCCACCTTTGGGGCAGCAACTTGGACCCATCTCCCTGACAGAAAGCCTGAGGGCATGGACCTATCTGTCCTGGGAGCCGGGAGAAGCTGGGGAAGAACTTGGAACATGAAAAAATGATCCTTAGCTACCTGAGCAGCACCCCCCGCCCCCAGGAACCCTGGAGGCTGTGACTCTGACCTCTGACCCCCTGGTAGCTAATAACCCCATCTCCCATTCCTGAGGAGCTCTGTGGGCTGCAGAGCTAAAGTTAATTTGGAGCCCCGAGACCGAGATCGGGGTTTGAGCTATGTGTCCTTGGGCGAGTCACTTCCTCTCTGGGAGCCGCAGTTTCCTCATCTGTAAAATGGGGTTAAAAGACCTACCTCTCAGGGCTGTTGTGAGGATCAGATGAGATAACAGATAGGAAGGAGTTTTGTAAACAGTAGAGTGCAGTGCAAGTGTATGGAGGCATTCTTGGGTCTAATGCATATTTACTGGACATCTGCTCTCTGACAGACCCTGGCTAGAGGACACGGTCTTGAGTAAGACAGAGGGGTCCTGCCAAGACAGCAGAGAGAATGAGAGTGAGCAGGGCACCCTAGGCCTGTAGCCTCATCCACAGCCAGAGATCGTTGTACAGGGAACCCAGGCCTCCCAGCTCCTGTCCCTGTGTCTGGAGGCTGTCTGGGGTGGTCCATCTCCCTTAGTAGGGTCATCGCCAAAGCAAACACCACCAGCCCCGAGCTCCGGTGGCTTCCAGAATCCCATGATGGAGGTTGCTCAGCTGGAGAAAGCAGGGCTGCAATTTGTAATTGGAGCCCCCCAGCAATGTCGCCACAAATTAGTCTGAGAAATCTCTCCTGGGCAGCTGCAAGCAGAGGGAACTTCCGGCCTAGGAAGAGGCGGTGGGGGTTGGGGGACTGCTTCTCTGACCCCCTCCTGCCAGCTGATATGTTGACCTGCTCTTGAAGGCATTTTACCTCCCTTACTCCCCTTATAGTGGCTACAAACCCTTGATGCAGCCAATCTGAGTGAGTGGTTGAGAGCCCACGTCCAGGAAACGGACCATCCTGACTTTAAGTCTTAGCTTTACCTCTCACTAGCTATGTGAACTTGGGCAAAGAAGCTTCTCAGATTTA
The DNA here is from genome assembly GCF_003009895.1 of Hyaena hyaena. Lineage (NCBI taxonomy): Eukaryota > Metazoa > Chordata > Mammalia > Carnivora > Hyaenidae > Hyaena > Hyaena hyaena. The sequence continues at coordinate 2,435,445 of NW_024080842.1, read as the reverse complement.
CTTTCCCTAATAATAGTATTTTCAACCTCATTAGGGTTCTGTAAAGACTAAACAAGATATTTGCTATAAAGCCCCATGCATATAACGAGGCTAAGCATTCTTGAGTTGTTCAATTAATTTTTATCTATTTAACAACTATATATATGGTACTTAATATGGACCACAAACTATTCCAAGCGATTGACAAATAACTCACTTAATCCTTACAAGAACCTAGTGAGATAGGCTTTATTATCATTCCATCTTACAGATTTGAAAACTGAAGCATGCATACATGCACACACACGAAAACTGAAGCACCGCGAGGTTAAGTGACTTGCCCAAAGTCACAGAGCTAGCTAGTGGCAGAGCCAAAACTGAAACTCAGGCTCTCTTCTCTCCTGCTTCTTCCTGTCTTTCTCCTTCCAGCCCATGGTTTTAGAAGTTGAAGCAAGTTAGAGAAAACTTATATAAGAACAAGACACCCCCCCCCCCCAATCACCAATCTCTGTCCTCCTTGACGTCAGCAGGTCTCAGGGCACAGATTGGGTTCAGGCTCCGTGCTGCTAGCCACTGCTTTAAGCTGCCCCCTGCAAAAGGTGATGTTGTTTTTATTACCCTCCCTTGAGATTAACCCCCTGCAGCAACACTCCCCTCCAGCCTCCAGCCTCCAGCCCCAATATGGAGCCAGAGATGTCCAGGCTTTGCTCTCACACTCACCTCAGATGCCTGCGATGGGCTCCATTAAACCAAGTGAGGAGCAAAGCTGCATGAAGTGTAAGGAACTGGCCACAGCCTCTGAGGAGCCTCAATGGTAGAAACCCTCCTCAGCAGCTCTCCTCCCTTGGGAACTCCCAGTCTCTGCTCGCACACCTCCAGTGATGGGGAGCTCACTGCCTATGCTGGCAGCCTGGGCAGGCCACGGTTGGCCAGCTCTGACTGGTGTTTCCTCGAGCTGAGATGAAATCTCTCCGTGTAATTTCCTCCCATTAGCCTTGTCTCTGCCCTCGGGCCGTGCAGGCCAGCCGGCTCCCTCCAGCCTGTAGACATCTGGAGATGGCCATCTTTTGGCAGGAGGAGCCTCCACTGGAGCTGAATGCTTGGCAGCCTCGGGCTGGCCTCAGAAGGCAGGGTTCTTGGTGCCTACCCCACCCTGGGCCTCACTTTCCCACGACTGGCAGGACTGTAGGGTTGAGGGACAGCCCCTTCTAAGGGTCTAGTCCTGAGCACAGAGCTGCTGGCTGGGAACAATAATAATTAATGACATTGGACACCACTTAGCAAGGACCTACTCTTCACTAGATCCTGTGCTAAGTACTCTGCAAGCAAGAACTCATCCCATCTTCCTGGCTCTTTGAGTCAAGTATTATTATTGCCCCCACGGAATAGATGAGCAAACAAGGGCTCTAAGAGGGAGGTAACTGGCTCAAGTTTCCAACCACAATGAGTAGGCAGAGGATCCCCAGTTTACACACAGGCTATGAGCCTCAAGCCCAGCTCTTGACTACCAGACAACAAAGAGATAGCATTGGAGAAACAGGAGGCTCACTCCCCAAAGATAGAGACCGAACAGCTCAGGAGAAGTTGAAAGACTCCAATTCTAAAGGCGATGGGAATTTGAAAGGGAGAGAGATCCCTGTGGACAGGAGCAGGTGGGAAAGTCTCCCGAATGAGGGAGAGACCAGAAACGAGCCCTGAAAAATGAAACACCCAGCCCCTTTGGAATTCCCAAAGAACAAACGAGTGGGAATAGCCGCCTCCTCCCCTCTGTGCCCCCAGCTTGAGGAACCAAGTTGGGTTGGACCTTCCCACAACAGTTCCACCTCATGGGCAGCAGGCATTTATTAAACACCACAGTGTGCTTGGTCCATGTGAGCACTCAGCAAGGACCCAGATGAAGGGTTTACAATCCCAAGAAGCTGAAAACCCAGTAGGGCAGGAATGAAGCCCGGTTAGAGTGTGATGACCAGTTTGGGACTCCACTACGGCTAATTTCTTCCATATCGGGGACACAAATTGGAGTCTGTTTTGGATAAGGAGTGTTCTTCCCTGCCTTTTGAAGCCAGGATACCAGCATTCCCCAACAGACTTCCAAAGGAGGGGGGCACCTGGGCGGCTCAGTTGGTTAAGGGTTGCACTCTTGATCTCAGCTCTGGTCATGATCTCACAGTTCGTGGACTCTCATGGATCTCACGTCGGCCTCTGTGGTGACAGCTTGGAGCCTACTTGGGATTCTCTCTCTCCCTCTGTTTCTCTGCCCCTCTCCCCGCTCTCAAAATAAATTTAAAAACTTAAAATATATATAGATAATAAAAATTTTTTGTTTACTTATTTTTGAGACAGAGAGAGACAGAGCATGAGTGGGGGAGGGGCACAGAGACAGGGAGATACAGAGTCCGAAACAGGCTCTAGGCTCTGAGCTGTCAGCACAGAGCCCAATGTGGGGCTCGAACCCACAAACTGTGAGATTTGACCTGAGCCAAAGTCAGATGCTTAACCGACTGAACCACCCAGGCGCCCCTTAAAATATATATATTTTTAAAAAGCCTTCCAGAAGAATTATGGTCTTTGGAAAATTATACATGAAAAAATAGTATAAAAATAGTATAGTTTTATGGTTAAATCAGTTTGGGAGACCCTTGGCTAAAAGAGGCTAGGCAGGACATTGCTGGAGCAGGGCTTCTCAGAGTCTTTACCGGCTGTATACACTGGGACTGGCAGTGACTGCAGGGTCTGGCACAGGCTCTCCTCAAGTCCTCCATGCCCACTATGGCGCATCGGTCTTTCTAGCAACACCCCAGGGGCTAAGAATAAAGGGGGCACTCTCCAAGTGGAAGATGGTGGATTATGGTCCTAGGAGTCTGTTCTAGGAGAGGGGACAACCAAGGAGAGCCAGTGTCTGGGGAGGGGCTGGAGTGGAATTGTCCCAGGTGGTGGGGATGGGGGGACTGTAGGACCTGGGACATGAAGCTGTACTATTCTGGGTAATGCTCAATAGATGGCCAAACTCTCCCCCAGGATCCTGGTTCACCTAAGCTCCAGAGACCTCATGGGGCTAAAGTCATCATAACCCAGGGTATGGCTACTGCCTTGCCGTATCAAAGCTATGTCCTGGGTTTTGTTTTGTTTTGTTTTTTTAAAGTAGGTTCTACACGGGGCGCCTGGGTGGCTTGGTCGGTTAAGCATCCGACTTTCACTTAGGTCATGATCTCGCGGTTCGTGGGTTCGAGCCCCGCGTCGGGCTCTGTGCTGACTACCAGCTCAGAGCCTGGAGCCTATTTCAGAGTCTGTGTCTCCCTCTCTCTCTGACCCTCCCCTGCTCACGCTGCTCTCTCTCTCTCTCCTAGAAATAAATAAAAATATTTAAAAAAAAAAAAAAAAGTAGGTTCTACACCCATCATGGGACTTGAATTCACAACCCTCGGATCAAGAGTCACATGCTCCACCAACTGAACCAGCCAGATGCCCTAGCCCTGTTCTCTTTAATTCTACTTGCCTCCCAGCTTGACCTTCCTCCTCCAGGAAGCCCTCCCTGACTGCCAGGTTGTGTGGCAAGACATATACACAACAGCCCTATTTCTGAACCTCTGGCTCCTAGAAACTCTCTCTGGCTTTAAATCTCCCACAAGAATTCCTTGAAGGCAAGTAACTCAGCTTAGTACCTCCTCTCCAGATTTTAAGTGATCATTGCTGTGATTGAGCCAACCATCCACCCATCCATCTATCCAGTCCAAAAGTTTCCAAGCACTGTAATTGGCGAGCTCTGTAACAGGCCCTAGGAATAAGCAGCAAAGCCCTTACAACCCTGTCTCAAAACCAGATATCCAATGGTATTTTCCTAGTAAGGCATTCCTATGTCTGGGGCTGTTCCTACAGTGCAGGCACAAGTTAATATGGACACATTCTTCTGTGAAACTGCAGGCAACTCCCCCGCGGACACTGGGCCTCAGTGTCCCCTACTTCCTGTTGCATTGGTGAGGCTGCTTGTCTTGCCTCATTGCTGTGGGCTCTTCACTGCATCTCTGACACTAGGTAAGGGTACTGAGCCCAGAGAAGGCAGAGGACTTATCTGAGTTCACCCAGCAGGTCAGGGGGTGGTACAGGGACCAGGACACAGACCTCCCACTACCAAGCTCTTTGGAGACCCATTCACTCTGATGGCACAGAGCCTGGCATACGACAGCCACTCCTGGCTTGCCTCTGCTGCTGACACATCGGCGCCTCTGAGTCCAGACCCCTTCCTGTAGAAACTCAGGATGATTTATTCCTCCTGGTGAGCGAGTACCGGCCCCACTAGCTGGGAACAGTGGCCGGCACACTGCGGGGCATTCGCCTGCGGAAACTGTCATAACAAGCCCTCTAAAGCTGAGGGGCAGCTGTCTGTAACCTCACCACCACCCCTCAAGCCGATTTCACCCAACTACCCTGGGGTGTCATCAGGAATAGCTAACATCCAGGTTTACCATTAAATTTTTTTCATTAAATTTTTATTTTAAGAGCAGTTCTCGGGGCGCCTGGGTGGCTTAGTTGGTTAAGCGTCCGACTTTCGCTTGGGTCATGATCTCGCGGTTCACAGGTTCGAGCCCCGCGTCGGGCTCTGTGCTGACTGCCAGCTCAGAGCCTGGAGCCTGTTTCAGTCTGTGACTCCTCCTCTCTCTGACCCTCCCCTGCTCACGCTGTCTCTCTCTGTCTCTCTCTCTCTCTCCTAGAAATAAAAAAAATAAAAAAAAATAAAAAAAAAGAGCAGTTCTCGGTTATTGCATAAAGTCTAGGGATTAAGGAAGATTATAAAGAAGGAAAAAATGACCCCAAACCTTTCTTGCTTCATTTTATTTTATTTTTTAAATGATTTTTATTTTATTTTTTAAGATTTACTTATTTAAGTAATCCCTACACCCAATGTGTGGCTTGAACTCAAGACCCCAAGATTAAGAGTCACGTGCTCTACCAACTAAGCCAGCCGGTGCCCCCTTGCTTCATTTTCTTTTCTTTTTCTTTCTTTCTTTCTTTTTTTAAGATTTTATTTTTACGTAATCTCTGCACCCAACATGGGGCTCGAACTTACAACCCTGAGATCCAAAGTTGCAGGCTCTACCAACTGAGTCAGCAAAGTACCCCTTTTCCCTTGCTTCATTTTAAATTTCTTTCTTTTTGTTTTTTATTTTATTTTTTATTTTATTTTATTTTATTCTTTTTATTTTTGAGAGAGAGGGAGAGACAGGGTGAGCAGGAGAGGGTCAGAGAGAGAGAGGGAGACACAGAATCCAAAGCAGGCTCCAGGCTCTGAGCTGTCAGCACAGAGCCGGAGGAGGGGCTCAAACCCACCAACTGTGAGATCATGACCTGAGCCACCCCGGCGCCCTTGCTTCATTTTAAAGGCAACTGCCTGGTATCTGACCCAGAGCTGACACATCACAGAATTGTGTGTTTTTGCCATTCTTCAGGCCACAGCCACCTACCTGCGAACACACACACAGAGACACACACACAGACACAAACATACAGTGAAACTACACAGTTTCCAGAGAGCAAACTGTGTTTCTAGTAACAAACCACAGTCTGCCTCTAGGACGTGTGGCCACGCTGTGCCCTGAGAGAGGAGGCTTGCACGGGAAGTGTTCCTGCCCAGAGCCGGCAGCCAGGCCTCTGGGCTGCAGTAGGCAAGCTCCAGCAGGATGCCAGGCTGCCGGCAGGCAGGAAGGCGTGCTGCTCCGCTGCTGCTCCGAACCTCTCCCCGTTGTAATTTACCAAACCCATCTGGGGCTCCTTTGAGTTGTTTTCTGGAAATGCCACATTTCAAGGGTCTCCCCGTTAGAAAAGGTCAGAGAGTTCACACAGGCCTTTCATGTTAAGGAACTTGAAAGAAAAGGAAAGGAAAAGTACATTTTTAGCCTTAACTGTGATGAGGTGGGCCCAGGCCATGAGAACACTTAGATGACTTACATGACGTTACATGAAGAGCCAATTAGCCTAACAACTTCCGAAAACTGTCTAGCTCAAAAGCACCCATTTATTAGGGCGCTTGGAATGTGCCAGGCCTTGTACTCAGCTCTTTCCTAGGGTGCGGAAATCATCTCAATCTCACTCAGTGCGAGATGTGATTCTCATTTTACCCAGGAGGAAGCTGAGGCTCAGAGGTCAGTGATTTGTCCGGAATCCCCCAGCTAGTAAAGGGAAGGGCAGGGAAACTCAGATAGGTCTGCCTAAATCCTAAACTGGAGCTCTCTCGCTCAGACCCTTAACCCTTGTGAGCTCTGACTTTGTCCTGTATCCAGCCTCTGAGGACAGCAAGCGTCCACCTGGTTTGTTTGCATGAAGATGAAGCCTCATGATATCTTCAGCTCTGACCCAAACTTCATGAGTCCAGAAGACTCTGGGGCCTTCCTGCAGAAGACTCTGGCCCTCATCCTGAAACTCCCTGGTCACAGCCAGAGGAGCAGCCACAGCAGATCTCACCCACCATTCTGTGGAAGAAGCCCACAGCCACTGTGTCTGTATGGGATGTGAGTCAGTGCCCAGAACAGGTAGCCTAGGGTGGGCCCAGAGGAGAGATGGTACACACTAGGTCTGACTCAAGGGAGACACTCGGCCCTCCCACCTAACAAAGGGCATGAGCCATCCTATACAGACCAAGCAGGGAGTTTCCTGAGTCCTCCTGATGGTCCCTCCACGCACCATGAACAACCAGGAAAGCCAGGACTCTATTGGTAACAGTTCATTCATCAGCATTTGTTTGCAGAAACCACGGAGCAGATAAGAATCCCTCCCCCCCCACCCCCCGCCCTGGGACTTTAGAGGTCATGATGGAACACTAGAGCATGGTAGTTAGAGTTTGGGCTCACGAGTCAGGCTGTCGAGGTTTGGAATTCTGATACTCTCACTTCCAAGCTGTGACATCCTAGGTGACTTATTCAAGCTCTCTGAGCTTTGGTTTCCTTGTTCATGAATGGGGATAATAGCCCCTATGTCATAGGATTGGTATGATGATTAAATGAGATAATGTGTGTGAAGCTCTTGACCTGATGCCTGGCACACAGCAATCACACAGTAATATGAAGTCATTGTGCAGGTGATAATGACGACGATGATGATGTAATCAGTGCTGACCAGACAAGGGGTTGCTGCAGGGTCACACTTGCCTCCTGCCTTTTGTGGACAAGCTGGAGCTCCTTGAACTCCCTACCTCTCCAAACCCTAAAGAGCTTTCCAGGTCCAGATGAAGTCTGCCTCCTCCAGGAAGCCCACCTGACCACTCCAGCCACATTGATTTCACCATATCTGAGCTCCCTTTGCCCACGGTCTATGTAGATATATCAACAACAAACTTGGCTCTAATAACTTCTCAGCTTCTCAAGCAGACAGTGACTCCTAGAGAATAGGACCCCCTTCACTGTCTCTCCTCTCTCCACAACTTGAGTTCAGGATTAGGTACACAGTAGATTCTTCCTAGCAGGCATTCAAGCTAATTTTGGTGTGGCTGTAGATGTCTGATACTCAGCTGGTTTGTCCCTGTCTTACTTTCCCCTCCTCACTTCCCTATGCTCCCTGCTCACTTGCCTTCTCCCCTGGTTCCACCCCGCAGGGCAAGAGGTTAAAGTCATGACCTTGTACAGTAGTGGTTCCCAGACTTTGGGATTTCACAGCCCTAAAAAATATCCAAAGAGATTTGGGGTGGGACCGTGGCTAGAACAGCCAAGTTTTTCTTTTGCCAAATAAGAACATTTTAAAAAATCAATTTTCACCATTATTTTAGCAAAGAAAAGCTGTTTTTGCACCAATAAAGCAGAAAATCCATAATCTCTGATTAAAAGCTAATACTTTAAGCTGAAAAAATTCAGCCTTATTGAGAAAAACAAACCGCCTCACTGTTGCCCTGACTTCTCTCCTTTCTCCTTGGACTGGAGAAAACAACCCCACTGTCCTGTGTTCACTCATGAGTCTGGGGACCTTTGTCCTGGAGAAGGCGCCTGCTAAGCTGGGGTCACCCTCAAACGCAAGAAGAGCCCCCAAAGCCTTAGATCCATCTTCCCATAAAACTTTCCCAAAGGAGGCTCATCCCAAGCCAGATCCTATAACCTCGGAGGCTGAAGTAGGGGAGGGCATGTGCCCCTCCTCCTGTACCCTTTCCCCTCCCTACTGGGGTGACTTGCTGGAGCCTCCTCCCAGCCCCCACCGCCCAATGGGGACAAAGTGAGACAGAGCAGCAAGCTCACATCCCGAAAAGGAGACTGGGGGAACATAATGGGCAGGATCTTCTCCACATCTCCATCGCCAAACTGAGCACTAGTAACCCCCACCTCCCAGCCCCCGGAAGGGAGGAAAAGTGGGCACTCCAGCCGTGAGGTAGGAGGCCGAGCCGCCCCGCTGAGCGGGCGCAGATAGGATCTGAACGCTGAAAAGGACGGCTCTGGCTCTTTGATCCGCAGCCAGCCAGGCCGGGCCTGGACCCGGAGGGGCGGGGCGGCCCTCTTCCGGCCCGGCTTTGCGCTGCTGCCAGGGGTCCTGTGGGGCTCTGAGCGGCAGAGGCGTCCAAGACACCCTCCCTCCCAAATACTCTCTCCCCCTGTGCCCTCGGGAGAGGTGGGAAAGTCTACAGTGAATCCAGCTCAGAAACCTGCTGGGGGGTGAGGTTCACTGCACTGCGATCCTAGAGGACCCATGTCTTAACTAGATGCCGTGGCCGAGCCAAGGCCAAGAGTCTTTTGGAGGCCCGCGTGGACATGACCCCGGGTGCCTTGGGTGATGGAAGCTGGCACACGTTCCCGCGTTCTTCTGGCTCTAATAGAGCCTGCCGCTTGGATCTTGCGAGAGTCCGCCAGTGTCATGCTCGGAGTCCGTTGGCTCCTTGGAAATGCGATGCGACTTCCCGTGTTGAGTTGCTTAGGACGACCCGCCCCTCGTCGGAATCCCGCGGCCCACGTGGCTGCCCAATGCCTCGCATCCCTGCGCCGCAGGTTCTAGGCAAGGAACTGAGTTTGGCAGGGGGGGGGGGGGAGGCGGTGAAAGATCGGCACCGGGTTTGGAGGGTTTGGAGGATCCTTCCTCCTCATCCTCTTGGCTGTTTCGCGCCTCGGAGATGCCACATGGCTGAGAAACGTCACGGGGTGTGATGCATTAGCTCCGCATGCAACAGACGCTGAGTAAATGTGTGATGGGCATGTGCTTGTGTTCGCGCTGTATGTGGGCTGCCTAGAAGGAAGTCCCAGATCGGTTTAGGGTTGCAGAATAGGGCAGAGAATGAGACTTTGAGGAACCCTAACCCTGCCAGCTGGGGTTGGAGCACGGCCTCGAACAGCCTTCCATCTCTAGGAAGTCCCCGTTTCAAGCCCTTGACGTACTGGCCGACGCAATTCACACTTTGGCTTGCGTTCTAGGTCACCCCCAGGGCCTAGGTGGAGAAACCTGGGTGCAGAACAGGGAAACCCATATTGTAGGTGAGGAAGTAGGGTCAAGAGTCTCGTTCAGAGTCCTCGCATTTCAGAAGGGTGATGCTTTTCATTGTCGGACGCCTCAGAGTCACGCCCGCGAGAGCGAGCCCTTTAAGATTGTGCGCGCCGGTCGAGTCCCGACCTCTCCGAGGCGAGGAGGAGCGGGGCGGAGCGATCGGGCCCCGCCCACCACCGGGCCCGCCCCCGGCGCTCCCGCCCCGCCCCCCGCACTCGGCCGGCGGCGCCTTTGATGTTCGGACCCGCCAGCTCCCGGAGCCGCTCAGCCTGGCGCCCGCGCCCCGCGCCCGCAGCCCGCCCAGGCGGAGTCAGCCCGCGCTCCGCCCGCCGCGCTTCGGGCTCGGAGGTCCGGACTCCAGGCTCGCCGCCTGCCGGGCAGGCTCCGCGCCCCGCACTCCCGCGCCCCGCGTCCCCGCGGGTGGAGCGCACCATGCCGCAGCTGGACTCGGGCGGGGGCGGCGCGAGCGGGGGCGACGACCTCGGCGCGCCTGACGAGCTGCTGGCCTTCCAGGACGAGGGCGAGGAGCAGGACGACAAGAGCCGCGACAGCGCCGCGGGCCCCGAGCGCGACCTGGCCGAGCTCAAGTCGTCGCTGGTCAATGAGTCCGAAGGCGCAGCGGGCGGCGCGGGGGTCCCGGGGACCGGTCCCGGGGCCCACGGCGAGGCGGAGGTCGGGGCGGAGGTGAGCGCCGGCCCGTGCCCTGCGCCTCTAGCTCTCCCGCCGCCCCCCGCGCCCCGCTGGCCCCGCCCTCCCCGGCCCCTGGGGTACCCGTCCCTCAGACCCCTCCTGCCCCAGGCCGAGAGCCCCCTGCCCCTCACGGCCCCTGTGGATCTCCCCGCAGGCTCTCGGGAGGGAACACACTTCGCAGAGACTTTTCCCCGACAAACTTCCAGAGTCTCTGGAAGACGGTGAGTTACAGCCTGGCCTCCCTCCACCCGCTAAGGCCCGGGTGGGAAAGGGGAGGGCCACCGGGGACTGGAGGGTGGAGGGGGGTGCCCGCCTCACGGCAACTAAAGGAGGCGGCAAAACCGGTGGGGGGGGAGTGGGGGGCGGGTTTCCCGGGCGCCGCCGGGCTCGAGTCACTTCCGGTGCCCTGACCTTTATAGGAGTAAACAGACCCCCGCCATCTCCGCCTCCCCTCCTGCCCAGGTGACTGACTAATCCCCAGTCTTGAGGAGAAAACGTTGGCCCAGGTTCCTTGGCCGGAGGGGCGGGCTGGGGGTCAAGTAGGGGCCGCCGAGGGGAGGCCTGGACTCGGGGTCCTTCGTCGGAACTCGGTACCGAGGCACCCCTTCTTCAGTCCCAAACTTGAACGGGACGCCTCGGCAATTGTTTCTCTGGAGAGCCGACCCCTCTGGCCGGGCGGGCGCTTCTCACCCAGCTGTGGTTTTTCCAGGCCTGAAGGCCCCGGAGTGCGCCAGCGGCATGTACAAAGACACCGTCTACTCCGCCTTCAATCTGCTCATGCACTACCCACCCCCCTCGGGAGCAGGGCAGCACCCCCAGCCGCAGCCCCCGCTGGTAAGTGGCCCCGGCAGCCCGCAGGCCTCTTGCCTGCTACCTCCTCGACCAGGTACGTGAGGCAGGGGCAACAAGTGACTTTTGCCTAGAACAAAATAGATAAGTGAGAACTCTGTTCTGGTGTTTTTTCCCATATACATCCCGTGGGATCAGAGGCAGGAGTAGCTGAAGGAAGAAGAGACCGCCCAGGCAGCCCCTTCCCTCCAGCTGTTGGCTTTTGTTCTCCCAGCTTGCTCACAAGCAGGTGCAGGCTCCGTCCTGATGCTTGGTAATGCCAGGGTAGAGTCTTCCGAGAAGTTTTGAGCTGACACCATCCCCTCCCCTCCTGAGGTGCTGGTGTTGGTAGTGTGGTCTGAGCTGTGAGCTTTGCAGTTAAGCCTTCTCCCTGAGCCTGAGCACGGAGCCTGGGTGTTAGGAGGAATGGGCAGAAATGCTGGGGTGCTTCAGAGCTCCTGGCTCTGCAGGAGAAACAGGCTGTATTCACTCTGTCCTTACTGGCATGGATGCACCCTTGCCAGAGAAAGACCACGAATGCAGTGGGTAGAAAGTGGGTTTTTATGAGGCTGGTTTGCTCTCCCGTGCACCAGGAAGGGCTTGCAGAGGTGTTTCAAATCAGTGGTGTGGATAAGGGACCTGGTGAATGATTTTGCTAATTAAATATAAGTTCAGTGCTTTGAAAGACTCCCATGATCATTACAAACCATGCTTTTCTGCCTCATTGGTACCAATGACCGAAAGGGTGAAGAGCCTATTCTGAGTGCATTGGAGCAGTGCAGCTGCACTTAGAAAAAAAAAGAGATTAGAGTTTCAGACTGTCCTCAGCTGGCCCAAGTCAGAGGTGAGACTAGAGCTCCTTAAGTACACGAAATGTTTGGGGGACTCAGGGCTGCAAGAGGAGGCCCAGTGCAGGAGGGGCCAGCAGGCAGCAGGCTCACACGGCAAGTGGGGCTCACCCCGAGGGAGCATGGTGACTGCCAGGCGGTGACTGCCAGGCAGTTTCAGATCACAGGTGAGGAGATTTGGTTCTAAAAGCTGTTTTCGTGCCGAGGCCAGTGGGAGGTGAGAAGATAGATTGCCTCTTCTCTCCAGAAACGCGGAATGGAAAACCTGGTAAACTCTTGACTCTAGAAATGAGCTCCTTGGCCTCCCCATTTTCTCAAACGCAGGAGTGTGTTGGTCTAATGGTCTTTCTGCTGTAGGGTGGCTCCGTCTGTGAGGTGTTTGCTTCCTTCAAGGCTGTGGGGGAGGCGGTTGCCCTTTGACCTCGCCACCTCATGCAACACCTCTCCCCAGAGACCTCCACCCTGCACCAGCAGACGCTTAACATAGATGCTTTCAGGGTCTCCTACGAGTAAACCCTTAGATTTTGGGGCTGACTTGACATAACGCAGCACTGCAAACCGGTAGGGGAGTTGCTTGGACAGGGCACTATGGTCACTGTGACAACCATGCCTAGACTAAAGGCCTCCTAAGACCAAGAACTGTCCGAGGAGGGCAGGCTCTCTTCCAGCCTCTTGTGATTCCACAGTGCTGCAGGGAGGCAGCGGGGTTTCTGCGTTCCTTTCATGGCCTGGGCAAGGGTGGGAGGGCCCCCTTCTCTGTAACAGTGTGGTGATAGGACCATTTGGTGTCCTTTAGCTCACACTGGTCAGAGTGTAGGCGGACGGATGGCCACCTCCAGCAGTCAGGATTAGGGGTGGGGGCTGAGGGCAGGCACACCACTCTTCCCTTGGCCTGTGTCATTTTTTTCTTCCCCCACTTCGGCATCTTTCTCAAGCCATAGTGGATGCTTTTCTGTGTGTCACAGCCTCTGCTGTAGAGGTAAGTCCCTTTGTTCTCGCTACCCAGCCTCAGCCTCCCACTGCCTGCCTTCTGGGCACACAGGAGGAAGAAGGCAAGGTCTGGAGTTGGCTTTCTGTGTGCTGGCATCTGCTGTGTCATGGGGCTGGGAATAAGGACAGAGGCGTGGGCCTAGGCTAGGGTGATACTGGGTGAGGAAGAGGTACATGAATACAAGCGAACCTTTTTAAAGCAAACCTGATAGTTAAGAAATGAATAACAAATAGAAGTAGTTGTTGGTGTTACCCAAAAAGTTGTTGGGCATTTAAATTATGGTTGGTTTTTAAAAGCAAAATCGATGTTTTGGGAACAGGTTTATCAGAAAAGATACTCTTACAGTGGGTCAGGAGTCCATTGTAGGGGCCCTGAGGAAAACCTGCCTTGGGAGGTTTCTTCGGAAGCTCTGCTTTCCTGAGCCCTTCCTCGGGGCACAGATGTCACGGAGCCCAGCCCCTGTGCCTTAGACCTAGGCCCCCTGTCCCCTTTGCCACTCTGAGGGAATCTAAGTGGTCAGCACTTGTGCTGAAGAGCTTTTAAGGCCAGTTGCTTAACGTCCCCAGACAGTGGGGAAAGCCCATGCCAGGGCCCTCTTGTGCACACGTGTGGGTGGCTACCATGTGGCTACCGTGTTGACTGCCTCAAAGGACATAGACTCAAACCTTGCTAGGAGCGATGGACCAGATGACCGCCTCACAGCCAACTGCCAGGGGGCAGAGGGAGATCTTTTACTTGAAAAGATGCTTCTTTTTGATACGTGGCTTCTTGTGAATTCTGTTTTGGAAAAGGAGAATTGGTCACAGTCTATTTCATGGCTGATGTTTGTCAAGCATCTAATGTAGGCTTGTAGACAGTTCCTGGCCTAGACCAGTAGCCACGGCTTGTTTTTGTTTTGTTGGCTTTGTTTTCCTCTGAGATTGGGAGGGGTGAGGGAGAAGGTCAACTGGGCCTGACTTTGAAGGAATTCTGGGATGAGTAAGACCTTGCTCCCTAGGGAAACCTCGATTCTTGGACGTGCGTGACTGCCAGTCTGGTGCGAATCCTCTTCTCAGAAAGAATGTGAAGCTCCCTTGCTCTTGTGGCCCCTCCACTTAGAGTCTTTGGTCTGGAAGGTTGCTGAGCCTTTGGCCATTTAGATGAAGTGTCTAGAATAGGCAGATGTATAGACATGCAACACAGATGAGCAGTTGCTAGGGACCAAGGGAGGAGGGCAATGCGGAGTGACTGCCAATGGCTATAAGGTTTCTTTTTGGGGTAATGAATGTGTTCTGGAATTAGATAGTGGTGCAAATTATACAACCTTGTGAACATGCTAAAAGCCACTGAACTGTATACTTTGAAATTCTGAATTTTATGATGTGCAAATTAGATCTCAATTGGAAAAAAAAATGGCTGAGCGTTTTGGCTCTTCCCTGAGCTCCACGGCAGTCCTGGTGTCTGTGCATGCCCCAAGCCAGGGGTCAGGCATCAGTTCCAATGTGGGGGAGCCCAGCTGAGGCAGTGGACTCTTGCTTGGGCTCCTGGCCATGGAGCTCCCATTTCCCGGCACCAAGGTCTGGGGTTAGGTGAGGGCTGTGCTCATGAGCCCTGGGGGGGGAGTAGGAGGTGCAAGTATGAGCAAGACTTGAGCAGGGGAAGGAAGTGCTGCTGACACAAGACCACTACGTCCAGGGCAGCTCTCGAGATACACCCACCCAGCCCTCCATAGCCTCAGACAGAGGGAGCCGGTGGGCCTTTCTGGGGAAGGTTGGTCGTGGTTGATCACCAGCCGTGGTTGGAGTGAAGCCTGTTAGGAGGAGTCTGGTACCAGGCTGGGCACCAGACGGATCACACCTAGCCTCTCTATCTCTGGGAGTGGCCTAGTTAAGTAGAAGAGACTGTTGAATAGACTGGAAACAGACCCTGGTTGGAGGAGTGCTGTCACAAAAGCCCCTACTGGGGCATCCTGGGTGGAGCCGGCCCCCACGTGGGCGGTGGGCTGTGGAGAAGGGTCCATCTAGCAGCTTCCTGAAAGTGCAGATGAGGACAGAGTACCTGGGCTCCCTTCCAAGCATGCCACATCTCTCACTTTTCTGCCTCAGGTGCCACCGAAAGCCCAGGCTGTCACCATCATTCACCCAGAAGGCACTGATGGCTGCCTCTGGCCTCCCTCTGCCTCAACCTTGGCCCCCACCTGAACCCATGTCCTCACCCTCAGTCCAAGTTCCACAGAGCAGCCGAGCTTCCATCAGGTCTCATTTCTTGCCTGATGAGACCCTGCAGTGGCTTCCCACTGTTCTGGAGTAAAGTCCAAACCTCTCACCACACCCTGAATGCCTGGGTGGCCAGCTCCTGCTGACAGCCCCTCCTCATCATCGCCATACTCTGTCTCCCTAAATAGCTTTAGTGTCCCAGTCTGTTTTATACCCGTCAGGTTCTTTCCCCCCTCAGGACCTTTGTACTTAATTCCTCAGCTTGGAACTCTCTTCCCCAGCTCTCTCTCATGTAGCTGCCACCTTCTCATGCTTCATTCAGGGCTTAATTCAAATATCACTTTCCCAGAGAGACCTCCTGTGAACATCTAAGTGGGACCCTCCATCATTCCCCCCCAGGCATCAGCTGCCTGGCCCACCTTGGTAGCTCTTCAGGCCATGGTGGTTGGCACTGCTTTATGATGTACTCCCTATACTTAGACCAAAGGCAGCCCATCTGCCAAAAGTATCTCTCAACCTTAGTTTTCTCATTTGCACAATGGGAGTGGCGAGCCCTCTTCCCAGAGCTGGAGTGTAGACTGGAGGCCATCAGTTCCAGGAAGTGCCCAGCGTGTCCTGGGCTCAAGGGGTGGGAGTTTGGCAGTAACCCGTCCCTTCTCCCTGCTCTCCTGGCTCCTCTGGGGCTAGTGGTGGCTCACTGGTAGGCCCTGCATAGACTCCCATCTGGAGGGCTGTATCTCTACTTTGGACCCCAACATCTGGGGATCTGAACCCTGGGGCCTGCTCTGGGGCAGGGACTTAGGTATACAGGCCCATTTCTTGCTGCCCTACCTCATCTAGGGATTCTTGAGCGGGAAAGTACTGTTCTTGGAGCCAGGATGGGAGCTATCACTACTCACTCCATCCTGAGATTCTCTCCTGCTCCCCCCAGAGAGTTACCTGAAAGAGGTCCCCCTTCTCCAGCCATGTAGAAGCGCTTTATGGAAGATGTCTGGGGCTTAAGCTATTTGGTAAGAAAAATAGGGAAAAGACCCATTTGGTTAGGCCGTGCTCATACCTTTTCTCACACGGCTAGCTCTGCATTCACCCCCTCGTGTCTTGCCCCAGTGTTTCCCTTTCCCCTGGTCTGGGAGTGCATGTTTGCAGGCCCCCAGACTGTGCCCACATACAGCATCTTTATTTGTTATCCCTCATGTAGCTTCTAGTTTGCTCACAGCTTGCCTTCATTACAGTGGGAATGATGACGTGTACAAATCACTTCTTATTTTTTGATTATTTTCCTGGAACAGTACACTTCAAGAGAGTTATGGGGTCAAAAAGCAGGAGGAATCGGGGGTGCCTGGCTGGCTCAGCCCGTAGAGCATGCAACTCTTGATCCTGGGGCTGTGAGTTCAAGACCCTCACTGGGGGTAGCGATTACATTAAAAAATAAAATCTTAAAAAAAAAAAAAAAGGGTAGGAAGAATCATAGCATTTTGCTTCCCTGTGGCCCCAGTTTGCTGCGGGTTCCTTGTAGGGCCTAAGTGTGCAAACTCTAGCATGGAGTTTGTTCTCTGTTGTTCGTTTAATAGGTTTGGTTCGTGGTAGGCATTGGGACTTAAGAGTTATTGTGACTTGCATTCCTTCCTGACTTGGAAGGCTGTGTGGTATTGGCTGTGGTATTTGGAAAATCTGCAGCCCTCAAGGTGTGACTACCTTCAGGGCACCTTCCAGGGCCAGGAAAGCAGCACCAAGGACGCTCATGGTGAAGGCTCCCGCCCCACTCTATCCCCAGGAGTTGCAGTTAGAGAGGACTGCCAGCCCACTCCTCTAGCTCAGTGAGGCATAGAGGCTGACACAACCCTAGGTGACCAACCTAGGCCCGGGTCACCGAGACCCAGGTATCCTTCACCCAATCGCACCAAGGTTTCTTTCACCAGGCCAGTTTCCATAGCTGACAGATGGGGATGTTCCCCCAGCTCTGCCTGCCCCCCAGGTGCCCCTAGATAGGTGAGGGAGGGCTTGGTGGTGGCTTCCCCGAGACTAGCAGCCCCTGGCCTCTTGGTCTCACAAGACCACACCCCACCCTTTGCCCCTGCAGGAAAGGAGGTTTAGCCGAGCTCTGAGAAGGGGCTGCAGGGGCCCTGGTCTCCAGTCAAATGACTGCTGAGGTCAGGCTGGAGTAGGGTGGTACAGCTGCGTGGAGGGGCAGGGGGGTGCCACCACCGCCCTGTGAGCCTCCGCAGGCAGCTGTGATCCTGAAGCCATAGTCATACTCTCTCACGCCTTGTGACTGGCTGCTTCCTGCTGCTGTGTACAAATGAGACTCTGGTGGAGGAAACAGGTGTTTTATCAGGTCACAGGGCTCCCCCTTCCCCAACAGTATAGTGCACAGATCTTTGGGTCATTACCCTCCTTCTACTGGTGGGGACAGGAAGGCCAGGTCAGGGAAGGGACCTATCCAAGTCCCCTTAGAGGCATGGAGAAGGAGGGCATTGTCTGGACGATATACCCTCGAACACCATCTCTGCCACTCCTTGGCTGAGAGGCCCAAAGTAAGTTACTTAACCGCTGCGAGCCTCAGTTTCCCAATCTAGAAACGAGGAGAATGAGGGTTCTGACCTCCTTAGGTTCCTGGGGCATGGAAGGAGGCGCTGGATGTGGGGTCCCTGGTATGTGGCAGGTGCTGTGAGTGCAGGCACTGGGCTGAACAGCTCTTGCAGAGGGTGCTGTGCCGGGTAGGGGGAGTGTTCCTGGAGCTGAGGGGGGACTCGGCCCCATGCCTGCTTTTCCTCAGCTGAGCATCCGGCTCCCCTGCGGCAGTGCAGAGCACAGCTATCCAGCCTGTCTGGACTCAGGGCCTCAGTTGCCCGGTGACAGAGTGCTTGCCGTATCTAGAAGCCTGGTTCCGGGCTCCTCCTGGCATTTCTGGGCCCCTGCATGCTTGGCCTTGGCTTAGCACAGAGGGGCAGCAGTCTCTCCCTTCCCCTTGAGGAAGAGATACCCTCTTGAGGGTTCACAGCTGGCTTTGAGGTTTTGACCAGGTTGGATGAAGTGCAGTAAGGAGGGAGAGGCCAGTGGGGGGCAGCCCGGAAGGCTTCTTGAGAGGGCAGGGTTGCAGCTGGCGGGAAGCTGCACAGGTAAAGTGAGAGAACGCTCTGCAGGGCAGGGGCAGTTTGAGCAGAGAAGAGCAGAAATCAGTGTGTTCTTGGTCATTGGAAGGGTAGCGCAAAGCCCAAGGCCCATGAGGACTACAAGGTGAGGCTGGAGAACAGCCAGCAGGGAGGGCCCAGCATGTGAC
The DNA here is from genome assembly GCF_003009895.1 of Hyaena hyaena. Taxonomy (NCBI): domain Eukaryota; kingdom Metazoa; phylum Chordata; class Mammalia; order Carnivora; family Hyaenidae; genus Hyaena; species Hyaena hyaena. The sequence goes on along the minus strand of NW_024080842.1, from coordinate 2,417,190 downwards.
CTTGATATGCAGGCAGCACTGGTCCCAGAGCCTAGGAGTGGCTGGTAGGCACATGCGGTGTGTTGGCAGAGCAAAGAGCCAGGTGGTGACCATTGGCAGCTGGTCTGAGTTGGGCATGGAGGGAAAGGCAGGCAGAGGCAGCAGCTGGTGCAGGGTGGATGCGGGAGGCCCAGGGCTGATAGGCAGAGTGCAGGCAAGGCCAAGGGAGGGGGTGGGCTTTGGGCAAGGGAGACCTAGTATGTTGGCACATGCAAGGCAAGAGAGACTCAGAGATGGAAGTTTCCATTTTCATGTTATTTCATTTGACTGTCAGTCTCTAGGGTCATGGTTCCAGGGTCTTGGCTTCTGGTTTACTGGGAAGAACTGAACCCCAGAGGTCAGGTCCCTCAGCACATTGGTGATTTAACCACGGTGTAGAGGAGAGCGCCTCTTATCAACATTGTCTTTAGCAAGACTCTGAGGCCCCAGCAGTCTAGGGAGGATCTCTGAGAATCCAGGGCGTTGTTAGCTTCTTCCTTCAGGCAGTTTGGTGCCTCACTTGACAGATCCATGATGCCAGGGGTTTGGTCTTGGCACCACCTCCCTCCCTTTAAAAGATGTGGCCCACACCAGCCTTGGCATACACAAAGTCTCCAAGGTGCGGCCCGGGTGGGTTTGTCCTGGTCATAGGGTTTGGCTCCTTCTGGTCCTGCTAGAATCTTGGGCTCCCCTTGGTGCAGTCCCCTCGTATGTGAGGGACGGTCCCACAGAGGCCGACTGCCTGGGCTTTGCCCAGTACACATGGCTTTAGAGCCTTGAGGAAGATGGGTACCACGGCCAATCCACAGCCAGAGCTCCCTGCAGAGCAGAGGAAGCAGACAGACATTCTGCCAAGTAAGCTTGCCCTACCCCTCACCTCTCCCATTTAAACAACCAGTTGTTTCTCGGTCCAGAGACAGGAAAGTTGTCTGGGCCCCACACTGTCGTCTTCTCAGTGACTAGTGTGTGGCTGAGGCGTGGACAGGCAGGACGTGGCCTGCCCCAAGAACAGTGGGCTCTGGGGGTTTGCATAGTTAAGCTGCCCCAGCCCACCATATCCAGGCTGGCCCAGGTGGGGCTGGCTGGTCCTCCCTCCCTGAAAGCCCAGGTAGCCCATGAGGGCACGGAGCTGTGATGGGCAGAGAAGCCAGAAGGCAGGCCCAACTTCTCCCCTTGCTGTGTGATCTGGAGCAAATCTCTTAATCTCTCTAGGTCTCAGTTTCTTTGTCTAAGTCAGGAGTGGGGATCCCTGGCCGTGAAGGATTGCTGATGTCCAGATAAGTGACAGCTGGAGACACCTGCGGCTCAGGTGGGCCTCAGGTGGGGCTTGCTGGGCATTGCCAGGGCTGCTCCAGGGCCAGCCTCCCCATCAGGCAAGAAAGATGGGAGGGAGAGAGGGACAGGTGACAGGAGTCCAGGCTTAGGGCGTTCTGACTAACTCTGACCTGGCTCTGGTGGCAGAGGCCCAGCCTCCGATTCTGCTGGGCCGCCATCTGAAACGCATTACCGATGCTTTGTAAACTCTACATCATTTGGCCACATGAAAGCCTAGGATCTAAAAATAGCCACTCCCAGAGGACGCCCCGCATTGGTGGGGCTCAGCTGACCTCTGCACGCACACCCACCACCAGGCTGTCTTCCTTGCCAGGGAGCCCCGACTGGCAGGGCCACACCCACCCAGCCTCCCAGTGTGGGCAGCCACCGCCTGGGGCCACTTTATCTGGGCAAAGATCTCATCCAGCTGGTCAAAGCTTCAGGCCCCAAGGCTTTACCCGGGGCAGAATGTCTGGAGGAGCCAAGAGGGAGGCAGCTGAGGGTGTGTCGGTGGACCCAGGACCCCTTTCCCAGCCCTGTGCATGCCTGGAATGGCTGTGGGAGGCTCACTTGGAAGCCAGTAGAACCATCTTACAGATGAGGACACTGGGCAGCCTGCACAGGGAGCCTGAGAAGGCGGACTTGGCCAGTGTCAGGTGGTGGACAGGAGGGCTGCTGGCTGATATGCTGGCGTCAGAAGGTCAGGAGCCTGCCCAGGTCCCTGTAGTGTCTGTGGAGAGCCGGCCGCAGCAGGAAGGCAGGTTGGCTGTGGATCTCCAGGCTGCCATGGTTGACTCTTTGCCCTGCTTTCTGTGGGTTCCCTCTCCCTATGGTCTCTATGACCAACTGCAAACCACTCTTTTCCCTAAAAATAAACATGCTTATGGGATTGGGGGAAGCTTTGTAGCTATCAAAGGAAATAATAGGGTGTTTAAGAAAATTACATTGCGTTTTAAATAACCAGCATGAAAGTCATTAAGTTTGAAGTTTCATTCAAATCAGATGGTTCTGTGGCTGGCCCAGTGGCCAAGCAGGCAGAGGGTGGGTGGGCCCTCAGGGACACAGAGAGGCAGCCTGTGAAGAGACTTGTGCCAGCAGCAGTGAGGTCTCTGTTGGGTACAGCCTGGGTCCAGGCAGGGCGGCTACTTCGTGTGTGCCAGGCTGCGGCAGCCACCCCACAGCGTGCTGGCCGGCTTTGAGCAGTGTGGGGGTGGGAGCCGCCCAGCTGTGGTGGGCAGCCCCATGGGTGGGGCTTGGGGGGGACCGTAGTCCACAGGGTGTAGGGACAGACGACAGTGGGATTGCTGAGCCCACGAGGGCTGACGGCCATGTTGAGGTGGGTTTTCAGGGATGGTGGTTGGGATCCGAAAGGGATGGGAAAGATGTACTGGGCCAGGCCTATATCTGCCCTCTTCGCTGCTGGGATCTCAGTGCCCCGCACAGAATGTGACACAGAGTAGGTGCTCAGTAAACAGTTGTTGGAAGAATAACAACATCAACAATTATGTTTGTGTCGAGAACTTTCCAAGTGCCAGGCCTGTGCCTGGGGCTCTTAATCCCAGTATCAAGGTCCTCAGAAGAAGCTGAGACTGCTCTCATTTTACAGATGGGGGACCTGAGGCTTAGAGAGGTAAGAACATGTTAGTGCCTGGCAGGGTCAGGGCTTGGACTTAGGCCTATTTTACGTCAAAACCCATGCTCCCCATTGCTCTGCTCCTTTGCCCTCGAATATGTGGCGATGGGGGCGCTGCCGGTCCCCACGCTGAGTGGAACTCCCACTCCTGTTGGGTTCAGGAGCTGAATCCAGCTGGATTCTCTGGCCCCAAGGACAGACTTGGCCCTCAGTGCCCCTCCTGGGTGTGACCTCGCAGCTGTGGGCCCGGGTCAGGGATGGATACTGTCCTCCCTGGATGTCTGACAAGTCAGGGCTTTTAGGACCAAAAGGGTTGTGTTGTTTGGTTGGAAGCAGGAGCCCAGGGCTTCCAGAATAAACATCGCCCTGGAAAGTGTTTCCCCATAACGTTTAAGATGGGTCAGGTTTGATGCCTGACAAAAGGATGCACGATGAAACTTAAGAACTGTCTGTTGGTGGACCCCTTGCTCTAATGTTGGTCCTGGCTTAGGTTGGAGCTCACTGTTGGGTCTGTCTGGATCAGGTGCCCTCCTCTCTGTCATGTGGGGTTGGGCTAGTGAGGGTCCTAGGCCCTGAGTCACTGGGAATGGGTTGACTGAGGAAGCTGAGGTGTCCCTGGGGGTGTGTTGTCACTGTTGTCACTGTGTCACCTCCCACCGCACCGTGGGCAAGCCCTGGTGGGGCATTTTGAGAGCAATTTTTTCTTGTTATCGCTGCCCGCTTTTGCCTCCAGCCCCCTGGCTCTGGTCAGTGAAGGCCCATCAGGAGCTCAGCAGTCTGGCCTCCTGGCGATCAGGCAGGAGTCCAAAGGAAATCAAGAGCCGTGGCCCCAGCCTGGCGCAAGGTCTGGCTTTCCTGAAAAGCCTTGGTCTGTTTTGTCTTTTATTTCATTCCTCATTAATTTAATCCCAACCTCAACCCTGTGAGATATGAACGTTATATAGCTGGGGAGACGTGCACCTTAGAAGTGCTGGTGGAATGATTTGATCCCAGGCATCTCTGTTTCCTGCCCTTACCTCCATGCTCCCTTGCCTCTTAGACAACACACCTGTCTACTGCTTTTTGGGGGAAAAAAAAAAAGGGGGGTTTTCTAGCTCCAACTGGGTCCCCTTGGCTGCCCCATACCCGCCCTCCCCACTCCTCACCCTCTAGGAATTTTGTATTTCCCCTTCTCCCATGTATTTTTATTCTGTTACACCCAGGTGGGTATCTGTAAGAATGTTTGGTGTGGTTTTTGGAACCCCCTAACTCAGTCTCATTAGGGGGTTCTGCCTTCAGAGCGCCGCGGTGGCTGGCGGAGCAGCCCTGCCCCTCCCTGTCCGTACCCCAGGCCTGTAGGGCTTGGGTGTGAGCACCGAAGCCTGCAGCAGCTCCTTTCCGCACCGTGCCTTGTGTCCCTTTGGAGAAACTGCTGGATTTGGTTCAGACAGAGCCCCATGGGTCTTAACTGGCAGTAGCTGCAAAGGTTAGACCCAAATGACCTTCCTGACCATGGCCCCAGGGCAGGACTGTCCTCTTGGGGCTGGTACAGACAGCCGGTATAGACCAGAGACCCCATCTTGTCTTTGTTCCTCAGAGGCCTGTTTGAATTAATCAGGGTCAGAAATGCAGGGCTGAGGCTGCAGACAAGATTAAGTCGTCCCCCCCGCCCTGGAGGTACCATCAGCCTCCGCCTTCCTGGGCTCTGCCTGGGCTCCCCTGCTCTCCCTCCTGGGCAGCAGCAGGGCCTGGTGAGTGCCACCTCAGTTGCCAGCAGCTGTCCTTACCCACCCCGCTTCTCACATGTGGAGGGGTGAGCACAGGCCAGACCCTGTGAGAGAGATGACCTCTCACGTTTCCTTTAGTTATTGATGACTGAGAAACTGAGTCAGCTCCTGTGCGGACAGGGTGAAGGCATCTTTCACACAAGGATAAGTGGAGGTCACAGCTGTACTGCTAGTCACTTTGTGCCAAGGAAGGTTCTTGGCAGGGTGTTACTGGCAAAGTCAGAGATCCCAGGTCCCTGGTGGGCTGGAGGTCTTTGTGCAGAGACTCAGAGTGGGGGAAGGGGGACCCAGGGACCACTGGGTTCACGTGTGTGGTCTCCATGCTGGCACACTACCCTTGGTCTGTGAGACCCGTCGCAGAGTGGTGAAGATCTCTGGCCAGGAACCCTAAAGGGCTGGATTCCAATCCAGATCTGTCGCTACTTGCCATGAGGCCTTGGGTCAGTCGTGTAACCTCTCTGGGGCTTCCCTTTCCCCATCTGCAAGGTCTGCACATGTCCTCAAGTGACCAGGGAAGACTGGTTGGACTGTGGTGGGGCAGTACAACTCTGCAGTGCACCGGGCATACAGCAGGCTGTTCCTAGTGAGGGCTACCATCTCTTGAATCCGCATCTCTGCCGTTTGCTTCCTGTCTGTCCTACACAGCCCGTTGGGTTTGCTCCCATGGGAAAAACATCCCCGAACTTCTCTAGTGCCCTTTCTGCGGAGCCTTGCTTTCCCTACTGCCTGAGCTCTGAGGTGGTCTGGCTTGCCTTGTCCTGTAAAGAGCTGGGCCCCGAGCTGGCTGAGAGACCGCCTGGGCTGGCAGGGCCGAGAGGGCAGGGATGCCCAGCCCTGCGGCTGCTGCAGAGTCCCACACACGGTGTGTTGGTAGCATCAACTAGCAGCTCAGCTGCAGCAGCTCCCGGAAGCTTATATTTTCCTCTAAAAACATCCTGTCCTGAGGGGCGTTCACCTCAAAGAGGAGGATGGAAAATGCAAGTAAACGAATGCATAGAAACCACTGGAGGCTGTGGGCCAGGCCACTCAGCTCAGCGAGGCTCAGCTAGCTCTGAGGGTGCCTTGGGGCCAGGCTGAGTCTAGAGCAGGCCTGTGGTTTGCCAAGGCCTCATGCAGGGACTCCGGTCCTCACCTCTGCTGTGGCAGGGCCCTGTTATCTGATGTTGAGGCCAGGCGACTGGTAGACTGGCCCCACGCACCTGGCAGGGCTCTGTGCAACCATGGCAACATACTGTGCCGGCAGGTGGGACCAAAGCCTCCTGGTCCGTGAGGGTATGGCCCAGCCACCCCCCAGGCCTCCGGCTCAGCTGACCAAACGGCCACGGCTCCGTGCTCTGCGGCGGGCGGCGGGCACAAGGTGTCCGGCACGCTGTGGGCGGGGAGCTTGCGGGCCGTCCTCTGGAGAGCACCATGTCCTGGGCAGTAGGGCCCAGAGCGGGGGCCGGGTATAAAACAGCACGAGCCCTGCTGGCATATATCTGCAGAGGTAGGGTCTGCAGGAATTCACAAATCGGGGCTCGCTTCATATGTAGGCCAGTCTACCTTGGAAAGTCTCAGGGGGGCTTGCTGTCTTCGTGGACACTCCCCTTCTAGGTCCCAGGCCTTGAGGGAGCTTCTCACTCAGCAGCTGGCCGGACTCCTTGGCACTTAAGCAACCACTGGTGCTGGACGGTAGGTCCTAGCTCCAGTCCCAGGTCTGAGGAGGCTGTGGGGCTACCTGGTGGGCTCTAGAGCTGGGAGAGGAACCAGGAGGAACTGATCAAAGCCAGAGTGGATGGTGCCAAGCCCTGATTGGAACCTGCTTTTGGCAGTGTGAGGAATAGAAGGGAGAGCTACAGAGGGCTCTGACCACAGTCAGTGTGTGGAATTGTGCAGGGCCCTGGGCCACGGAGTGGCTACACTATGCACTCCAAGCCCTGTGCCCCGGTGTGGGTCTGCCTGTCTGTCCACAGGAAGACGTATTTTTCTGACTAGCACAAAGGTACCATATGAACTAGCAGCAGCCGTGGCTTTCACTTTCTCGAAATTCTGACTGCCAAATTATTGCCGGCAGGAAGAGATTGGGGGCAGAGGGAGTTGGAAGGGGGGCGTAGGGTCTCAAATGTCAGGCAGGATCTCCCTGACTCCAAGCAGTGGCCCTAGCTCTTCCCTGCCTCCTGAGTAGTGCTGTGGCCTTGTGCCGAGCTCCAGCCAGAGCGCTTTGTCCAGCCCTGCCACATTCACCCTAAACACTGGCTCGTGCTGGGTCCTACCCCTCCTTCCACCCCCACTGCTAGAGACCCGACTTTGAGGGCCCAGGCTTTAACTCAGGTAATAGAAACACTGCAGGGCGCAGTCTCAGGTATGAGGGAGACCTTGAAGACAGACCAGTGAACAGACACTTGAGCATAGTCGAGTCAGCACCGTGGTCAGTGGACCATAGCAGGGGGCCCCTGCTTACATGGGGAGGGTAGGAAAGGCTTCCCCAGAGATGGATGGGAATTGGTCAAGCCAGGTAGGGGGAGAGGGAATGATGGGAGGGGAAGAGAGAGACTGTGGCTATTTTGCATCACTGAAGACACTGAGAGCCCACCTGACAGAGGGGGCTGTGGAGACTACAGGCCACCCTCTCAACCTCAGAGTCTCACATCCCTCATCTGTAAGATAGGAAGGAGATTGCCTTACTCGAATGGGTTGTCACAGGTGGTATTTATGGTACTCATTGTCACCTCTTTGCACCTGGCAGAAAAGAACAGTACCCGTATCAGTAGCCCACCTTTCTGTCTAGTCAGCCTCTGGCCCAGGAATGAGCATGAGGCTCAAGGTGTGGATCTGCCACTCCTGTGGGCTCGTCCCCACTGGCCTCTCTCCAGCTCCAACACAGGCATAGGGAACAAGGAGCTGGGAACTGGGCCACTGCAGTCCGCTCCGTGGCAGATGACTGGGTGGGGCACCAGGGACTCTGGAGCCTTCCCTTTGCCGAGTACAGAACCTGGACGGGTGGAGATGACTAATAAGCCAGTTCTGCCCTCTAGCACCCCCAGGCCCACCTCTGCACCAAGTAGGCACCGCTGCTGGGCTGTGGGTCCCCAGCCAGGTGCAGTCCTTTCCAAGGAAGTGACCCTTAGACTAAGGTCAGAATGAGGAGTGAGGCAGCATGGAAAAGAGCAGGAAGCAGTGTGGAAAGTCATGAGGAAAGGAGGAGGGGTGGGTAGAGGTGCTGAGGCAGGGAAGCGCTAGGCACCAGGGTGGGAGAAGGGCCAGCTGGCGTGGCTGGGTGGTGGCTGGTTGAGGATGAGTGGGGTGCACATGTAGTAAGGTGCGGGAGCCATGTCCAGTTGTTGCCACCAGGCATGCTCTTGGTGCCAGCAGCCCTGGCAGGTAGGTAAGCACGAAGTGGGGCCAGAACTCCAATCCCAGGGGTCCTGGAACCCACTAAAGCATTTTTAGGGGCAGGGAGGCAGTGGTTCAGAGAACTCTGACCAACCAGGCTGGAGAAGGGAAAATGGGGTGAGAGGACTGGCACACCGTCCCCTGTACTCCTAGGTTCTGTCCATGACCAACCATAAGGCCTTCGTAGCACAGGGGGTAAAATCACAGTTCTGCCACTGATTGTGCGATCCTTGGCAAACCGTGTGACTTCTAAGTGCCTCAGTTTTCTCATCTATCAAATGGGGATAATACGCTTCTATCCTAGATTTGTTTAAAGGCATATGAGTTAAACTCTGTAAGGTGCTCAGAACTGTGCCTGAGACACACTAACCACTCAGTTATCCTTGGGAAATGCTTTTCTCTCAATCTGAAACATTTTTCTGGCTGGCACACAGGCGTCCTGTGATGGAAGCTGACTGAATGTGTCTGCCAGTAGTGATGAATGGAGAATCCGGGTGTGTGTTGCGGAGGGGGGGTGTTGAGGGAACAGGAGGGCGGGAACTTCTGGCACCCTCTCTGCCACAGGGAGGCTTGCTGGAGGGGGGGAGCGCGCGCTCAGGCCTCACATACTCCCCCACCCCCAGGCGTGAGGCCCAAGGAAGCAGCAACTTTCTTCGCTGGGAAAGTGTTGTGGGGCTCAAGCGTTTGGGGGTTTTCAGAGTCAACCGTCAGAGGCGAGGGAGTTTCTCTGCTGGCGGTGGCAAGGGCTCTCAGGGTGCACACAGCCTGTGAGCAGACCGCTGCGGTCTGCAGGGAAAATGCCGACTGTGTTTATTTTTCACCTGAGCCTGCAGGAAGTAGGGGGGCGAGGGGGTGAGGGAGGGCAGCCCAGCCGGGCCTGAGCTCAGCCTCAGAGCAGAAGAGACCTACCCTGGAGTCCCTTATTTCTCTCTCCTCCTGTCCCCCCTGACCGTTGGACACGCCCCCCCCCCTTCTGCCTCAACAGAGAGGGCTTTCTAGCCACAGGCTAGTGAAAATGTCCCAGAGATGAGGACGACCTTTGGTACAACAGATTTGGAGTCGGGGTGGTGAGGAATGGTCAAAGCAATGCCAATAGCGGGAAGAACAGCAGACACAACCTCCCAGCTGTAGGGCATCAGGGTCCTGGATGCGCTCTGCAGTGCTGCAGTCTGGCGTACGTGTCCGTGGGGGGGGGGGGGGGGGGGGGGGGGGGGGAGCGCGNCCAATAGCGGGAAGAACAGCAGACACAACCTCCCAGCTGTAGGGCATCAGGGTCCTGGATGCGCTCTGCAGTGCTGCAGTCTGGCGTACGTGTCCGGGGGGGGGGGGGGGGGGGGGGGGGGGGGGGGGGGGGGGGGGGGGGGGGGGGGCGCAGAGGCAAAGAAGGGGATCCTAGAGTGTCCTGACCAAGGAGTGTGGGCTGCTGTTGAGGACGCATTCTACCGTGCTGTGCATCCTGAGGGCCCAGCTCTGTGCTTGGCACTCTGCCCTCACGCAAGAGAGGGGAGGTTGTGTAGTCGAGATGCTCAGGGCATGGCGGGGACAGTCAACCCAGGCCTGCCAGGCAGGCATCATGAGAGGGAGGACGGGTGGGGAGCTCTAGGCATCAGGCTCCCCATGCACATGCCAGTCCCTGCACAGTCCCACCTTGTCTGGGCAGCGTGGCCCCGGGACAGCCTTGTGCCGAAGCTGTGGAGCGGGACGTTCTCCTGGCCGAGGGGGGGGTGTGAGGAACTGGGCCCTCCGCCAGACGTTCCCCCTGGCTACCACCACAGACTCAGAAGGGCCATGGAGTGAGGCTCGGGGGGCAGCGTGCGTAAATGTGGGAAGGACTGGCCAGGCCCTCAGTGCCCCCCCCCCCCCAGAGCCCTGGCCACCGCAGGCCCTCCAGCTGCTGGCAGGCTCTCTGCCCCACCCCTGCCTACCTGGCATCTCTCCTGGGGTTTGGCTGCAGACTCCTGTTTAATTAGAGGCTTTTCCGTAGTTCCCAGGGAAGGCTGGTGGACAGGGCGAGCCCTGTGACCATCAGGCCACGCCTCCTACCTCCCACCCACTCAGCACCCCTGCTGTCCACACGCATCCCAGGCCAGAGGCTGGAGGCTGAGCTGGATTCTGAGGTTTCCCAGCTGGGCTGTGCTGCAACCTGGGGCTTAAGCAGCCTGGCCAAGGAGAGGCCGCTCTGATCCTCCCTCGGGTGAGGGGCTCTCCATGGTTTCTTGGCCAAAGCTAGCCCTCCCCAGGGAAGGTGGTTTGCTGAGAAATGTACTGTGGAGCCACCCTCTCCCTGCCTTGAAGCAGGCCGTCCCCCCCGACCCCCTTTTTCCTAGGCAGGGTGGGACTCTGAGACTATCTTCCTGTAGCTGGCACCTTGGACCCCAGGCTCTGGTTCTTTTTTTTTTTTTTTTAATTATTTTTTAATGTTTTATTTATTTCTGAGAGAGAGAGACAGCGAGAGCAGGGGAGGGTCAGAGAGAGGGAGAACAGAATCTGAAACAAGCTCCAGGCTCTGAGCTGGCTGTCAGCACAGAGCCCAATGCGGGGCTCGAACCCATGAACCGTGAGATCATGACCTGAGCTGAAGTTGGCCGCCCAACCGACTGAGCCACCCAGGCACCCCTCCAGGCTCTGGTAGTAATACTTCCTTCCCAGAGTCCCACTCCCCAGCCAGGCTTGCATTCTTGGGCGCCAAAGAGCCAGAATTGGGACTTAGATGGCAAGGCCTTCTCTGAAGCAGGAGCTAACACTTAGAAGCCCCCAGGATGGAGGGACCTGTGGAGGGAGCTCATTCCACCTAATGAGCCAGGGCTCCGGGCATTTGTGCTCTTAGGTGGTGAAGAGTGGAATGCCTTCTACCAGAGTCCCAGGTTCTTGACAGAAGGTCCCCTGGGCTGTCTCTCTGTCTGTCTCAAGGTGTGGTCGGGGTTGATGCTGCCTGGCTACCACTGTCCTGGGAGCCTATCAGGATAAATAGGCCCCAGAGGCTTCCAGGATGCTTCTAGGCCCTTGGCTGCTGCTCCCCAGAATTCTAACACGAAGCAGAGTTTTTGCATCTGTGATCAGTGAGGTAATCAGGGCTGATTTTCTCCTCCTCATTTTTCAGGGGGCATAGTGACCCAGGATCCTGTAGTGAGAGAGCTGATGCTTCCCAGCCCACTTTGCATTGTGGCTCACTTAAAAGTTATCACTAGACTGGGGTTCCCGGGTGGCTCAGTCACTTGAGCATCTGACTCTTGGTTTTGGCTCAGGTCATGATCCCGAGATTGTGGGATGAAGCCCCACATCAGGCTCCATGCTGAGCCTGGAGCCTGCTTAAGATTCATTCATTCATTCTCATTCTCTCTCTCCCTCCCTCCCTCCCCATCCCCGCTTCCACCCTCTCCTATCTCCCCCTCTCCCTCCCTTTCCCCCTCACCCCTTGCCCCTTCTCCCCCCACTTGGATGTGCATGTGCTCTCTCTAGTAAATAAATTAAAAAAAACATATCCCCTACACTAACTGGAGATGGAGTCTAGAGGCTGGAGGACACAAGGGAAATGCTGGGCATAGTGAGCAGGGGAGAGAGGGAGGCAGTGGGCTTGGGGTGGGGGGGCGGGGAGTGGGGCCTCACCACACACAGCTTTGTAGGTTGTCTAAGGCTGTTGGTGGCTCTCGGCGGACCGAGCAGTGTGATCTGAGACACGGGGGTGCTGGATGGAGGAATGGCGGAGGGTAGGAAGCTACTGGAGTTGTCTGAGTGGGCAGGGACGAGGCTTGGACTGAGTTGGGGATAGGGAGGAGGGAAGCCTATCCCTCCCTCCTAAATTATTAGGACCCTAAATTATTTTGAAAGTTGAGCTGTTAGGATTGCCTGACAAATTGGAGACGGGGTGTGAGAGAAGAGAGTCCAGGATTACGCCAAGGTATCTCAGCAACTGGAAGGAGAGCATTGCCAGTAACTGGGGAAGATGGAGGGGAGCATTTAGTGCAGCAAACCAGAGGCTCTGCTTTGGACGTACTGGATTTGGGCAGCGCTTCAGACTTAGGGGTAGACTCGGTGAGTGTGCATTCGGGGAGTGGCGTTCCCTAGGGGAACTAGGGGCTGAGAAAGAAATGTCCGTCATCAGATCATTTAAAGCTACCACCTGGATGAGACTACTCTGGGAAGGATGATAGATGGAAAGTCAAGGGCCCATCTTGGGTGGGGGCAGGAAGATGAGGAGCCAGAAGTTAACCCAAGAAAGAGTGGCCCTGTGAGCTTGGAGAAAAATAGGTGAGTGTGGCATTCTGGAAGCCAAGCAAAGAAAAGTTTCTCACCGATGAGGGAGAAGTCAGTTGTGTGGAGTGCTGTCGAGAGGTCAGGTAGAAGGAAGACTGAGAACTGACCGTTGAGTTCAGCAGTTTGGCAGTCACTGGGGACGTTGACAAGCGCCATCTGGTGAAGTGATGGGGCAGGGGACTGGCTAGGCTGAAGGGAGTGCAAGACTAAGAACAGGAAGCCGAGGCTGGGGATGGCTCTTCTGGGGTTTGTAACAAAGGGGGGAGCAAGACGTGAGGTGGTGGCCGAGGAAGATTTGCAGATGGGAGAAACGGCAGCCTGTTGGTGCCCTAGTGGGAATGAGCCTGGGCTTGCAAAGTGCTTGGCACAGTGCCTCGCGTGTGGCAGGCACTCAACATGTGAAGGATTCCACGGGCGTCCACATATGCTCAGTACTCTTGCCAGCCCCTGCAGGCAGGCCTGAGGATCCTACTTTCTACCTTGCATTCCCACACATACTCTGACTGTGTCCCCATGTGTGTCTGGGGATAAAGAAGGCCTGAGTGTGGCATGGGCCTCTCGGCTTGCTCGGGAAGCCTTGGAGCAGCGGCAGTAAAGCCCCGGCACCCAGGGCCTGGAGACACCATGGCCCTGTCCTCAGCCTCCCCAGGTAATGTTGCCGAGGGCACTGCCTGGTGGGCCTTCCATCTCCAGGCAGATCCCCTCCGGTGAATTCAGACCAAAACCGTCCACCCCATGTGAGGTCAGCACCACAGGGCCAGGGAAGGACTGCGAGCAGCACTTGCTTTGTGCGTGTAAGCTGCCTACTGCACGTCCCTGCCTCGTGACTCTACACTTGGGTAATAGAGCTCTTGGGTATCTTGTCGCTTTACCCTTACAGCCGCCCTAAGGTCATCTCCATTTGACCAGAAAACAGATGCTCAGATATTATAGTAAGTTCTTAAAGGCCACGCACGTTAGAACCAGCATTAAACATGGTCAGCTGACTCTTCCTCAGGCCCGCAGTGTGGTCATTCCTAGGCTGCCCCCAGAAGCAGAGAGAGGGCTCCAGGGACAGATGCTCAGGAAGGCACTGTGGTGCCACACAGCCATGCCCACCACAAAGGAGCCACTTTTGGGACACCAGCCCTCGTGTGCCTGAGGACAGAAGGTCCTAGTGTGTAAGGTTCTCAGTGGGCAGATGAACCAGCCCGGGACTGAACGGGAGGGCGGGGTCAGCACCTTCCCTGGGCCCCGAGGGGAGGGGTGCTGTGGCTTGGAACCCAGCCTCCAGCTCCCCGGAGGCAGGGATGTGGGGAAGAGGGTGGCCAGGGCAGTTAGCTGGGAGGTGTGGGAGCCTGGGTCCACCTGAAGCCTCACAGGCAGGCCGAGTCACAGCTCATACTTGACCTCCTCTCCCCTCAGCCCAGACCACAGCCAGCCCATCCAAAGGGCCCTGCTCCAGGCTGCCTCCCCATAAGCTACCTTTCTTCCCCAGACCTAGTGATGCAGGGATCGAGAAACCCATCCGTTACACAAGCGAGGAAACGGAAGCCCAGAGATGTTAAAGAGTCCGGCTAAATTCACCCAGTGGGAAATTTCACCCACAGGGTGGGAAGGAGCCCAGGCCACCACCTCTCATGGCCGTCCTTCTCCAAAGCAGTCCCGTTTCTTCTGTGCCATGAGTCAGAGGCACTTATCTGTGCTCCTGGCCAGCAGAATCCGCACAGGTAAACTTTTCCAAGTGGAAGCCGAGCACCAATGGTACTTCCAGGGTCCTGAACTGTGCAGATGTGCACTGGGGACGTGCAGAACTATGCCTTGGCCCCAAGCAGCACCTCCTTGTGGCTGGGTCGTGTGGGGAGCCCCCTTCCCAGCATGAGTCATCTCCTGACAGGTCCATGTGACTAGTGAGAAAAGTAAGAGTCCTGCGTTGCTGAGGAGACAGGAAGTGTGGGGGCTGGGTGGGTCGGCCCTGGAGGAAGCCCGGCCCCACCTTACCCACCTGCTCTGAGTTAGAGTGCTGATGGGAACCCTCCCTGTGCCCACAAATCCTGTTAAGCCTGCGGTGGAACAGAGGGTCTGACTTAGGACCCCAAGTCTGGGGGTGGAGAAGTAGGAAAGAGAACTCCAGGCTCCAGGTCTTCAGATCAGTACCTGGGGTCTTGGGCTGGAGGCTAGAAGCCCCCCAGACAAGTGCCAGGGCCTCGGAGTAATGGGAGGGGGTGTCTCAGTCCTAGAGGCAGGAAATTTCCTGGACAGGGGAGATGCACCTCCTGGTACTGAGTGTACAGAAACCAAGAGGCAGGTGATGGCACTGCTTAAGCAAAGTCTGGGGGACGGTGGGCAGGGCCACTGGACATAGTATGGCTTGAGTGGTGCCCCCTTCCCCTGAGGCCTGTGGTTTTAACCACCCCCACTTTCCTTTGACATTTGGGCTACCCGCACAGCTAAAAGGGGCTCTGTTTATATGTATGCCCCAGCCCTGTGCCTTCCTCCTTCCGGTCTCCCCACGTTCACACCCTCCCTCCTCATTTTTCAGCACAACAAGGCCAGTCAGCCAGCCCACAGCGTCCCACAGCTCTCTCCTCTCTATGAACATTTCAGCAGCCCACACCCTACACCTGCACCAGCCGACATCAGCCAGAAGCAAGGTACGGAGCTGGGAGGTGGAGGGGCCTGCTGGTCCCAGAGCCTGGGGGCCAAGTCCTGGACTTCTAAGTCCAGGGGGCTTAGGTCCTTTTTAACACCTGGAAAGCCTGGGGCTGGGCAAACTCAAAAGCCTAAGGAAAATGCCAGAAAGATAGCCTGGGAGCCTGAGGGCAGGTGGTACCAGGTCAAATGTGGAAGGTTTCAGGTGGAGGTAGGAGCCTAAATGCTGAGCAACCTCCCAGGGCCAGTATATGGGAGCAGGCATCTGGGTAAAGCTGAAGATTCTAAAACCTGTATCCTCCACCACCCCCACCACCCCCGCCCCCAATGAGAAAATGGAAAGTGGTGGTTGTGATGGCTGATTCACCTCAGCCTCAGGGAAAGTCATTCTGAAATCAGCCATTGTCGGCTGTGGGAAACCTGCTGACTCAACCCTGGGGAGCCAGAGGGGGCGGGTGGAACCCTGGCTGCCCAGGCCAGGGGGCCTGCCTCCTGCCCAGAGAGCCAGGCCAGAGTGCCCCAGTTGGAGACCAGTGGCGGACCTGGGCACGGCGAGGCCTGGCCCTCCCACTCCTGAGGGTGTCTGTCTCGCCCACTGGCAGCCTGTATCCTTATGCGGGTCACCCACCCACTCTGCCCTTGCTTCCCGAGCCTATAAACGGGGCACCATTAGCACCCTGAAATAGTGCTGAACAAACCAGTATGTCTGTTCCTCTAGCAGACGGAGGTGGGATCTTAAAGGCCTCACAGGAGGGGCTAGGAGGCAGGAAGTAGCAGAAGTGGCTTCCAGGTCAGGCTAGACGGCTTACTCGGCCCCTTTCCACCATAGGAGTTCACAGGCCTCTGCAGACCGCTGACCTCTCTGGCTTCTACTCTCTGACCTCAGGCAGCATGGGACAGCTTCCCCACACTGTGAGCTGGTGAGTGTGGACCCAGTGGGAAGTGGGCACCTTGCACTGGTGAGACCCATACCTACCGTTTCATTTTCCTCCTGCATCCTTCTCCTTGCAGCAGCCTGCTGCCAGCTCTCGTGTCTGTACCGGGGGCTGTCCGGCAGCTCTTCCCGTTCCCCATGTGGCCTCCTGGTCTCCGCCCTCCCGCATTCGAAATCTGCCTCAATGTCTGAGACTTGGTGGGGGCGGGGGGCACGGAGCTGCTCAGGGTTAGGAGAGAATGTAAGGGAAAAAGGCAGGCCCGCCTGAGCAGGGAGGGGACGATACAAATGACCACAAGACGTGCTGTTGCCTCTCAGCCACCTGGTGGGCAGGGGGATACTTCCCCTTCATCTCAGGGCCTATTGCAGACTGTCCCTTGGCTGAGCTCCCTGAGGAACAGTGTTCTTTGGCCCCTCTGGTGCCTGCTTGATTCCAAGCCCCTGGCCGGCTCCTTGAAAAGCGTGCTTAGTAAGAGGGTCTTTGAAGCCTGGGCCAGCAAAAGCCGGCCTGAACCTCGAGTTAGTAGACCCGTTGTGGGCCAGAGGGCTGAGCTGGAGCCAGGTCTTGGCGAGCAGGTTGGTCCTTTGCTCATCAACCACAGTGTGTTCTGGACGCGTCTGTAGCCTCTCTTGGCTGGGGCAGCACCCCACTGCAGAAAATCTTGGTTTTCCAGGAAGGTAGGGAAGGCCAGAGGTCCAAGCCAAGGCCCACCTGCCCTTTTCCACTTGCTCTTTATCCATATTCAGCTCAGTCTTCCATCCTCAAGTTCTCCTTGGACAGGGCTCCATTCCCCAGTACCAGTCAGGACCATACCAACAGATACTCCCAGGACTGTGGTTTGCCGATCCTTGGGTGTACTCCCCGGGCCAGGGGCCCAGCAATTATAGGGCAGTGTTAGCAGTGCTTTTACTGAGAACCGTAAGAGCCCAGAGGAGTGCCTCATCCAGCCTGGGATTTCCAGGGCTTTCAGAAAAAAGGTCATTTAGCCAAGCAAGAGCTGAACAAAGACCAAGAGTTGAAAGGGGCAAAGGGGGCAGAACAGTCCAGTCAGTGTCAACAGTGACTGTGAAACCCTTAGGACAGGTATCTATGCTGTACTGATGAGGAAACTTTAGGGAGTAAGGCTGGAAGTGAGCTGGGGCGGGGGGCGGAGGGTGGTGGTCTAGCTTCTACGCTGGGTCCCAGGCAAATACTGTCCTTGCTGCCCTTTAAGTGCCAGTACAAGTCTGTAGAGGGAAGCAGGTGCAGCACAGGTTGCCCTCTGGTGGCAGATTCTTCGTACGTACGCTGGAGGAGTCCTGGCGGAGGCTGTTACTACACTATGGGTCAGGCCCTAGCAAGGTGGGGGAAGTCCTTCCCTACATCTGGCCAGTAACCAGACTGCTAACAGCTGTCTCTCCCAACCACAGGCCCAGCCCTCCTCTCTACCCCCTGTCCCCTTCCTGCGGATATAGACAGCACTTCCCTGCCCCCACTTCAGCCCCTGGCGCCCCCTACCCCAGGTGAGTCCCATACCCTGCAGCCAGGTTCCTGCTTCCTGTTGCCCAGGCTTCAGAGCCCATATGAGGCCGTGCCCAGGCCAGTGCTTGCCCTGTGCTAGTTGTCTGTCCATCTGTCCGTCTGTCATTCTGCAGCCTCCTGCTGCCCTGTGCCTGAGAATGAAGCCAGTGGGAGAGCCAGAGGCCTAAGCCCAGGCCAAACAGTGCAGCCGAGCACCCTAGAGCAGCCAGGGCCAGTGAGTGCGCACGCGTGCTTGTGCTCCTGCCTCTGTGCACGTGTGAGTCAGCCCATGGGCAGGTGTGTGAGCGCTCACCTGTGCTGTGCATCGCTGCTGAAGGGCGGGACAGGCCAACTCTCCTGGGCATTCCATGAGCCCTGCCCAAGCGGAGGCATCACCTTTTACATGGGTCTGTGACCTTGGACCCTTGGGGACTGCCTGCTCAGAGAAAGGAGCAAGGGCAGAGTGGTTTCCACAGAACAGCAGAAAAGCGAAGTGAAAGGTACGTGTGTATACATTTGTGTCCCTTCGCTTTGCGAACTCCCTTAGTGACAATGCCCACACCAGGTGTGGAATAAGGAACTCGGCAGACAGGTCCAGCCGTACTGGAGTTCACAGCCCAGGGTGGGAGGTACGGACCCAGCACTGACAGCTGAATGGGCTCTCTGGGTGATGGGAATACCCCAACCAGACCCCAGCCAGGGCAGGGACACAGAGTGGAAGAACTTCATGACATCTGAGCAGAGGGGACAAAGGGAACAGCATGAATTGGGGATGGCTAGGAAGGGAAAGTGATGGAAAACGGGGAAAGACGGAGCTAGGCAGTGTCAGCAGGATGTTCGTGCAGGGTGGGGCAGGTCCTGCAGAGGAGCCTGGGTTTTATTCTGTGGCCACTGGGGGAGTTCCAGGAGGGGCCAAGAGCACTCACGTGTTTTTAAAAGGTCACTCTGGGAGTTGTGTGGAGAGGCCTGCAGGGTTCAAGCAGGAGAGTAAGGAAGCTCACGGGGCAGCTACAGGCTCAGGAGGCTGAGCTGGTGACAGCACAAGGTAAGAGCCAGATTTAAAGCTATTCAGGACTGACTTAGTAGCCACCTGAATGACATGATACAGATTTCTGCACTGTCTGTCTAACACTTTGGAAGCAGGTGTTTGTGTTGGTGTGTATCTTTGTACTTGTGTGCAAGCCGTTCAGGGTGGGCTGTCTGTTCACCTGTGCTTGTGTACTGTGCAGGGGCCTTGGTGCGTCCAAAGCTCTGTACTGTATGTATATCTTGGCTCAATTTTAACTCTCCTTCTGCCTTTAGGTTCACCCACCCATCCCTGATGCTAGGCTCCGGTGTCCCTGGTCACCCTGCGGCCATCCCGCACCCAGCTATTGTACCTCCCTCAGGGAAGCAGGAGCTGCAGCCATATGACCGGAGCCTGTGAGTGAAAAGGCCCACGGTGTGGAAGAGGGAGGGGAACACGGGAGCAGATCTCAGGCTCCCATCTGTTCATCTGCCAGGGAAAACATTCCTGCCTCGAGGCTCTGTGCCTGCTGCCTAGAAACTCCCGGGACTGCCAGACGCCTACTCTGGTCAAGCCATCTTGTTCTTGCCGCTGACAGACCAGGGTCTGGTTTAAGTTGATGGACTTACTTAAGCCATCTCTACACCCAGTGTGGGGCTTGAACTCGCGACCCTGAGACGAGTGACATGCTCCTCTGACTGAGCCATCCGGGTGTCCCTGACCAGTGTTTTTTGATCCTTAGCGGCAGGAGGGAATGGATGGGGTGTGGAACAAAGATTTAGTTTGAGCCAACAGGGGAGGGGTTGTGATGTCCTTAAACAGGATTTTGTTACTTAGGTACAGTATTTCTGTAAGGAAGTTACTCAGCTCTGATCACCCATTTTGGGGCAGCTAAAAAAGATACCATTTACAAAACCCTAGCCTGCATGCCCTGGCACACACACACTGGACACATGCTCAAAAGAAGGTAGAGACATTAGCTGGACACTGGAGGGCTCCTGTGTGATCTGGACTTGTGCCTCTCAGGAAGACACAGGCAGAATCCAAGGCAGAGAAGGAGGCCAAGAAGCCAACCATCAAGAAGCCACTCAACGCCTTCATGCTGTACATGAAGGAGATGAGAGCCAAGGTCATTGCAGAGTGTACACTCAAGGAGAGCGCTGCCATCAACCAGATCCTGGGCCGCAGGGTGAGGCCATGGGCAGGTGGGCTGGCAGGGGTGTCTCCTGGTGCTGCCTGGTGACTCCCTGATGCACCACCATCTATCCCCTCCTTGCTGCAGTGGCACGCGCTGTCTCGGGAAGAGCAGGCCAAGTACTACGAGCTGGCCCGAAAAGAGAGGCAGCTGCACATGCAGCTGTACCCAGGCTGGTCGGCGCGGGACAACTACGTGAGTGGCTGGTGACCAACAGTAGGGATGGGTAGGGGAACCTTCAAGATGCCATGCCCTGGGCCAAATCTCCGTGGGGAAAGGCAGACCACTGTACTGAAGGCACAGATAAGGTGCAGTGAAGGGCTCAAGGCCTCACCCTGCTAGCTCAGAAGCCAGCTAAACAAGGGAACTACCCTTGGAGTAGGCAGTGGGGGAGGAGGAGAGAAAGGCCCGATAAGTCTTCTCCGTTCAAAATGGAGACCAGCATAGGAAAGGGAGGAGGAGCCTCTAAATGCTGCCCCATGGTACCCTGATAAAAATTGCAGTCAAATACTAGCCCTTCCCTGTAGGAGAGGATCGTGTACCCAGAATCTCAGCGGTAAGCAAGCTGGGCTGCATGTCTCCCAACTCAGTGGCGTTATGAAGGGACCGCCTCCTGGATCTGAGCATCCCTCCCTTTGTTCCCTGCAGGGGAAGAAAAAGAGGCGGTCACGAGAAAAGCACCAGGAGTCCAACACAGGTGAGGCCTTCCCTCAGCAGTGCAGATGCCCCTCCAGGCCCACATTTCAGGAGCACCCTGCTCTGGCCCAGAGGGGGGCAGAGTATTCAGCCACAGACCTTCAAAGGTCTGGGCTCTCTGGAGACGAGGCCCACTTATTGGAAGCCAAACACTCGTGTGCAGAATGGCTCTGAGCCCCCTGACCCATGTACCACTGGTGTACCGCTTCACACAATCCCCCACCTTTACTAGTCCTGCTCAGAGAAACCGACTGCATGATTCTGCCGAGACAGGCAGCGGCCTGTGTGGGTGGAGGTACAGCCATGTCTGGGTCCAGCAGTCACACAGCTTTACTTTCCATCAGAAAAGGTGTATGGACTAGGTTTAAGCTACAGCAAGAGGGAGATATGGGACAGGCAGACTGGGGGGGGGGGGGGGGGGGGGGGGGGGGGGGGGGGGGGGGGCGGTGAGGCAGAAGAGGCTGGATCACTGTGAGCCTCCATGGGCTCCTCTCCCACAGCTCCTGTGCTGCAACCTGCGAGGAGCCAACCTGATAGGATCCCTTCCTTCCTCCACCTCCCCCATTCTTCCCACTGCGTCTGCCGTCTAGCTAGGTGTCCACCTTTCCTGATACCTTGGCTCTGGGTCCCGGGGCGCCCAATGGGGCTGGCTGCGCCATGGCAAGGCCCTCTGCCTATGGGGCCTACGGGGTATCTATGACTGGCTGACACTGATGTTACCTCTTCTTTCTGGGGCCTGCTCTGCCCTGCTGCCTGCCTGCTCGCCCTCTGCCCTGCTCTGCCCCTCTGGCATGGCTGTGAGCAGACCCTGGCTCGCCTAAGAAATGTCGTGCTCGCTTTGGCCTCAACCAGCAGACGGATTGGTGTGGTCCGTGCAGGTGGGTTTGTCCCCACCACCCTCCTCCCTTTGCTTCAAGCTGCTTCCCTGACTCTGCACGTGTTCTGCTAGGCCTGTAGCCCTCCTTTAGTACCCCAGTCCCCTTGCATACCACACTGGGGAAGCCATGCCCTACTAAGAATGAGGCGGAGAAAGACTCAGGAAGATAGTTCTGGTGCGTAGTGCCTGGAATCCTCTGTTAATGATGGGCTGATGCTAAGCCTGCTGTGGATATGCTAGGCTTAGCATCCACTTCATTCAGGTGGCCTAAGCTCCTGCTACCAGTTTCCTCACTTCTTCAAATTGGGATCCCTGCCTGAATTATCCTGACCCCTTAAATCTAAGAAAAAAAGGGTGACTACAGTAGAGAACAACTTGGCTTGTACTTGAGACCAAAGGGCTGGAGGCGTAGGGACAGAGGAACAGGGGTACCCCTGGGAACTAAATGTGGGTTTTGCCATACAACAGAGAAAGGACTCTGTGAAAAGAAGGTATGCCTACCGTGTGGCAAAAGTTTGCCTGGTTGAAGCCAGACCTGGTAGCTCCTTATAGACTCTAACAAATACTGTCCAGTCCCTCAAAGTGCCGACCCTGCTCCTCTCCAAGGGCAAAAAGGAACCTGGGGAGTGTGTAAGTATGTGTATGTACACACGTTGGGAGGCTATTTGTGTTGTTCCGCCCGAGCACCACTATGAGCATCGCAGCCCTTTGCCTTAGTGCAGATAGGAGCCCCACAGACACGTGAAGCAGAGGCTCAGAGGCCCAAACTAGGAGATGGCTCCCCTGGAAAACCGGAGGCAGCCCACAGGGCTAGCCTACAGAAGACTCCTGGGCCACCTTGTGGCTGTGCTGGGAACTGCACCTGTTCGAAGTCTGGGCCAGGCCCAGCAGAATCACAGTGCTAGGTTCGAAGGCACAGGCACATCACCCAAGTCCTGGGGAAGAGGGGACAAGAGGTCAGTTAGGCCTGTGCAAAGACAGCATTTTCTGGTTGTGGTGTATGACTCTGAATTCACCCTCTGTTTACAGATAACTCTCTTCACTATTCCTAGGAGGAAAAAGAAATGCATTCGGTACTTACCCGGAGAAGGCCGCTGCCCCAGCCCAGTTCCTTCCGATGACAGTGCTCTAGGCTGCCCCGGGTCCCCCGCCCCCCAGGACTCGCCCTCATACCTCCTGCTACCCCACTTCCCCACAGAACTGCTTGCTAGCCCTGCGGAGCCGGCGCCTACATCACCAGGTCTCTCGGCCTCTCTCAGCCTCCCAGTCCCCTGGACCCCCACAGGCCCCCCACAGCGTCCTGCAGAGTACACAGCTGCAACGACAGGCACCTCAGAGACAGGCAGCCCAGCGTGTACAGGACACCTGGCCTCCTCCAGGGGCTCGTCCTCTGAGAGGAAGCGACAGAGCCCCAAAGCACGTGGAAACTGGCCAGGGGCCCTGTTACCTCCCTCTCAGGGACAGGGCCCAGGAGACTTCCGAGGCTGCACAACTTCTGCCTGAACCTGGGGCCATCAATTCAAACTACGCCAAATGGTGGGAACCAGATCTGCAGTGTGTCTTCTGATTAACGGCTAACTGCATCCCTTGTGCCTACAGCAGCCTGCATCTATTCCTTTTACCATCTGTCTTGCTGGCCAGATGCCCCTGCCACCCCCCCCTCGCTTTTCTGCTATAGGTCGCAAACAGGCTGGACTGAGCCCAGCTGCTTTCCCCACCCTACACCTCCTGGGCCTCACCACTGCCACGCCCTCCCCATACCACACACTTCAAGGACCAAGAATGAGCTGGTTTACGAAACCACACGTGAGCATGGTCACAACCACATGCTTAAGACAGTGCTTCTCTCAAAAGAGCCTGGAGAAGCTCTGTTGACAGAAAAGCAGTTAATCGTAAGCTGGACCAGAGTAAGCCTTTCGCCACGTCCTCAAGAGCTCACAAGCTGAGGAGGGAACGGAACAGGTTAAGTTTAGGCCTATCACCACAGGCAGTAGGAAAAACCTGACACTACCTTATCAGGCAAGTATGCGCAGTGAGAGGTATCTGGCTCTAGTTCATATTACTTGGCTGTGTTTCCAAGAGAAACTCAACCTCCCAAGCAGCTCTGATACCAAGGTCCCATGCCTGTCACTGGTGAATGAACTCCCAAGAAATTATGGTCCCAGCTCCAGCATGCATCCCTCCCTCCCTCCACCAAGAGCCTCTGTCACAGCTCCATCTCCTGCTTGTCCATGTCAGTCTACGCGGCTCTTGGGCAGTTTTAAGAGAGGCCGAACCGAACCTCATGACAACCGATGCCCACCTTCCAGCACGACACCGCTTCAGCTTCAGCTTCCCTAAGGGGGTGTAGGAAGGAGGACCTTCGGCATCCAAGTAAGGAGCCCAGAGAACCTCTAGTGGCGGTCAGTGGGTTTTCACCACAGCCTCCTTTAACCCATTTCTGAGCCAAGCTTCAACCCTGAGCCTTAAAAAACAAACTTTTAATTTAACTCCCCCACCCTCACTGTATATAGCCTGAACCCAAAGAAAAAGGGCTGTTCTTATACCCACACACCCCTCAACAAAAGCCTTTAGTTCCTCTACTTTAGCCACTGGCATCTCAGAATCCAAAGATCATATATTCTAGTGTAGTGCTGCAAGAAGTTTTGAGAGAAAGAAAAGGACTATTGTAGTGTTCAAAATATTTTTGTATTGTTAATGCATCATCAAAACTTTTTTTTAACATGAGAATAAAGATACTTTTTACTGGGTTTCTTTTTCAAAGTTGACCCTGAGGAAGAAGCTGTTTCAGTAATAGAGCATGAGAGACTCCTTTTCTTCCCCACAGCCATAACAGTTGGGGGTTATCCTCTATTATGGTACACACATGCTAAATACTTTAAGTCCACCTCCTCTCCCCTCATGCAACAAAAAGCTAAGCTCATTCTAGGGGTAAACGCCCATTCTAAGTCTTGCTCTTAACTCCCCAATCCTCGGACCTCATGAGTGAGGCAGCTGCAGACTAGGCTGCACACGAGATTGCGCTAGAAACAGCTACCACAGACCCACACAACCACCAGGCTCCATCTTCCCCCCCCATTTTCCTTCTGCAGAGAAAAGACTGAACACAAGTACACATCCTGTTTCAAGGAAAACCAGATCTAGCAGAAGTCTTCTGTAACCTGGGATCAGAAATTTCAAAAGGGCATTTTAATAGCACCCTTTCCTCCTCCCCAAAACTAATAAGGTGCTTGAAGTATCTTCGTATACAAAATTTCACACAAAGCCTCTTCAGTTAGATAAATCTACAGCCTACTTTTACACAGCAGTTTCCATTATGTTTAAGAATACAGGAGCCAACTCCTGAAACCCATCATGAATGTTAAAGGGGGTCATAAAGCCAACTCAATAGGTCAATCAACTGTTAGATACAAATGCTGGGCAAGAATATCACAACAGCCAGCCACTGGGCCACCATCATGCATTGTTCTTTTCACTGGGTTATATTTTGGGGATTTTATGTTTGAAAATATTTATAAATAAAGTAATCTTCCAGAGTAGTGTCTATTTAAAGTAGGCCACTGGAAGCTGTAATCCCAGACTTGCTTTTTTTCCCCAAAGAGTTAGAGGAGACCATTCTCTCGGTATCTGTCCCATTTAAAGAATTCCACTCTGGCTAATGGCCTAATTGTTTCAAAAAACTACATTTTAACTAAGGCTTATGCAAGACTGGGTTGCTGCATCTGATTGGGTGTCTTATTTAGAGCACACTGGGTACAGGAACAATGCACCCTTTGTTTACAGGAGGGCGAAGAGGGGAGGTGTTGGCAACTTCATTAAAATCAAACCAGCCTTTTAAAAGAATTGATTTCTAAGAGGAAACAAATCCTCCCAGATCACACCAGCACATTCCTGAGGCCACAGGTGACTTGAGACTGAAGCCCCAAATTCAACTTCAAATAGCACACCAGTTCCATCTCCCCGCTGGCCAGGAACCAACCGTTTTTAAGACCTACGACAAGAAACCTCAACCTCCCTTAATCATTTCCCAGAGAACAGGCAAGCTGGCTTAGCATACAGATCTTCACCCTCCTGGTGCTTTAGCTGCCCCTCCTGTGCTCAGAGAATAGGGCGAAGGCTCAGCTCAGCAAGCTGGCAAGGCATGCCTCAAGTCTCAGTTTGAACGTTTCCCCTTTTTATAGAGGAAGCCCTGTGGCCATACTCTTTTCTAACCTTTAAGTGTATTTTCAATGTGTCCAAAGCACCGCTGCCCTGCTCTAGGCAGTGTACAGGAAGCCTGGCTAGGAAGGCCACACGTGCTGGGCAGCAGATTGATTCTATCCATGATTCCAAAGAAGAAATGAAATCGATTCTTGCATTTCTACAAAAAACAGCATAGAAAGGGCAAAGGTAACCAAGACCTGGCAGGCCTATGTATCAAGGAAGATTTGAGACCAAAAACAAATTCCTTACTAAAAAAGCAGACTGGTTTTTGTTTCAAGTTAGAAAGGCTCCTCTATCAGGACTTTCTCAGGTCCACTCAGAGCTTGAAGAGCTCACCACCCAAGGAGACCCCGGTTCCCAGGAACTCCCCCAGATCTCTAACTCAGGCTCTTGGGCTCTCTACTGACGCAGAGCAGTTAATGGACCTTCACTGGTCTACCTGCACACAGTGGGCAGGAGTGGTCTGAGAGAAGCCCTAAATGATGTAATTATACAGCAGAGAGACATTAGAAGGGGATATTCCCATGGCTGGTTTGCTAGAATAAAAGCCTAGCTCAAGACAGGGCAGATTTTGAAATTAAAGATAGTATGGGATTAGGCACAGAAGTAACTGGAAAAAGCAAATTCTGTCCTAGGGGTAAGAACTATCCTATCTCTAGCAGCTCTCAAGAATGCAGTCACTGGCAATACAAGAAAAGAGGTATTTCATTGGCTATGGAATTATATAGTAAATACCTACTCACTTCAACCTGATAGTTTTCAAGTTCACCTGGGGATCTGGACCAGGTCTTTCTTTTTTCACTCAGGTTTTCTTTCGTTTCTTTATCTGAAGGCTTGTTCTTTTGAGCATGTGCAGTCTTGGGGGGGATGGGTGAGAGAAGGGGAGAAATATGGAGGGGGAAGAATGAAAGGAAGAGAGAGAAGGAAGGGCCATTCTGGAAACTCCTCTTGAATATAGTTTTGACAGTGTAGCTCTCTGTATTCCCACCCATCCTAAAAGCCTCCTGGGAGAGAATTATTTGCAAAGCATTTGAAGCAGGTAAGAGAAGTTGTAGAAAAGCACACTCAGCACATAAAGGTGCTAAGTAAGTACTTCTGAAACTGTAAGGTAAGCAGTGTCACAAAGTCATGAGAACCACAGAATGTAGAAACCTATTGTAAGCAACTATATTCTGTATTCTTCCCACAAAATGCCTCTCAGTATTGGCACACAGATCAGATGTAACCAATGGTGTAGAATACCACAAGACAACAAGTATACCATCCAGGAGTTAAAACGAACACTCAAATCAAGTCCCACACTGGAAATCCATCCAATGAGAGCACCCCGACCAACACTTTTATGCCACCAATCAGGCTCATATCCACTGACGGTAAGGACAGCATTCAGTCTATACTGCTTAGATGTCCAAAAGGCTCTATGTTGAGCCAAGGGATATGTTCTAAACTTCCACATCATCAGCCTTGATATGCACAGCTAATTCTCTTACTCACTCTGTCTTGCAAAGAGTGATTTTTTAACAGTAAACAAAGGCATCAAATAGGACTGTCAAACCCCCAATATTCACAATCCTTTACTACAATACTAAAAAAATGTTTTAGTTCAAATACTCAAGAACTGCACTGCCTGACATGGATCTGAGGACTACTCTTCTCTGAGTGTCACTAAAATTCTGCTAATGATCCAGCCCTAATGTCTCTCTTTTCAGCCTCTGTCCTCCAGCAGACCTGACACCCAGCCTTCTGCTGGTAATTTCAGACTGAGCACTGCTTTCCCCTCACTTTGGCATACCTCCACGCCCAACCAAAACAACTTCTGAAACCAAATTGGTTTCTCTTCACAGAACTTTCCTAGACTCTTCCAGCCCTAGAGCCCCCATTTGCTCATTAACCTTGTTCTGTCCAGGAACATTTTTAACAGTTACTCATCCCCTCCTAGCAGTATTTATGCTTTTCCTCATTACCTACGCAATAAGCTCCCAAGAGGGCAACCATGTCTTGCACTTCCTACAAAGGAGAAGCCAGGAGCTACACTTTAGGGATTCACTCATTTCATATGCTTTCTCTTTATTTGCAATCTTCTCCCTTACTGTCTTCTGTCTTAGCTTGAAAATCAGTTTTCATACAAAGCAGGT
This sequence comes from Hyaena hyaena, assembly GCF_003009895.1. Classification (NCBI taxonomy): domain Eukaryota; kingdom Metazoa; phylum Chordata; class Mammalia; order Carnivora; family Hyaenidae; genus Hyaena; species Hyaena hyaena. Next base: position 2,389,655 of record NW_024080842.1, on the reverse strand, counting down.
AACTGAAGATTATCATCTTTGTCGAGCTCAAGCAACTTCATAGGGAGAACACTTGTTTGATTCCTTTCCATTTAAATGTATAATGAGCTTTAGAAAAAGAAAACCCAGAAAGATATTCAAGTGGAAGTGGCGGCACAAGTTAAGCTTGGAAAAATGAAAGCATTCCAGGCCACGGATATGGTAAAGGGTGCTGCTGCTCCCTAAGTTCTTTCCTCATACAAACCACTTCCTATCCCTGTATAAATGGCTCTAGGAAGAGTCTAGGCAACCTATACCTATTCTCATGATTTCCGCAAGTAGGTATATATTCTTTTTTAAGTTTATTTATTTGGAAGGAGGAAGGGAGAGAAGCTCAATTTCACAACCAGGAGACCATGACCTGAGGCGAAACCCAGAGTCGGATGCTTAACCGACTGAGCCATCCAGGCGCCCCCCTAATTTCTTAATTTACCTTGGATCAGCAAACTATAGGATTAGCCAATTTTTAAGTAAGCTAAGAGATCATGTGGTTTGGAATACCTGCCTGCTCGGAGTCACATGTTCATAGTAAGTCAATGTTACTCTCCTCCTCCAGCTAGTTCCAGTCCTAACATTCCAGGGCTGCAGTCCTAACATTCTGCAAATTACAATATAGATCTTGTTTAAGTCCAGCAGCTGATGGGTACCAACAGTTGCAAAATAAACAAATCACAGCTGTAATGGCACTCAGGAATGTGTTAACAATGTTGGGATGTCTCTGTGCATCTTTGGAAAAGCATAAAAACTGCAGAGCAGTACCTACCTTGTGTGTTCAAGATAGATTTATGAAGGCAAGCTAATAAAATATAGCAGCACTTCAAATGACGTAACTTGCTTCTACAATACAAGAATTATTAGAATGTGTCTGAGGGGGCATATCCTTAATCCATGACAATGTCAGAGAAAAAGGAGTAAGCTAACATTCACAAGTAGTTTGGTTTACTCTCAATCATAACTAACATAGTCGATGAAAAGCTGAGAAGCCAAAGAAACTACCATTTCCAACTCACCTAAGGACAGGTAGGCACTAAAAGGCAGAAATGGGGGTCCTGCCTCACAGTATGACTTCACGCCACAGTATTAGTTTAGAAAAGCCAGGAGGGTGGGGACAAAGTGTTATCTTTGGAGATAGGTTTAGTTACCGTGGATATGGAGAAAGGGCCACTTACTTTCCCTGCATAAGGTGAGGGCCTAGAAACTTTTGGTAGGCATATTAAATAAATAGTGAGCAGACAGGTTAGAAGGAACAGGGTAGGCAAGGTGCTGCAGCCAGCCTGAAGTGCCTCTAAGCACCATACTTAAGACTGCGGTGGGCATACAATGTCCACAAATGGACTATTTTCTCTTGGATGAGCTGTCGGATTTCTATTAAACCTAAGAGTTTAAGATTACCAGGATGTTTTGTTTACAACCTAGGGCCATAGTCTACAGAGTCAGGAAGGGAACAAAAATCTTTACTATAATGTCTGTCTACTCATTGTTCCCTATTGAGAAAAATCCTAGCGTCCTTTAAATATGGATAGTAAGATCATTTAGTCGTATAATTACAACAATTCTTGGGGGTTATACAGACTGAGACCTAACAGAGAACTAAGAGGTTTTGTTTCCCAGAACCTGGTATATTTCCTTTCCAAACTAAACATGGCATGTGCTAACCATCCTGGACTTTCAAGAGTTTTTATTTTCTTGATCTTGCTAGGGAGGGAACAGATGGTGGGGTTAAGCTTTTTACAAGAACCGACAGGCAGGAGTTAGCAGTGGGGACACTCCAGCTAGGGTTCAATTCTGCCATCTTCCCCACTAAAACCAGGACAAATGCAAAACAAGCTTGATTCCTGAGAATAAAGGGAGCCAGGGAGCCAGAAGTAGTCATAAATGTTGGCAAACTTTTTCTCTCAGGGGCCAGAGAATAAACTTTTTAAGCTTTTTGGTCAAATACAGTCACCTGTATTGATTTTTTTTTTTAACCAATCCTCTAAAATGTAAAAACAATTTTTAACTCAAAGACTGCAAAAATAGGCTGTGGGCTGGATTTCACCTACATATGGGCTGTAGTTTGCAATCTCTGGTACAACAAACAGGAATTCATAGGACACAGCACATGGGACTTCATTAATTACGACAGACTTGGGGCAAATGAGAGGTGAAGTTTAAGGGCAAACTACTGTCAACAAATAATCTGAGCCATAAAAGCTCACCGTAAACATGAGGACAATGCAGGGAGACTGCATGTGAAGACATATGATGCTAAATGGCAAAGGAAGAAAAGAGGAGCATAAGGGAGGAAAGAAAAAAGATAAAAACAATCTGTGAGCCATCTCAAGCCACCAAGAAAACTTAATTCTACTGGAGGGCAGAGGCTGGCAACAAGATTGGTGCAGTCCTGCAGGGCCACATACACAGGTTAAGAACTAAAGCACTGGGGGGCGCCTGGGTGGCTCAGTCGGTTAAGTGTCCGACTTCGGCTCAGGTCATGATCTCATATGGTTCGTGGGTTTGAGCCCCGCGTTGGTCTCTGTGCTGACAGCTAGCTCAGAGCTTGGAGCCTGTTTCAGATTCTGTATCTCTGTATCTGTATCCCTCTCTCTCTCTCTCTCTCTCTCAGAAATAAACAAAACATTATTAAAAAAAAAAAAAAAAAGAATGAAAGCATTGGCAGTAAGTAAATAAAAGATAAAGCACTGGCCCCAGCAAACCCTATCACTGGCAATCAGAAAAGACACAAGCCTATGAGAACCCCATTGTTTGTCACCAGCCTCCAGTGAGCTGACATGAACTGCCTATAAGCTGTCTCCAGCTACACAACCATATGTATATTTAACTCATTTAATTACAAGCGAAGAGACACAGTTAAGTACACAAAAGCAAACCATTTACCACCTACTATGCAACTTACTTTTTATTGAAAGTATCTTGCATTCATGATGGATGCTTTTTAGGTTTTGCCAGACATTTTAATGTTAAAGGTTAAATTATTTTTACATGCAAGTAGTGTGACTTTTCCCCCACATGGAATCACTGATTATAAAAAGATGACAGATCACTTAGGTTATTTGTCCTTTTTAATTGAAAAGCTAACAGACCATCTAGTTATATTTCCCCCAAAACAACAAATGAGGAGTAACTGAGTCTCTAGCCAACACATTCAAAGCTCAGGATTAAAAATCCAAAAACAAGTCCTTAGATCCAATTAAGGGAGCCCTACTACATATAGGCTCATCAATACCAGTGGTACTCCTTGACTCCAGGAAGCTGGAAGACATCCTAATAACCCCACTCCAAACTTTTACCTCAAGTAGCCTTTTTCTAGTTTCCTACTCATGAATAAAGATAATACGTTGTTAATTCTATTCAGAAAACTTTTTTGCAACTTGTTTTATTTACAATGCCAACTTTTAAGAGGTCATTAAACTAAAGTTAACTGGCAATAAACTAGGCAGAAATCGTTTTGCAAAGAGGGAAATCCCAAAATGTCACCTTCTCAGAACCCACAATTGAGTTTTATTCAGAGTCAAGAAAAAAGAAACTTGTGATCATACTAGAAGAAACTCAGCCTTAAGTTTTGAATCTGTACTCAAATTACACATGCAAGGAGGACAATATTCTGCTAAAACAACTGATTTGCTGCTGCATTTGTCTACGGCTTGTCTAATATTAACAATTATAAACAGAGCAGTGCAACTAGTATTTGGAACAATCCTTACAGTGTTACAGTGTCAGGCGTAACATTTCACTTCTCTTCACACCACTGGTTCTCTTTGCGTACCTAGGAGAGACAGATATAAGGAAGCACCTTAACTTAACAAGTCTTTCCTTAGACTCCTACCTAATGATTTATCAACAGCTTGTAAAGAGGGTCCAAAAGGGACAGACAGAAAACTGGAAAAATACCAGGATACAAGTATACTTCCTGGTTACCCTTCTTCACCTCCCCAGGTGTTTGTTCTGCCCTGCTGAAATTATCAAAAAAGCAAAGGAAATGGGCATTAAAGCTTCAGTCACCAGACATGACAGAACAAATGCAAATAGTTCATTCACATCATTTCAGTTCGTAGCTGTGTCGACGTTCTGATCTTTTCATTTCTTTCCTCGCTCACTGAGATGCTTTAAAGTGTCCTGACATAACACCATCCACAGGGGTTGCTTTTCTGAAGTCAAGTATTTCTGGCTTACACGTAAGGTCCCAGGTACCAAAACAAGTAACTGCAACGGAGTAAATGTCAAAGAGCACCTTTGGCTGAAAACTAATCGTTCTTGTACTTAGGCAGGAGTGGTTATTTTCCAAGTAGCTAGACTCACAGACCACTCTCAGATCATTCTCAAAATGACCGATTTTTGTAACAGAGAAGGTAACCTAGTAACACTTTAAGTCAAGATTCCCTGATAGGCACCCATCTTTTTTGGGCACGTTGTGAGTTTTACTCTTTAAGAAAAGAAAAAAGTGTGTGATCAAGAACAAGCTGTGAGCAACCTACCTGGGCTTCCTCTTCTTCAGTAAAGTCATTTTTGATATTGAAGGTCTTGCGAATCTCCTCAGGAGTTTTCCCCTTGATCATATTGGCAACAGTCTTGCATGTAACATCAAGCAAACCTTTAATGTCTAAGTAGTTTGCAGCCTGTGAAATGATTGTTTTCATTAAAGCATTATTTGAGGTTGTAACCTAAATCTAAACTTAGTGACTGCCAATCCATATCTAATTAACTAAACTAAAATGCTAGTTAATTTTGTGAAATTAAAGGGAAAACAAACCAGATTCTTTTGTGAAATATTTTTGTACATCCTTCTGTTATACCTTCTATAATCCGGAGTCCTGCTGCTGCTCTAAGCACACTACACCACCTCAAATGCTAGAGAACAGCCGCTACTTGTGGGTGTGTATGCATGTGCACGTGTGTGCACAAGCACATGTCAAATCTTGACAAAAATATTTAGTGGCAGAAGCAGTAACAGCATTATACTTTACTGATATCAAACAATCAAGTTTTGGTTTCTTTGGTTTTCTCTGTTTTCTACTCTCACCTTTAATAGTCCCTTTCTTTAGCTTTAATTTCATCTTTCACTAGGTTACAGTAAAATTTAGATCAGTGATTTGAGACTTTTCTTCTTTTCCAATACAGGTGCTTTAGTGCTATCAACTTTTCTCTGAAGACTACTTCAGCTGCATCTCAGATTCTCGTGTGTTGGGTTTTATTTCCATTCAGACCAAAATACTTTCTGGCATACAATTTTTAATTCTTTTCTAATTTTTCTTTTGATTTCTTCTTTGACTCATGGGTTACTGAGAAGTGTTAGTTTTCAAATATTTAGATTTTTCAGATAGCTGTTACGGACTTCTCATTTAATTTCACTGTGATCAGATAACACACACACACAGTGTGCACCTTGAATCCTTTTACATTTGGGACTTTTCTTTTTTACCCTTAACAGGTCTATCTTAGTAGTACACATTTGAAAAAGAGTATGCATTCTGTTGTCATTATATTGAACATTCTATAAATGTCCATCAGCACAAGTCAGTCAGTAGCATCATTCACAGCTTCTACATCCTTAATGATTCAACTCGTTTCATCAATTAAGTAGAGACATGTGTTAAAACCGCTATGATTGTGGATTTGTCTGTCTATCCTTTGAGTTCTACTGGTTTTTGTTGCATTTTGGAAATTCTACTTTTAGGCAAATAAACTTTTAGGACTGTAATGTCCTAATAATGAAATGATCCTTGTATCATTATGCGGCGACCCTCTTTAATTTTGATGATACTCTTTGCTCTGAAATCTACTTTACTACAGTCACTGAAGTTTTCTTCTGATTACTGTTAGCATAATTTAATCTTTTCCCACCCTTTAAATCTGTCTCTTTAAAGTGGGTGTTTTGGAGACAGCATAGCTGAATCTTGCTTTTTTAAATTCAATGTGACCATCTCTACCCTTTATTGCGTTTACATTTACATTTAATATCATTCTTAATATGTGAATTCAAATATAGCACTGTACTGGAGATTACAGAGAATTAAAATTCAGTGTCAATGAATTTAACAAATTTAACTCTCTCAGAAATGCTAAAGGCTCTGGACTAGAGAGATCTTAAAGAACGCATTAAGAACATACCAGAATAAGTTCAAAAAGTGTTCCTTGGTCAACTTTCAGGAATTCTTGGTCCCAAACAGGGATATCATCTGTTCGCTTTTCTTTGTTCTCATCATCCTCAGGAGGAGGGGGGTCATCCTTGTGTTGGGTGCACCACTGAATGACCTGTAACAATGAAAGTTCATTCCTCTGTGGCATTTCATCACAAGGTACTCATTCCACTACTGGGGCAAGATTATTCTTACACTGGGCTAAGAACTAGCTACAAGTTGACTTGAGTAACAAAGTTAGCAGTCAAGATTGAAAAGCAAAACTGAAGCCTGAGGTATCTTCTTATAACCCTAGGGGTTAGAAGATCTTAACAACAAACCAGGCAGAGAGATTACTATACTTGACCACACTAAAAAGCTCCTGTACAAAAAAATACATAAAGTCAGACAGACAACAAGTGGAAAATACATGCAACATGAGCAACCAGCAATGGATTACTCTCTAGAATATCAATTTTTTTTAAATTTTTTAAAATGTTTTATTTATTTCTGAGAGAGAGAGACAGCATGAGCAGGAGAGAGTCAGAGAGAGAGAGAGAGAGACAGAGAGAGAGAGACAGAGAGAGAGAGACAGAGAGAGAGACAGAGAGAATCTGAAACAGGCTCCAGGCTCTGAGCTGTCAGCACAGAGCCTAATGCGGGGCTCAAACCCACAAACCAGGAGATCATGACCTGAGCTCAAGTCAGACACTTAACTGAGCCACCCAAGCGCCCCTCTATAATATCAATCTTAAAAATCACTACAAAGTCGGGCACTGGTTAGCTCAGAGTATGTGACTCTTGATCTCAGGATAGGGAGTTTGAGCCCCACACTGGGGACAGAGTCTACTTAAAAAAGAAAAACAAACAAAACTGCAAAGAAATGAGCTACAGATATGAACAGGCTATTCACAAAAGAAATCTCAGGGGAAAATGCTCAGTCTCATTAGATGCAAAAACCAATACTAGAGTTTTTACTTTAGACTGACCAAAAAAAAAAAAAAATAAAGATTCTGATATTAATCTTGCAAGAGTGTGAGGATAACATTAACTCTTAAATTGGAGAGGTAATAACCCTTCTGGAAAGTAATCTAGCAACTACTAGTGAAAATGAGGCTATGCATACATTATCACCAAGCAATTCTAAATATCCTTGACACATGCACAAGACTACTAGGTCTAAGAACAAAGCAAGAAAAGCCCACAAGTTCCCTTAGTAGGGGAATAAACAAATACAAAGTTTCAGGGAGCTAGTTAGACTATATGTACCATCATAAAGACCAAAATCAACACTAAAAGAGTTACAAGTTGTAGAATCTACATGGTAAATGGGTTTTTGCTGTATAGTTTCCCTTTTCTGTATGATTAAAATTTGTTCAGTATAATACTGGAGAATAAACAATGCTGAGAAAAAAATGGCAGAGCTGAGAACATATACTGCCAGGATGTAAAAAAAAGAAAGGAAAGAGCTATTTCTAGAAGGGAAAGTCAAGCCAAAGAGTTTCAATGAAATAAACAATAGTTTTTAAGTATTTCAGTTGTGTAAGAAAACAACAGCAGTATTTCCTTATGTAAGCATTAAAAAAATTGAAAAGTGTATGTAAGAAATTAGTGTTGATTATTATTACTCGAGGGGGTTGCAGTTAGAGCCAAGGATGAGGAGTTTTACTGTATACTTTTTTGCAGTTTTGGGTCATGCAATTATTCATTATGTAAGCTCAAATATTCCTAAGTATAGGTTTTAAAAACTTACTCTCAGAAGTGGCCCCTTATCACCAGCCCATTACTAACTCCTTGTGTGTTCACTGTATTCTAGTCACCACACCTGCCTTCCCACCTTTCCTCAAAAAGTAGAACATGCTCTTGTCTTAGGGTCACTGCACTTGCTGCCCATGCCCAGAACTCTACTCCCGCACGTATTCTTGTCTTTGTTCAAAGATCGACTTCTCACTAAGGCATTTCCTGACCACCTTTGGTCAGTTTGGAATGATGAAAATTCCTAGAGATGGTGAGTCATAGTGATGGCACAATGTACGTAATGCCACTGAATTATACACTTCAAAAAAAGTTAAAATGGTAATTTGTGTATAAAAAAAATCTTTAATGTTTATTTTTGAGACAGAGAGAGAGAGAAAAAGAGACAGAGAAAGACAGAGCAAGCATGAGCAGGGAAGGGGCAGAGAGAGAAGACAGAGAATTCGAAGCAGGCTCCAGTCTCTGAGCTGTCAGTAGAGTCTGACGCAGGGCTCAAACTCAACAGACTGCACTTAAGCAGTTCAGATGCTTCACTGACTGAGCCACCCAGGGGCCCCTATTTATTTATGAGAGGGAGAAAGAGAGCGCGCACGCAAGCGCATAAATGGGAGAGGGGCAGAGAGAGAGAGGGAGAGACAGAATCCGAAGCAGGCTCCAGGCTCTGAGCTGTCAGCACAGAGCTCAACCCAGGGCTAAAACTCACCAATCACAAGATTATGACCTGAGCCAAAGATGGACACTTTACCCACTGAGCCACCCAGGCACCCCAAAAATGGTAATTTTTATGTTATGTGTATTTCATAACAATTTAAGTAGTTTTATTTTGAGAGAGAGAGGGAGAGTGTGTGTGTTCACACTAGCAGGGGAGGGACAGAGAGAGGGAGAGAGTGCCCCAACACAGGGCTCCATCCCACAAACCATGAGATCATGACCTGGGCCAAAATCAAGTCAGACATTTAACCAATTGAGCCACCCAGGTGCCCGTAAAAACAATTTTTAAAAAGCCTATTAGAAAAACACATAAAAGAAAAAAGACCAAGCAGAAAATATAAATGGCCAATAATATATGCAAAAAAATGTTCAGGCTTAGAGAATCACTTTTTACCTAGTCTAGGGCAATTAAAAGAACTGCTAATACCCAATTGTGGTAGGATATGGAAACGTATGCAGCACAGCTGCATCTCACACTAGGGTCAAAAGAAACCATTAAGATGAAACTGCAGATAGCCAATGACTTTTGAAAATCAACAAGGGGCCAACTGGAACCAACCATTCTCATCTCTAAGCCTAACTAGTTTCCTCCACCTTATAAAATCTGGGTGCTATTTCTTCAGATGAGCATCCAATTAAAGAGCTGGCACTATTAAGGAGCCATATACCCTGGAGAGCTCTAATTCAATTCATGTGAATGGCCCTTCATGCTTAGACACAGGTAAGGTGATCAATGGTGTGGGTATATTTGTTCTCAAGCTCTCCTTGCAGCACATCTTTTCTGAGGACAAATTCTTCCTTTTTGCTAAGCAAATACTGTTATATTTCAGTAATTTAAATGTGTTAACCAAAAAGACTACACAACTCAAATATTCACAGGGCTTGGTTAAATAAATACAACAAATACGTAGTCATCATCAGTCTATGTGGCATAGATCACAAGGATGTTCAATGGAAAAAGAAAAGCATATATCCAAGTATATAGTTTGTTACTTTACCTTTTTTAATATTGCTGCGTTAACATTTGGTAGAGGAACTGGGTCATCATCCCCTTCATCATCCATTCCCAAATCTAAGAAAACCAGAAAAGAGTTGCCATTATTTCCATTATTTATACCAATGAGACTGTGTCTCAAACAAGTAATCTGCAAAATGTTGTCGATGACTATGAAAAGTACTCTACTAAAAATATTCTCTTATGAGAATTTAAAACTAGTGGTTCCCAACAGGTCCATAAACACCCAAGACTATATAAAGTTGTGTGAGTAGACAAATTTAGGAATAGTACACAAATAGGATCCTTAATGAGGAAGAAAAGTCACTTAATAAGTGGGACTGAGAGGACTGATCAGCCATTTGGGAAAAAATTACAGTCAACCCTTCATCTTACTCTTAATACCAAACTCTCTAGATATGCTGTTTACAAAAACAGAGGAAAAAGTACTGCAAGGAATAGAATCTCAATCTATTAAAATCTCAAGCCCAAAGATGTATATATACACACATAGCAGATCATGCAACCAGTAACAAAAATAAGGCAGGTAGCTCCTTATATACTGGTATGATTTCAGGATTAAAGTTTTTAAAAGCCAGGTTTAAGAAAATAAATGTTATCTGAATAAAAATGGGTATACATTTATGTATTTAGATTTGAAATATCTTCACAAGGATATAGAAGTAAGTATTAACAATATTCTGTGCAGAAAATTAACAAGAATGTGGGCTGAGGGAGTCAGTTTCAGTGTATACCTGTTTAAAGTTATTCATCATGTACCTATTACCTATAATTTTAAAACTACAGGTTGTCCTGGTAAAAAGGCCTAACTTTCAGATGCTCAAAGTAGTTGGTGAACTCTGAAGAAAAACCTTAAAAATAAAATCCCTTCATTAAAGGTTCTAAATAAGAGAATTTTTCATGCCAAATGGGTCTATCCTTCAGTTTCTACGTGACTAAAAAAGACCTCCAAAGTTATTTACTAGTTAGCAAGTACCAGGATTAGAGTCCCAAACTTACTTTGGCACTATACTGGTTGTAGCAAAGTATCAGTTATGCTGACATGGCCAGTGTTGAGTCAAACCACTTGAGTTCCTGATAAGTAACAGGGGTCCTAGGCAATGAAGAGTCAGCAATGGACACAGGAGGATGGAAAGAATTGTTGCAATTTTAGACAGAATTGCTCAAGATGTGTCATTGAGAAGATGTTATTTTAGTAAAACCCTAAAGGAGAGAGAACACCTAAGCAGAGGAAATAGCTAATGCAAAGGTCTTCTGATAGGAACGTATGGCTTGTTCTACTAACACTGAAGGGATCTAGTGTTACTAGAGAAGGATTAATAAGGGTGAAAGCAAATGAGACCAATGACAGAGGACCTGATGGTAATAGGGTATTGTCCACTTTGGCTACTGTATGGGGAAGAGGTGGCAGAGATCAGGAGAAAGAAAGAAACCAACTATGAGGCTGGTGGTTTGTACAAGTTTATAGCTATGGAAGAATGATCTAATTCTGTATGTATTTTGGTGGTAGAGGCAAAAAGGTGTGCCAACAATGGGAAATAGAATAAGAGTCAAAGAAGACAGGTTTACAACATGAGGAACTAGATGGATGAAAGTGCCACTGGAGTTCCCATTAACTGATATGGAGCAGGCTGTCAGAGAACTGTTAATGTGAAAGGCAGAAATGAAGAACTCTAGTTTCCTAAGTTTCAGGAACTTAAAAGTTTAACTTAAATATGTCAAATCTAAAAATTAAAAGAAATCAGAATTATAGCTAGTTTTGGGAACTGGTGTACAGATGGCATGTAACACTGAGACTAGATGAGATGACCAAGGGAATCAAAGAGTACAGATATTATGAAAAGGCGCAATGATTGATTAATCCAGCCTTGGGGAACTACAGATATTAGAAATTGGAAGACAGAAGGGTGCCTAGGTGCCTCAGTCAGTCAAGCGTCCAACTCTTGGTTTCAGCTCAGGTCATGATCTGTTTCTTGAGCTCAAGCCCCACACATAAGGCTCTGTGCACTTACCATGTGGAGGCTGCTTGGGATTCTCTTTCTCAATCTCTCTCTGTCCCTCCCCCACTCACACTCCATCTCTCTAAATAAATAATTAATTAAAAATGGGAGGATAGAAAGCTGTGAGTTAAGTATTACATGAAGTGTCCTGGAAGTCAAATGTAGAAGGGGATGATCATATGCTGTCAACAGGTCTAGATGAGAAATCAAACAGATGATGCACTTGACAACATGGAGGTCAATGAGGTTAACAAGTGTTCCAGGGGAATAGTAAAGATGGGAGTAGAATGAAAAATTATCTTATTTCCCTGTACAGATGGATCATTCTTCTCTCCTCTACCAATGTCATTCCCTGATCTCATCTCAACCTAGAGTAAAAGCATAAAAATGACTATCTCAATTTGAATTAAGCCACTTGTGCTTTTCCTGTGCTAATATGAAGTATTTTTTAAATTAATTAATTTAGGGCCACCTGGGTAGCTCAGCCTGTTAAGTGTCAGACTTTGGCTCAGATCATGAGCTAACAGTTCAGGAGTTAAAGGCCAGCATCAGGCTCCCTACTGTCAGGTCAGAGCCTGCTCTGGATCCTCTGTCTCCCTCTCTCTGCCTCTCCCCCCACCATTGTGATTGGGCTCAGGCTCTCTCAAAACTAAACATTTAAAAAAAATAATAATAAAGGTAGGAAACTAAATGCCTTTTTAAAAATTTATTTATTTATTTACTTCCTTACTTACTTAAAATAGGCTCAAGGCCCAATGTGGGGCCTGAAACCATGATCCTGAGATCAAGAGTCACATACTCTACCAAAGGAGCTAGTTAGGCACCCCTAATGCAAAGTATTTTTAATCAGAGGACAGAAAAAGAAGTTACACTATATAAAATACTTGTGTTTGGAGAATTAAGATAGTAGAGAAACCATAATACAGAAGACCAACTTGTTTAGATCCAAATATTATTTGAAAGAAGAATTAAGTCCTGTTAAAAATAAGGGCCTTAATGGGGTACCTGAGTGGCTCAGTTGGTTAAGCGTCGGGCTCTTGATTTCAGCTCAGGTCATGATTTCACGGATCCGTTCATGGCATCGAGTCACACATCAGGCCCTGGGCTGAAGCTGTGGAGCCTGCTTGGGATTCTCTCTTTCCCACTACCACTGCTTCTCCCCAGCTTAGGCATGCACATGTGCTCGCTCGCTCTCTCTCAAAATAAATCCAACAGTTATCAAGGATCGTTTCCCTAGCATTTAAACTAAGGATGTACGAGGTCTTTTCCACTTTTAGACTGAATTCACAAGTATCAACAGTCATTCCTTTAAGCTATTTAGTTTCAAGGACTTCTGAAAGACACCTGTATCCTGATACCACATCCTGGACCTGAACAAATCAGTCAGTACACGTGTACATATGCCAAGATTTTCAGTTCTGATTATCCTGTGCTTAGGTTTTATTTTTGTCTTCTAAGTCACAAAAAACCCCATAATCAGAGATACTGCAGATGCAAAACAAGGAAAGCAGGAAGCTGCCAAATCCAAGAGACTCCAATCCTGCAGAGGCTAGAATTTTATATAAACCACTGGTACTTAAGATAAAAACCATTCACCTATAATGCCCAAAGGCTATGAAGGCAAAGAATCATTTAAGTTGTGGCTATCACTCCACTTGCTTCAGTGATCAAAGGAGGAATGAAAAACCTTCACGGAGCCCTATGTTCTTATACTGGCAAATGCTTCTTTGAAGCAGACAGGACAGATTAGCGTGCCAGACACCACTAAGATAAAATAAAGAACACTTTCATTGCCAAAGCAAGTCTATCAGTTTCTACATCTTCTAGACAAAGCCTTACTCACATGCCTTTAGGGACACTTGGATTGCTTTCACACTCTTTATTAATGACCATACCATATTTCTTCATTCAACAGGTACTTGAAGAACAGTGACTGTGGGATATACCAAGGGGTTTACAAATTAATAGAAGTGATCTATGTAAGTTACCAGGATATAGGACTATAAGTGCCACATGATTGGTACCAATTACCAACAAGAATTATATGTTCAGCTTTTATCAGCAAACAGAAGTTACCAGCTTAGAAAATAGGAGACACACCCTCTGTAATTTAGTTTTTGCCTCTACCAAACTTAATATATACAGTAAGAAATCCTCTTACTATCCCAAATGACGAGTCTGTAGCAGATGAATGTGATAATCACTCTGGTCACCTCAAAATGTCTCCCTTGGCTTCTACAAATCTTATTCCACTGATTCTCCATTTCTGACTTCTACTCTCTTAACACCACTCGTCTCCCATTCCAATATGGCTGACTGCCAACCTCAGTTTTCTTTCACAGATAAATCCTCCTAGAACCCACCATACAAAGTCTATATATCTCTAGTAGTCTACAGCTCAGGGACCAATCCACACATTCAGTTGCCAAGGAGATGGTTACAAAACTCTTCTGGCAGGGCTGGGGGAGGGATAGAACCAAACATACATAACGTGTTCAAGCTCAAAGTCATGTTCTTTCCATTTCTCTCAAGCCCATTCCTGAGCTCTACTAACTAGAGTATCACAATCTCATGCAACACCAATAAACCCCAACTAAAAACTTCATTTTACTTTAACACATTTGTCTACTTTACCTCAGAATAGCCTCCCATAACATCCTCATTTTACCAGATTTGAAATATCACCTCACTAGTACTACCCACTATGGTCTCTAAACAAGCCTGAAAAATACTATCTGCTAAGATATTTCCCCAGCACCTCTTGGCACATTTGATTAATGCACTAATTACATCATATGACAGTTGGTCTTGTTTGGTGTCTTTCTCTCTTCTCAGTTTATAAATCCTTCAAGGGCAAAGACGGGTTCTGACTTACCTTCCTTTCCCCAACATACAACCAGTTGCTTGGCGTGCAACTTTTCTCTTTGGTGAATCATAAGCTACCTAAACACCTTTGATATTTGAGTACTGAAGAACATTCTTATTACTATTCATTTTTCTTCACCAATGCTAGAAATTGATTTATAATGTTTCCATATACTATGAATGTCTACCAGCCCATTAGTAATATTAAGAAAAGATTCACGTAAACTAGTAAGTTTCAAAATGTTTCAGGACTTGCTTTCTAACCTTACTTCTTTAATGTGTGGTGTATATGCTTTGCAGCACTTTCAGAGGAATGACAAAAGGGAAAACGAAGTTAAAAAAAAAAAAAAAAAAAAAAAAAGACCAACATCTCAGTTTACCATCTACTCAGCTTACTCCCTCTGCTGAAACAAAGTACTCTATTTAGCTACCATATAGGAAGGCATCTCCCGCTCCAGCGCCCGCGCCTCCCCACCCCCATCGAGGCTTCTATTTTTCTCATTAAAAACAGTGAACCCAAATTACTTTAAAGAGAACTGGGCTATTGTCTGATGCCTAGAAATCACTTCAGTATTAGTTTATGGTCTTGTCTATTTAGTAATGGGCAAAAAAAAAAAAAACCCCACCTCATTAATTCAGACAATATAGCAAGGATGACCTGCATCAGAAAACTGTAGGTAATTCTTTAATTTAAAAAATGTAAACTTTGGGGCGCCTGGGTGGCTTAGTCGGTTAAGCGTCCGACTTTCACTCAGGTCATGATCTCGCGGTTCGTGGGTTCGAGCCCTGCGTCAGGCTCTGTGCTGGCTGCCAGCTCAGAGCGTGGAGCCTGTTTCAGTCTGTGACTCCCTCTCTCTCTGACCCTCCCCTGCTCGCACTGTCTCTTTCTCTCTCTCTCTCCTAGAAATAAATAAAACTTAAAAAAAAAAAAAGTAAACTTTAACCCTCATACTCTTGAGAACTTAATGACAAATTGTGCCTTGTATAAACTCAATGTTCACAGATTATCTGCACCTAAATATTACTTCTGCTTTCCCTTCACCCAGGTTTTCTAATAAACTTACCTTCCAACATGGTCTTGATAGTCACAGACTGTTTGGCAATTTCAACATCAACTTCAAATATTTCTCCATCAGAACTCTGCAACTTAATTGAAGGCATCTAAAAAAAAAAAGGTATTATATTGAACTTGAAATTTAAGAGATATTAGTTCTATACATGTGGTCAACTAATGGCTGTTAGAAGACCTCTATCTTATGAACTACAAAATCCTAAGAACGTGTAGTATCTATAAAAACCTGTTAAACACTGCAAGTGGTTATTCACAGACTAGCACATACGTGTGGGCAGAAAATTTTTTCAAAGTATAACTCCTAGGAACACAAACTTTTAGGGGCTGCCCTAATGACCTAATTACTGGTATGAATTTAAGAGTTACATTCAATACTTCTGATGCAAAACGTATTTCAAATAAACTTATTTACTTATCTTTGTCTGCTTTTCTGCTCTTATTAAGTACTGATTACTCTCATCTGAACAGTTAACTGCCACAAAAACCCTGCAAACCTGAGGGTGGTCAGTCCAAAACAAACAAAGCTAACAAATAAGATACTAATTTTCCAAGAGTGAGACTTCAAGTGAAAAATGAGTTCAAATCCAAGCAGTATTAGGAGAATATACTTCCATGTTTGCATCAATGTAAAATATACAAGATAATAAAACGTTTAAGGATAAACAAATATCAATCTAATTCACTAAACCAAATAAGGTACCTAAAGTTAACAGTTCTTATCCTTCATTACTGACTGTCCAGGTTTCCAAGTTTGAGTTCTGCTAAAATCCTCAAAGAAATAACCCATTACGTGCTCCAAAAATGTGTTTATTACCTCAGATTAATTATGAGTCACTGGGAAAAGACGCTTCTTAGATAAAAATTAATCTCAAAGGACTTGAGTCCTGAGCAAAAAAACTGAAAAAACTGAAAAACATACTGCTTTAGAATTAAAAGTTTTGGAGCGCCTGGGTGGCTCAGGCGGTTAAGTGTGAGACTTCAGCCCAGGTCATCTTGCCTTGCTTCATGGGTTAGTGCCTGCATCAGGCTCTGAGCTGTCTGCACAGCTGCTCAGAGCCTGGAGCCTGCATTAGATTCTATGTCTCCCTCTCTCTGTCCCTCCCCTGCTTGCACTCTGTCTCCCTGTCTCCCAAAAATAAAATTTAAAAAACGTTAAAAAATATTTTTTTAAATCAAAAGTTCGAAGCCATCAATTTCTTATCTTCAAATTGTTGGGGGGAGACAGGAAGGGCAACAATATGTGACTCTCAACATTAATCCACGATCTCTTCAAATTTCAAGTATTGAATTCAAAGGCCCATGCTTCTGAGTATTCATAATCCCGCAATGTCACCAGCAACTTGAAATTGCAGAATTTGGCGTTTAAAACATTCACTGTGGGGTGCCTGGGTGGCTCAGTTGGTTAAACACCAGACACCTGATTTCGGCTGAAGTCATGATCTCATGGTTTGTGAGTTCAAGCCCTACATAGGGCTCTGTGCTGACATGGGAAATCCTACTTGGGATTCTCTCTCTGCCCCTTCCCAACCTACCCCACCCAGCTTGTGCATGCTCTCTGTCCTATCTCTCTCAAATAAACACTAAAACATTTTTTCAAACATTCACTGCACCTATTTTAAGATCAAAGACTTCAAACACATTAAATCAGTTAATATATTCATTCGCTTTTCCCCCATTATCTCCATTCCCCCAAATAAACAAAGCTGTTAGAGAAAGAAACCAACAATGAAAAGCTATGTTTTAAAACCAGCCACTGAAAATACCCTCCTCTCACTCATCAATGGTTAGAATCACATTTCACTTTTCAGTTCACAAATATGTCTGTTCCTGCATGTTGCTCAATGCTTGCCAATAATGCAGTTGTCCTGTTCAAGGGACAAGGGCCCAGTGCAGAGAACCTTCCCTGTGATAAGGCAATAACAAAAGGTATCCCCAAAGAGAATACTTCAACATAAACCCAATTTTTCTTACAAAACATTCTACATTCTTTTTATATTCTATATGTACTGGAATGGACACTACAGAATAAGTCTGGCACTTGAGTTGATAAAATTAGTTTTATGGAAGGTGATCATTTCATATTTCTCTCAAATAACTCTTGGTAAATAATTAGATCTGCTTAGTCATAGTCAAATTCCTGTATTAGGTTACTTTTTCTTTTTTTTAATGTTTTATTTACTTCTGAGAGAGAGACAGACAGACAGCATGAGCAGGGGAGGGTCAGAGAGAGAGGGAGATACAGAATCTGAAACAGGCTCCAGGCTCTGAGCTGTCAGCACAGACCCTGACACAGGGCTTGAACCCACAAACCATGAGATCATGACCTGAGCCGAAGTCGGAAGCTTAACCGACTGAGCCACCCAGGCGCCCCTGTATTAGGTTACTCTTAAGTGAGTTGAGATCTTACTAAATAAGCAGGGAGGCAATCGGTTAATCTGTAATCGGATGCACTCTGTGATGCCAACTTAATACTCAAAAGAGAACTTTGTTTGATGTCATAGAGCCAGAATTCGGTGCAAAATTGTAATGATAACGGACGAGGTTTTGATTTGACAGTCTTTCAACACAATTCCTTAAGTTCCTGATCTTGAATATTAAACCCTCCTCCATGACTGGAATGAAGTAGGTTCCCTCAACCACATAAAGAAAAACCTGTGTTTTAAGTGATCTGAATTCTGGCACCTCCTTTCAGAGGAGAGCGAAGTCTGCATTGCTCTATGACACAGATAGTTTTGTGATGCTCTGATAAATTCACAATCCCAAAGCCCAAATGTGAGGTCCTATCCAGGTGAACGTTCTAACCCTGTAAGAAGACTTAACTCGAAGCCTCTGGCTTTCCAAGAGTTAGGCCTCCCTAAAAGTCACACCACCATGACTAGGGCATCTGCTATTTCAACAGTTGTTTCAGCAACTCCAGGCTGGGGCAAAATAATGCCGAGAAATATTCTGAAGGAGGCGGCGGCTATCAGCAAACATGCGGCCCAAACACAGCCAGGATTGGTGACGAGGGACGCCAGATACAACGGCGAAGGAACGAGAGCCAAAAATGCAGCGCTCCCAGACTCCCACCACCACGCTCCCTCCGGACACCAAAACAACAAACACGCACACCACGCCCACACCCGCCCATGGACCTGCACTGAAAGCCCTGCCGCCACCCCAGCCCAACAGAGGCCCGGGGCCGCAGCCTGGGCCTCGCAGCCGAGCTCCGCGCAGGCTGACGCTCTCCCCGTTCGAGGAAGGACCAATCCCGGGTCCGGCTCGCACGTTCTCCCGCCCGCCGGCCTGGGCGCCCACGAGGCGTTGGGAGGACGCGCGGCCAGAAGAGGCCTCGCCGTCGAGGGGGAGGGGGAGGTGGGGCGGGAGACCAGGGCTCGCCGGCAGCTCCCAAGAACGGAGCCGGCGACAGGTTCCACTGGGCCTGAGGAACGCCAGGCCCAGGTGCCTCCCGCCTCCGGCAGGCCAAAGCCGCAGCGGTGAGGCCACCCGGCTCGCAATCCACAGCGCTACCGTCCCTTCCCGCTCGACCGGCGTCTACTCACGGTGCTCGGTCTCAAGGAGACTGCAGGCCGGAGGCTGACAAGAGCAGGAGCGGCCTCAACTACGAGGGGAGAAAGGCAGAGAACAAGGCCACTACGGCGGCGCGGCGCGGCGTCGGCTTTTATAGAAGCGGGCGCAGGCGCCGAGGACCCCGGCGCCCAAGGCGTCACAGAGCCGGCGGGGCTGGCCGCGGAGATCGCCTGACGCAGGCCGAGGATGGCGAGGCGGCGGGCGCGAGGCCCGGGGCGGGGCTTCGTCCTTACCCTCCCACCCCACCCACCCCACCCACCCCACCCACCGCAACCCCGACAACGCGGCTAGCTGTCCTGAAAGCAGAAGCGCGGGCCTGGTTGGGGTTCTCAGCAGCCTGCAAGGGTCCTTCAGGCAGGGACTGGCCTAAGCCGAATTAAAGACCCCAGTGCTGAAAAACCTAGAAACTGCTAGTGGGTGCGAGGAGCGAGGGTGGGGAGGAGTAGTGTTCGGGAGGGGCTGTGGCTCCGCGTTCACGACGGAGAAAGAGGACTCAGAGGAGTCATGGCAGATGGGGGTTGCAGTCACCGCTGTGAGATACCGCTGGGTGCCAGTCATCCCCTGAGCCCAGCCTGCGTTAGCTCACTCTCCCCACTAACCCATGAAGTGAAGCGTTACCCTTTCTCCTGTTTGATGCCTGAGAACAGATTCAGAACGACACAGTTTCGTGCTTGCTCCTAACCGCTGTTTCCTACGGTTGTTTTCTGAAAAGGCCTCCAGGCCAAAAATAACCATTGTGGCAGGGAAACCCCCAAGTCCAGGCGTCTCCCGCAAACGCAAACGTGTATTGAACAAACTGTGTGTGAAGCGGTGCTGGTGGATTCTGGGGTGTACCATGCAGCCTGGGTGCACCCTGCACAGAACTCTCGTCTGGGTCCACAGGATGGAGCCAGCGATGCAGGAAAGGGGTTAGAGCTTGGCAAAGCACTGGCCCCCAGCCCCATGCCACCCGGTCAGGGGCTTCGCTGGCCTCCACCCTTTGGCTGTTCCGTGAACCTTGCCACCCCTCCCTCGGAGACTGAGGCGCCTGGCTCACCTAACCACCAGGCATGTGATGGGATTCCTGACGCCAGGGAGACAAAAGACACTTCCACACAGGGCCCCCTAAAGAAATCAGAGGCCTCCAGCTCTTCTGGGATGGGACTGGGCAGGGAGGCCAAGCAGCTTCTTGGGTTTCCAGGTCTTTGTCTACTAGCTGTGGTATCCAGTGTCTGCCAGGTGCCACAGCTGATGGCAGGGAGATGAAAGGGCCCACGGCTCTCATACTTTTTTTCCACAACACAGCCCCGCCCTCCGCACCTCTAGCCTCAGGTTCCCTAGGCAAGGCCCTGTAGCTCCTTTGCTACCTTGCCCATGGCACACAAGGTGGCGCCTTGTAAACTCTTGTTAAGCATCCTAAGCAGGACTGAGGAATGCGGGGTCACACATCCAGCCTGAGGACCCAGTATGAAGTAGGTGTATGTTTTTCCACATATACCTGGGGACCCCCAATATTAGAATCATCCAGAAATACTGGTTTTTAAAATGCAGATTTCAGCGGCGCCTGGGTGGCTCAATCTGTTAAGCGTCCGACTTCAGCTCAGGTCCTGATCTCATGGTTTGTGAGTTCAAGCCCCTGCAATGCACTGGGCTTTCCACTGTCAGCAGAGAGCCTACTTCTGATTCTCTGTCCTCCTTTCTCTGTCCCTCCCCTGCTCGCACTTGCATGCTCTCTCTCTCTCAAAAAATAAACATCAGAAAAACAAAATGCAGATTTCATTTATTCATATACACTCTATTCTATTTATAGATTATCTCAGAAAACATACACAAGAAATTGCCTCATGGGGAGGGGAACTGGGTGACTGGGGGACAGGGGTTCTGGTGATGTGTTCACTTTATAACCTTTTCTATCTTCTGGATTTCAATTCATATGAATGTTACATATTCAAAAATGTTTTACCTCAAAATGTAAGTTGGCACCAAGTCAAGAAAACGCAGATTCCTGGGTCCACTCTTGATCTAATGACTCCTATTCCCTGGTGGCAGGTTTTTCTGCCTTTTAAAAATTCTCCGGGGCGCCTGGGTGGCTTAGTCGGTTAAGCGTCCGACTTTCGCTTGGGTCGTGATCTCACGGTTCGTGGGTTCAAGCCCTGCGTCGGTCTCTGTGCTGACTGCCAGCTGAGAGCCTGGAGCCTGTTTCAGTCTGTGACTCCCTCTCTCTCTCTGACCCTCCCCTGCTCACGCTGTCTCTCTCTCTCTCTCCTAGAAATAAATAAAACATAAAAAAATAAAAATAAAAATAAATTCTCCAAGTGATTCTTAAGCGCAGGCTAAGTAGGAAAACCTCTGTAGTCAGGTCTCAGTGATGAAGCACTGCTAAGAAGGGGCCAGCAGCGTGTGTCGATGGTGATTTATTCAGCTCCACACTTTGTGAATCAACCCTACCCTCCTTCAGACTGTCCTCTCAGGATGGACAGGTCAGTTGCAGGACTTTGGGGTCCAGGCTGGTGATCTCAGATCCCCTCTCATTTAACCATAATCACTAGCCCAGGTCACAAAGGACTGGCTCCAACAGATTCCCTTTGGCGAGTAACAGCGCGAGGAAAGGGAGGTTCTCTGGCTTCAAAGCTGTCCCTGAGATGGCTGAGGTCTTGTCCTAAGTTCGGTTACTCCACACACCACGTAATCAAAGCTCCTTGTTCTGCAGATGAAGGAAACGAAAGAGAAGACACTTTTCCACTGTCACACAGCCACTGCAGAGCAGGGTTGAGTGAGGCTCCAGCCTCAGCTATACAGATAGTGAATTTTAGCTACAGCCCTCAAATGCCCAGAATATTTTCTAATTTACTACTGTTACAGGGAAGCTAAATGGCCCACATTCAAGTACAGATGGGAGAATCTGACTTTCTTTTTTTTAAGTTTTTAATGTTTATTTTTGAGGCAGGGAGGGGCAGAGAGGGGGGAAACAGAATCCGAAGTAGGCTCCAGGCTCCACGCTGTCAGTGCAGAGCTGGAGGCAGGACTGGAACTCACAAACCCCGTGATCATGATCTGAGCTGAAGTCAGACATTTAACTGACTGAGCCATCCAGGCGCTCCTGCTTTTTTTTTTTTTATGTTTATTTTAATTTAATTTTATTTTTTTGAGAGAGAGAGAGTGGAGAAGTGGAGAATTGGCCAACAGAGGGGGACAGAGAATCCAAAGCAGGCTCTGCACTGATAGCAGCGAGGTGGGGCTCAAACTCACAAGAACCGTGAGATCATGACCCTAGCCCAAATCAAAAGTCAGACACTTAACCAACTGAGCCACTCAGGCACCCGTGGAAAATCTGCTTTTTATGGTGAATTCATTTCCAGGGATTATCTCCCTTTGTAAATCGAGTTTCATTGCTGTAAAGTGTTCACACAAGAATTCCTATGAGGACCAGTTCCCTCAGCCCATCTCAAATGGGACTCTGCTGCCCAGAAGTCAGTTCAGGCTCCCTTTGTCAGGCACCAGCCCAAGGGACAGACTCTGAACTCTGGATGTATGTTCAAGGCTATAGGACAGCATGTAAGCTAAGAAGTAATTCAGTCCCCAGGAGATCTCTGGCCTTCCTTCTTCCTTTTTCCAAACTCCATCTAAAAATCAGGCTACCTTATTACTCCAGAAGAGAGAATGCTAAATGCACTTTGTGATGTCCAACTTAATACTCAAAAGAACTTGTTTTAATGTTATAGAGCTAGAATTTGGTGCAAAATTGTAATAAGGATAATGGATGAGATTTTGATTTGACAGGCTTTCAGGACAATTCCTTAAGTTCCTGATCTTGAACATTAAATCCTCCTCCATGACTGGAATAAAGTAGGTTCTGTCAACACCATAAAGAAAAGCCTGTGTGTTCAGTGACCCAAATTCTTGCACCGCCATTTAGAGAGGAGAGCACTTTGAAAGCCCAAGGGGCCGAAGGACTCAAATCTTAAATTTTATACTAGCAACAGCAGAGTCAGGAAAAAGAAGGTATGATGAGACCAGAACCAATTTTCCAAAGTGATAAGGGTTGCGGGGCGCGGGGGAGGTGGGGGGAGAATTGAAGCAAAGGAAGCATTGCAGTCAGCTACTGGGGTGGCTGTCTGAGAAAGGACACTTTCCCACTCCCTCCCCTGATCCTCTCTGCACAGGGATAGGGAGAGATTAGGACCCTCAGAAACGTTTGCAGGCTCTGAAAGTAGAGAGAATCTATGCCTTGATCTGTGAGAAAGGTCTCAAGTCTTTCCTGATGAGAAAATATGGGATCAGACAAGTAGAAATGGCTGCTAGGTGTGCCGAGGTGTGTGGGCCTGTAAGTGTCTCAGGCTCATGTCTAATGTGTATGGATCCCAGAGAGCATCTAAATATGTCCCGAAGCCCTAAAGCAGCATGGAAACTGCTTGAAGAGGGATAGACGACCAAGAAGACACTTGTGGGATGTAATCAAGGGAACCTGGATGAACTAGGTGAACATACACTGACCAAGCCAGAAGCTCTGGCACAAATCCAGCCATCTGTGAGCACAGCAGAAATCAAGGATGATATCTCACAACCAGCGAGGCAGGGGTGGGGGGTGCCTGCCTCCCTGAGCAGTAGAGGAAGGCAGATGATGACCCATGATCAGACAACCTCCGGCCCCCTCCCCTCTCACTCCATGCCATGACCACATCAGTTCTGCAGATGAAGCTCTGACCCTAGATAGCAGAAGAGGGACAGAACCCTCAATTTGACTGTGTATCCCTGAAATGAGTGAATGACCATATACTCACTTGACTTACCGTGCCAGGAAGAGACCAGATTGCATTCTTACTACCAAATGGAATAGTTAGAATATAAGAAAATGAAAGACCTATCATTTTGGCACACTCACGTTTTCTGATCTTAAAATCCCATCTGTCCACAAGTGCACAGGGATCATGCAGATCTGCTGCTGCCCACTTGTTGCTCACATCCTGTGGTATCTGAGCGGGACAGGTGGCTTCCCCTTTCAAGCCTCAGTCTTCTTGTCTGTAGAATGGGGCTTATAGTGGTACCTACCTCACAGGATTTTTGAGAACATGAATTATTTGAGTCACCAGAGGGCCAAACTGAATAGAGTGACAATACCAAGTCTTAGCAAGGACACGGAACCATTGAAACTCTCACATGTTGCTGGTGGGAGTCCAAATCGGTACCCCAGAAAGTTGGCAGGATCTACTAAAGTTAAACATACATGTACCAAGTGGGTCACCAATTCCAATTATGGACGAATACCCAACAGGAATACATTCTACTGTCCACCAAAAACATGTTTAAGAATGTTCATGGCGGGGGTGCCTGGGTGGCTCAGTCGGTTAAGTGTTCATCTTTGGCTCAGGTCTGATCTCACCGTTCGTGACAGTTGGGCTCTGTGCTGACAGCTCAGAGTCTGGAGCCTGCTTCGGATTCTGTGTCTCCCCTACTCTCTCGCCCTTCCCCACTTGCACTCTGTCTCTCTCTCTCAAAAATAAACATTAAAATTTTTTTTAAAAAGAATATTCACAGCAACTTTGAACAAAGCTAGAAAATAACAAATCCACCAAATGTAAATGAAAAAATAACTTTGTATATTCACAAAATGGAATAATAGTAAGCAGAAATGAAAAAGAAACTACCAATGTCAACAAAACCATGGATGAATCTCACAGACATAATGAGCAAAGGAAGCAAGACACGGGAGTACTCACTGTATGAGCCCACTGAAATGAAGACCGAAACAGAGAAGAAAAAATAAACAATAACAACCCCAAAAAAACTAATTTAGAGAAGAGAACATAATAGTTACCTTTAGCAGATGAGGGAAGCCTCTGGGATGCTAGAAACCATCTTGATCCACGTGGTAGTTTGATGAGTGTGTGCATATATAAAAATTCACTGAGCTGGGGCACCTGGGTGGCTAGTCGTTTAAGCATCCAACTTCAGTTCAGGTCATGATCTCATGTTTCAAAAGTTCAAGCCCCGTGTCGGGCTATGTGGACAGCCCAGAGCCTGGAGCCTGTTCAGATTCTGTGTCTCCCTCTCTCTCTGCCCCTCCCCTGCACATGCACTGTCACTCTCTCTTTCAAGAATAAACGTTAAAAAATTTTTTTAACTCACTGAGCTATAATCGTATTTGTGTACTACATACAAGTAATATTTCAAGTTTTAAAAAAATGGGGGCAGGGATATAAAACATGACAGTGGATGTTGCCTGTTTAGCATGGTACCGGTGTCAATTCCCCAAGGAACTTTGAGCCCCTGTAGCCTCTCCTTGCTCATGGTTGCCCAACCCCTCACAGCCAAAGCTGGAGTAATGGAAGAGGCTGGGAAGGAGGTGGGAGATTGATGTAAGGCCCCTGTACCCAGGGATGACTTATCGGCCCAGGACCCAAGAGTCCAGCTGTGTCCTTGGACAAGGCTGAAGAAAGGGCCCCTCATCAGCTTCCTTGCTTCTCCCTCACCCAGCCAGGGCCGTGCCTCCACTGGAAGGCTACGGACCCATCCTCGGGAGGAAGTGCTACGGAAGCTCCAGGCAGAAGTGGCATCCACACCTAAATGGAAGAGGAGAGGACTTCCTGACTTCTATCTGTGCCCGACACCATCAGAGACCCAGGGGCCTAGGCTGGATTGAAGGCTTATCACACAGGAGTGGGCCTGCCCATGAAGCTGCCCCAGGCCACAGAGCAGGAAGGTGGGCAGGCGGCATGGAACCTAGGTCTGGCTGACTCACTACAAAGTGAGTCCATGGGCTACCCTCTATTCCAGCCTCTCCCAGAGAGAAAGTTTATGGTGATACGTCGATACTCTCTGTGGGCTCAGAGTGGCTACACAGGGCCCAACAAAGTCAGGGACAGGGATGGAGTTGCCCTACAGTGTAGTCCTGGCCGGTCCCCAAGCACTGATGGGCTCTGGCCAGCAGATGGTGCCAGAGGGCCAGAAGCCATCCAAAGAGCATTTCCCTAAACCTGCCCCCTCACAGAGACCTTCAGAAGCTTCCTTCTCTTCTTATCAGGACCAAGAGTCCTATCTAGATCCCT
The DNA here is from genome assembly GCF_003009895.1 of Hyaena hyaena. Taxonomy (NCBI): domain Eukaryota; kingdom Metazoa; phylum Chordata; class Mammalia; order Carnivora; family Hyaenidae; genus Hyaena; species Hyaena hyaena. Next base: position 2,363,508 of record NW_024080842.1, on the reverse strand, counting down.
GGTATGACCATCAGAGACTGAAGGCCAGAACAGCTTGATCACACACCCACAGTGTGACCCTGGAAGTAGTCTTCTGCCCTGTGGGCCACAGCGCCCCTCTGTGAAATCAAATTCATGCGCAAGTCCTGGCCACAGGGGCTGGGTAGGCTCACTCAAAAGCAGGGCAGTGCAGGCCATCAAGGGCTCTTTTATAGATGACAAAATCATGACAGGTATGACCTACTATCTCCCTCTATGTCCTCCTGATGGGAACCAGAAGACACCAGCACCAGTGTGATCTGGAGCCAGCACACTGGGGCAAAGACCACGAGAGGGCAATCCCTAGTCCACCCTGACAGCAGACTGCCTGTGGAGCTCCAGGCCAGGCCCTGAGATGCTGAACACTCCAAGAGCCAGACTCCCATCAATGAGGCAAGCGTGACTTTAATATCTCTTACAAACCAAGTGCTAGTTTGTGGCTAAATGCCTAGTTGGAAGGCCTGTCTGCCAAGGGGCCACTGATTGGCAAGGACATCCCCAGGAGAATCTCTTGAGTATAAACCCAACCCATGACCCATTAACTGGCCCACTCCATGGGCAGGCCCACTCCTGTGTGATAAGCCTTCAATCCAGCCTAGGCCCCTGGGTCTCTGATGGTGTCGGGCACAGATAGAAGTCAGGAAGTCCTCTCCTCTTCCATTTAGGTGTGGATGCCACTTCTGCCTGGAGCTTCCGTAGCACTTCCTCCCGAGGATGGGTCCGTAGCCTTCCAGTGGAGGCACGGCCCTGGCTGGGTGAGGGAGAAGCAAGGAAGTTGATGAGTGATCCTAGTAGCCTCTCCACCCACCATGTCATAGGCAGTGGTAAACAAGACAGAAGAAGGACTTCGGTCTCAGGAGATAAGAGATGATAAGCACACACGAATAAGAAAATCGTAAGTAGATAAGTATTGTGAAGAAGATAAAAATTGATCTAGAAAGTGAAGTGGTGGGAGGCAGAGGCAGAAGTACATGTAAGCAGAAGCCAGCTGAGGAAGGCACCAGTCATGGAAATAAGTGGGACAGCTACTCAAGTAGAGCAAGTACAAAGGCTCTAAGATAAGAATGACCTTCATATGTTCCAGGAACAGCAAGGCCAGCATCGTCAGTGCTTAATGGGGGGAGAGTGAAATGGAGGGAAGGCAGAGCAGGCAAGGACCAAAGCATGAAGAGCTTTGCACAGAAGACATCATAAGCAAGCTGGATTTTATTTGCACTTAGCAACCTCAGGGGATAGAGGGTGAGCAGCAAATGGCCTGATCTGATATAGAGTTTACAAAGATCACTCTGTGGGATGCCTGGGTGCCTCAGTTGGTTAAGTGTTCAACTTCGGCTCAGGTCATGATCTCGTGGTCCATGAGTTCAAGCCCCGCGCTGGGCTCTGTGCTGACAGCTCAGAGCCTGGAGCCTGCTTCAGATTCTCTGTTTTCCCTCTCTCTATATACCATCCCTGCTCGCACTCCCTCCCTGCCCCCCTCAAAAATAAACATTAAAAGAAAAAAAAAAGAAAGATCACTCTGTGACTGTGGAGAATGTAGTTGGTGGGAAGAAAGAAAGTAGTAAGATCCTTCAGGAGGTTTGAATCAGGGCAGTGGCAGTGACGGTGAGCAGAAAGATATATTTGGAGATACAGCTAATGGCTTACACGTGGAAGATAACTGTGTGCATTTATTTACCAAGACAGGGAACCCCACGAGTTTAGGTGGGAGGAGATCAGGGATTCAGTCTGAGACACATGTTAGATATCTGAGTCATGTCAAGGTGGCAGCTGAATACAGACCTCTGAAGCTCAGGGGAGAAAATGGGCTAAAGATACAAATTCGGGATTCTTCAGCATACAGATGGGACTAGATGAGATCCCTTAGGTAGAAGAGAGACAGAGACACAGGAAGGGAACAAGCACATCTAGTGTCATGGCAGACAAGGAAAGAAATTATTTCCAGGAAGTTGTTTTGGTCAATTGCTTCCTATGCTAAAAACTGGATTTTTAAAATGTAGGCTTTACAGCCAACATGGGGCTTGAACTCCCAACCCCAAGATCAAGAGCTGCATGCTATATCCACTGAGCCACCCAGGTGCTCCTAAAACCTGGAATTTATTATAGTCAGAAAAATGACAGGGCGGCTGGGTGGCTCAGTCATTTGAGCTTCCAACTTTGGCTCAGGTCGTGATCCACAATTTGTGGGTTTGAGCCCACTGACAGTTCAGAGCCTGGAGCGTACTTCAGATGCTATGTCTCCCTCTCTCTGCCCCACCCCTGCTCACGCTCTCTGTCTTTCTCTCTAAAATAAACATTAAAATAAAAAAAGAAAAGAAAAAGGTCTACTGTACTTGGCAATGTAAAAATAGCCTTGATAAAGCCTGTTATTTAAGTGGAGCAATGTGTCAAGAAGATAATGTTAAGAGATAGAGAATAGATAACGGTTCTTTAAAGTTTGGCTAAGAAGGGGAGCACAGAAAAGGGGTAGACACTTAAGAGTTTGTTTTCAGGAGTGAAGATACTGGAGCCATGCTTGCATGCTGTTGGGAATAATCCAGTTGAGGTCAACATTACATATACAGCTGCAGAAAGGTTGGTGGAGGTGGTGAGAAGAAGAAGAAAGTATAAATTGGCAAGGTCATCAGGGTTCTGGAGTTCAGGAGAGATGCTGGGAATCTAAGAAGAGACCATGTGAATCAGTCCTCTTGAACTCTGAGAAGGAATCTCAGTAAGCAGAGGGGATTGTCCAGCAGTAACTACAGTGGCTTTGACATTTGTATAGAGGAGTCCCTACCAGTACAGTTGCATCCATTTCTCTAGCCATGTCCTGCTGCTGACAGGCATCAGACTCTGGACGTAAAATAAAATCCCAGCCTGGGCTACAATAGGTCCCCGTCTGACAGCTTCCCTCCTGCTGCCCTTGATCTCCTGCCCCCAGCAGGTGAAAGAAGGAATCTCTGGAGATGTCATGTGATGGCTAGTTTTGCTCTACAAACTACACTCTACTTTTCTCTTTTATTTTTTTAATGTTTACTTAATTTTGAGAGAGAGCAAGTGAGGGAGGAGTAGAATGAGATACACACACACACAACCTGAAACAGGCTCCAGGTTCTGAGCTGTCGGCACAGGGCCCGACACAGGGCTCAAACTCACAGACACCAAGATCATGACCTGAGCCAAAGTCAGACGCCTAACCTCCTGAACCACCCAGGCGCCCCTCTACTTTTCTCTTTTAAAAGTAGCACGGTGTGAGGCGCCTGGGTGGCTCAGTTACTTACCCATCTGACTCTTGGTTTTGGCTCAGGTCATGATCTCACAAGGATCTCAGGTTTGTGAGTTTGAGCCTGGCGTGGGGGTCTGCACTGCCCAGGTACTGTATGCTTGGGATTCTCTCTCTCTTCGCCTCCCCTGCTCTTTCTCTCTCAAAATAAATAAACTTTTTTTTTTTTTTTAAAGTGTCTAATACAGACTGCTGAGGAACAGCTCCTTTTCATCCTTTGGGTCTGAGCTCAATGTCATGTCCTTACTAGCCTGAACAGTGCAGTGTTAAATTTATATTAAAATTCATATAAATTGAAACATTTAAAAGCCACATCAAAATATATTACTGCCACAGGCATAAGACTGTCCTGATTCATCAATTTGGTGAGTTATGAACAGCCTGTGCATGTATGTGCAGGCTGTGGCTAAAAGTGTACCTCTTTTTACCCTCCTGCCTTATACCCTGCTTTATTTCTCTTCATAGCATGTTGTTCTTATCTGACTTCTGCATTTGTCTCTCAGGAACGTGAGCATCCCAAGGGCAGACACTTGGTGTTGCACATCTGTACAAGTGTATCTACTACCAGTGCTTTATAGCATCTGGCACGTCACAGGTACTCAGTAAGGAGGTGTTGAGTGTTTAAATCTATTTCCATTTGCCCTTTTAAAGGTTGTTGTATTTTAAAAGGTTCCCGGATGACAAGGAGAAGTGCTAATGAAGAAACCCAGGACAACACACCTAGGATCAGGAGCCTCACTATATCCTTGCACTTCTTCCTCACACACCACACTGTCTGTCTTATGAGGAAAGGACATAGCCCTGTGCCGCCATGAAAGTCAAAATGGCTCCAGAGCCCACTGAGGCCGTCGGTCCCTTGTCTGACTCAAGGTACCTGTGATATACCACCTGCACCAGCCACGACTCACACTCTAACAAACCATGCAATTCAGCTGGTGCCTGGCAGTGGCTTACATACCCCATGGACATTACTCCAACACTGTAACTACATCTTTTCTTGGGCTCACTTGCTATGCTACCCCAGATGGAAGCAGCCCCTTACCACACTCTGGCTGAGAACTAAGCCCTCTTGCTAGAATCACATACCCAGCCCCCACACTCTTGTTTTCCGCCTTTCTTCCTGTGCTTTTTGTTGATTTATGACTACTTCCGATCTCCCCCTCGAACAAATATTTCCACCCTTTGCTTCAGGACTTGGAAAGCCTTGCAATTCTCTCACAAACAGGAGCATCAATTCAGCACAAGACTTGTAATGTTCGGAGTCAGCAGGCCCCAGAGTCATAAAGACTGGTTCCTGCTGACCCAAGACACCAGGCAACAGATGGACTTGGGACTGGGGTCTGAGTCACTTCATCCAGCTACCACCTCTGCCACTGTCCTATCAGGAAGTTGGATGAGAGCCACAGCAGATCTTTACAGCCTGGTTCCTGCAAGGTTGGTGAGGGTGGGAAAGGCTTTTGGGGTTTGAGAACTGAAATGCTTCCATCCTAGACAAATCAAGACAAGTGGTCACTCTGTTGAGCTGTGCCCAACCATGACCACACATGAACCTTACTTTTGCCGACCTATTTAACATTAAGCTTCTCCAGGGTCCCAGCATACTTTTCACCAACTCACTAGTAGTTACTTGTCAAATAGTGGTTGTCACAATACTCAAGTTGTTAAACTTTAAAAAGCAATGTACGAGAGGGTCTGCTATTATGTTCTAAAAGGGGGAGGAGTGATACACACACAACCTAAGTTGCTCCCAAACGAGGCAATTTAAATTACATAGTGATTATGAGATGTGACGACCATTCTACAAACAGGTAGGCTTGTATATGCCAGTACGTATGACTGTGAAGGTACCCACAAACCATTAATAGTAACAGAAGAGTAAGGTTTAAGGAGACCCTTTTTTTCTCTCTCTCTCTGCCCCCCTCCCTGCTCACACTTTCTCAAAAATAAACATTTAAAGAGACTTTTTTGTATACATCTCTGTTGCACTGAGTTTACAAGCATGTATTTTATAGTAACAGTAGAAAAGATTAAAAAAATTTTTTTAATGTTTATTTATTTTTGAGAGACAGGGACAGAGCATGAGCTGGGGAGGGACAGAGAGAGACGGAGACACAGAATCCCAAGCGTTCCAGGCTCCAAGCTGTCGGCACAGAGCCTGATGCAAGGCTTGAGCCCACAGATTATGAGATCATGAACTGAACCAAAGTTGGACACTTAACCAACTGAGCCACACAGGCATCCCAGAAAAGTACAATTTAAAAAAAAAGACTGGGCACCCATAAGATCAGAGGTGGGTAGTATTTGTGGCGTCAAGTCCTTTCTATCCGAATTTGTAGATGGTTAAGTGGGCGCCACGAGACCAGACAGAAAGTAATTTTGGTCTTGGCTTCTGGCTCCCCTGAGACAACAAAGTAAGAGTCTTCAGAAACATGAGGAAATGGTCAAGTGATGAAGGGCTAGCACTTCCACTTACCAACCTTGTTAAAAACCCAAACAGTTGATTAGTTCCCACAATCTTGCACAGAACACCTGAAGTTTATTAAAGAGTCTGAAAAATCAAGGGGCGCCTGGGTGGCTCAGTCAGTTGAGTTTCCAACTTTGGCTCAGGTCATGATCTGTTTGTGGATTTGAGCCCCACGTCAGGCTCTGTGCTGACAGCTCAGAACCTGGAGTCTGCTTCGGATTCTGTGTCTCCCTCTCTCTCTCTGCCCCTCCCCTGCTCGTGCTCTGTCTCAAAAATGAACATTAAAATAATTTTTTTAAGAGTCTGAAAAATTAAGGTCATTCCTCTGCTATAAGAATGGCCACAAATCAACTGGGCTTTCAGGGAGAAAATGAGGCAATTCTTTCACATAGATGTAATGGGACACAGTGGGGTGGGTAGGAGAGTGGGGTGAATTGGCAGAGCACAGTGAATATTTACTGCAGTGAAAATCCACTGTATACTGTAATGGCATATGGTAACTGTAATATGTCATTATACATGTGCCCAAACCTATAGGATATATAACACCAAGAGTTAACCCTAATGTAATCTATGAACTCTGGGTGATTATGTCCATGTAAGGTTCATCAACTTTTTAATTTTTTTAAAGTAATCTCTACACCCAATGTGGGGCTTGAATTCATGACCCCAAAATCAAGCGTTGCATGCTCTTCCAACTGAACCAGACAGGTACCTCAGCTTCACCAATTTCAACAAATCTATCATTCTGGTGGGACGTATTGCTAATAGAGGCCATGCTTATGTAGGGACGGGATGGACAATCTCTGTACCTTCTTCTCAATTTTGTTGTGAACCCCAAACTTCTCTGCAAGTCTTGAAAACTGGGGACGAGATGTCCTAATCCATATATACACCTCCTTAAAAGAAACCATGGTTGTTCCTGTTTTAAATACATTTGTCCATTCAAGACCAAAGTGAAAGTTCCTTTACGGTCAAAGATAATAGGCTGTGGTGTGAGATGCTGAACCGAAAATCATTTTCTCGATCACTCTCAGGTCTCCTATTTGTTTATTATTTTTTAGAGAGAGTGTGCAGCAGAGAAGCGGAGGGAGAGAGGGCGGCTCTCATTCTCAAGCAGGCTCTAGTGTCAGCATGGAGCCTGATGCAAGGCTTGAAAGTAGGAACCGAGAAATCATGACCTGAGCTGAAATCAAGAGTCAGACACCTGACCTACTAAGCCCTCCAGGCACCCCCTGAGCTCTCTTTCAAAATCTAGTTCATATAAATGTCCTTGAGACACACAAATAAAGTCATTTCATGAGCTCCAGGGATGCAATGACCAGGATACTTGACTTTGGTCACCCTTAAGAGAGCCAGAGTGCAACCCTCCCTCACCATTTCCCAAAGGGCCAGCCACATTCTCAGCTTCTAAAGCAGGGGTGAGGCACACACAACTCATTTTCTCTGGAACCAAAAGCTGTGTAGGGTTCTGCTTACCCTTCAAAGGCCACTAAATACTCATCTCAGCAAAGGAAACTCTAATGCTTTCTCTAAGTCTGGAACTCTGGGGTCAGATAGCCTTAACAGCTTTACCTTCTCAGCCCTTATAAACTGACTAGATAATAATCCATATAAAATGCCTGGCACATGCGAAATCCTCAGTGTTAGACATTACTCACCATTAGCTATGTCTGCCATTTCAAAGGCTGAACATCCAATACCTACTGCTCTTCTAAGTCAGTAGGTATTCAAATGCACTTTACATTAAGTAATGGTCATTCTAGCACTTTTACTCTCCTCATTCACAGATGCTGAGAGCATCACAACGCTAACCTAGTTCAGAATGTCAGCTGTTTTTAGGATTGTAACACAAAAATGATATATTTCAGAAGCCACAAGTCACTCATTTACCCTGCACTTTCTTAATACGTGTTTTTGTTGTTATTTAAAGAGAGAGAACAAGGAACAAGTGAGGAAGGGGCAGGAAGAGCGGGACAGAGAATCCAAAGCAGGCTCTGCAGTGACAGCAGAGAACCCAATGTGGGGTCTGAACCCATGAACCGTGAGATCATGACCTGAGCTGGTCTGACACTCAATCAAGTCACCCAGGTATGCCCTCTGGCCCTACTTTTGAAATCCTGGTTCATGATATCTAGAGTTATTTTTCCTAGGACGTGAGGTGAAATTGGAAACACCCAAAGACTGTAACACAATCAAGATTATTTTTTAAAAATTCTTAGAAGTAAACTCTATACTCAACTTGGGGCCCAAACTTACAACCCAAGATCAAGTCACATGCTCTACCGAATGAGCCAGGCAGGTGTCCTTCAAGATTCTTTTTTTTTTTTAAATGTTTATTTTGTTTGAGAGAGAGTGAGAGCAGGTGAGGGGCAGAGAGAGAGACACAGAATCTGAAGCAGGCTCCAGACTCTGAGCAGAGCCTGACATGAGACTTCAACTCATGAACCATGAGATTGTGACCTGAGCTGAAGTTGGATGCTTAACTGAGCCACCCAGGTGCCCCTCAAGATTCTTTTTTAAGGAGGCGCCTGGGTGGCTCAGTCAGTTGAACGTCAGACTTCAGCTCAGGTCATCTCACGATTCATGAATTCGAGCTCTGCATTGGGCTCTGTGCTGACAGCTCAGAACCTGAAGCCTGCTTCAAATTCTGTCTCTCTCTCTCTCTCTGACCCTTCCCTGCTTGTGCTCTCAAAAAATATTTAAAGGAAATCCAAAGCTAAGGACAACACATGCTGCAGTAGCACCAGGCAGAGACTCTAACCAGATCAGTTATCACTTGACCTCTTCAGAAGTCATGAGAGGTACTGATTCATATTTGAATGTGCTGTCTCCCCAGCCCTTTACTGTACAACCAACTCCAGTGTGGCTTTGGGGAGGTGGGGAGCTGGGGATTATGCCCGTCTTTGTGTTCTTTTATTTTTAATTTTTAAAAATGTTTTATTTATTTCTGAGAGTGAAAGAGGAGCAGCATGAGCAGGGGAGGGTCAGAGAAAGAGCGAGACACAGAATCAGAAGCAGGCTCCAGGTTCTGAACTACCTGTCAACACAGAGCCCGACGTGGGGCTTGAACCCATGAACCGCGAGATCATGACCTGAGCCGAAGTCAGACGCTTAGCCAAATGAGCCACCAAGGCGCTCCTGTGGTCTACTTTTAGTCACAGATTACTGAACGGATTAAAATAAAAATGGTAGTTTTATTTGGACCAAAGTAGAGATTAATCATTTTTCTTCTGCATGATTCTGGGAAGCAAAGTATGCTCAAGACTGAATTAAGGTTAGAGGCACCTGGGTGGCTCAGTCAGTTAAGCCTCTGACTTGGGCACAGGTCGACTTCACAGTCCCTGAGTTCCGAGTCCCGTGTCAGGCTCCCTCTCTCTCTCTGCCCCCCCCACCGCCCCCCGTGCTCTCTCTCAAAAATAATTTAAAAAAAGAAAGAAAAAGACCAAATAAGATTATATAGCTTCTCCTCCCACTCCTCTGCCTCCTGTATTCAACACATCTCCCAGACCCTCACTACTGCTGGCCAAGTACTTGAAAGGAAAGCCAGTAACATCAGGGGCTTTTTCTACAAACTTTACATCTGGCAGATTTTACTGTACTTCAAAATCTAGCTTTTTCCCTGAGACATGTTTGGACACAACTTACTTTGGAGTCAGGAAGCCAACCCTTGTCCAGGATGACCAAATCTAACTACCAGTCTTTGCCTCTACCCCTGAGTACTACTGCCATGCTGAAGTAGTTCCGGATTTACTGCAGTTTAGCTAAATTAGACCAGAGTCACCTTACACCTCAGAAGTGTTTGACATTTCCAAAAGCTTTCACTGACCCTTTCTCTCTGGTCCTTGTCTCCACAGCAAGCACTCTTAACTCTCTTTTCCATCACAATTCTGGTCTTTGACTATCACCAAAAGACATTCGACTTGCTCTCAGCTATAGCTTACCACTGCCCTAGAAAATGTCTGCCAATCATCTCTTGAAAGAACACAAATGGCACTATCCAAGGAAGCCTAAATGGACTTCCCCAGTGATATTACTCTGGATGGCTCAAGGGTATCTCCTGAGGGATTCCCAAGGGATCTAAATAGCAATAGGAACCACATGTTGTGTTATTAGTAGCATTTTAGGGAAAAAAACCTCAACAGTCCAGGTACTTATCCCAAATCTGTTGAGGATACAAACTACTTACAATCAAACTTCAACCACAAGATATAGAAAACTGATGGTTACCAGAGGGGAAATGGGTGGGGGGTGGGTGAAATAGGTGAAGGGGATTGAAAGCACATCTTTGATAAGCCTGAGTAATGTATAAAATTGCCGAATCGGTGTATTGTACTCCTGAAACAAATACAGCACTGTATGGTAACTATATGGGAATTAAACAAAACAAAACCTTCAGCCATGAGAATCTGTGATTTGCCTTTAAAAAACAAACAAACAAAAAAAACAGAGAAGGCTGCCTGGGTGGCTCAGTTCAGCATCTGACTTCAGCTCAGGTCAAGATATCAAGGTTTGTGGATTAGAGTCCTGCCCCCGGGCTCTGTGCTGACAGTTCAGAGCCTGGAGCCTGCTTTGGATTCTGTGTCTCCCTCTCTCTCCCCTCCTCTCCTGCTTGCTTGCTGGCTCGCTCGCTCGCTCTCTTTTGCTCAAAAAGAAACATTACAAAAATAAAAAAATAAAAAAGAGAAAGAAGACATGGCCTTTTTTCCAGCATTTAATCACTATCTATCTCTTTTACCCTCTGGGAAAAGAATTCTGGTCCAGGTATCACAGGAATCACAAATCTGGAGTTCCTGGCTCATTCCACTTACTTAGTTATCACTGACCTTTGTGTGTTCAACGTTTAAAACAAATTTGTACATTATAAATATCCATAACTCGTATTTTCTTTCAAATTTATACACCAGCTGCTAAAAACATTGTTAACATATGTACAGGATAGCACTAGGCCTGCAACAGTACCATTGCAGCAAACATCCCATTTTTGTCTACATGGCAGTACCTGTATAATTAAATATACAGAATAAAAAACAGAAATAAAGCACACTCATAATTCTAAGACATAAACTAAGATTGAAACAAATATGGAGATCATCAGGGAAGCCTTAAATAATACATCTACAACCTTCATAAAGTAAATGTACAACTGTGAAGGGAAAAATTCTAAGTTAAAAAAATTGCAAACCCCAGAAATATGATAAAGAATTTGTGACAGTGGGTTAAGGCTTAAAAAAAAAAAAAAAAAAAAAGGTGTGGCTCAGGGGAATAGAATCTACCCCAAAGCAAACAAGCCCATCACTGAATGTTAAGGTCCATTTCTAAGAACAAATTATGGCTGAAAAGTAGGGGGACTTTTTATTATACAGAACAGATAAAAGTCACTATTGAAACAGAGTCCTAGAGTATACTTTAATTATTTACCAAAACCCACAACCACCACCAATCACCACAAAAGCTAATTTTCTGAAATCTGTTGCTGGAAAACTAAGCAGTGATTCTTAAATCTAAATGTAAATTAAAATCACTTGAGAAACTTAAAAATATGCCTACATATGCCTCCAGGCAATTTAAATGAGAATTTCTGTGGGCACCAACGCTGAGAACCATAGAAATAACCATCCTTATCCTACTCATCTAAAGCTGTCTTTCTGAAAAATACTTTAACTGTTCTTCCATTTAAAATATATCTACTGCAACCAAGAAAAGGAAAAAAGTCATGTGTGTTTGCTTAGAATATTCAATCTAAGAAATGAGCATATTGTTTTACCAATTCATTTTACCCTTAAAAGTTCCAAAGCAGACTCCTGTAAGTTCTCTGTATAGAATACTCAAAATACATATTTTTAGTTAACAAGTCTTTAAGAAAAAAAAGCTTTTAAAAGAGTTTATTAGAAAAAATTCTTTTAAATCTGTTACTAATTGACACATCAGCAACAGCAATTACTTATTACTATTAAAGAAATTACTATACTTACCAATGTATTTCTTTTTAACTCATTTCATAATCAGGTAGGTTACTAAACACTTCCCAGTTAAGATGGTTAAAGCCAGTCATTGTGTACAATTAGAAAATCAGTTTAAGTTCTGGTAATCATTCCAAACCCAAGCCATTCTGACCACGAGCCCTTTTCTGCTAACCACAAGAATTAGAGAATTTGCACACCTGGATGACGGTACCACATGTCAATTAGAAGATATTTCTTCAAGGTCAATTCTGTTACCATGGCACCTGAAACCATCTGCTTGGTATCTAGATTACTTGGACACTGGGTTAAAACTACCGCACATGATGAATTATTTGCTTAAAGAGAAAGGGTATGAAGTGACCAAAAAAAAAAAAAGATAGATGTATTTCTTGTGAAAGCATAAAAAGAATAAAATGGGAGACAGAAAAACAGGGCATTTTGCTTTGGACCATCAATTCCACAAGCCACCAAAAATACTGTCAGATCAGGAGAGGTAAGAAGAAACTAGACCATTTTTAAAACAGAATGTGTATGTGAGTTATTTTCCTCAAGCATCTCAGATATAAGAAAACTTCCTTGTCAGCTCCAAATTCAACTCAATACAAAGCAAAGGAACTTTTATTCCTACATTCACACAAGTGATGATTAAGTGCCCTGAAGTTTACCCTGATTGCTTAAGATGACCAAATATTAGTTTCCACAGAAGAAATGTTTTAACTTCCTAATCCTATTCAAAGGATAAAAAGGGTGTGGGAAAACTCGTTAAGTGCTTAGCACTGTCACTTCATTTCAAATGCCATTTTTGTCCTTGGGTGAATGCACATAACACTAAACCAAGATCTAGCAACAGTTTTCTATTTGGTTTAACTAGTATCACTTAAAGAGCTTAATACAGGATAATGCTTTAACAGTTTTATCTGAGACAAAGTTAAGTCTAAGATCACATGACAAGCAATGTACAAAATCTGTCAATCATTTTAGAGTCCATCTAACATATATAGCAATAGGATATTTATAACCAGAAACTGCACTGACTGATAAGTAGACACATTAGTCTGTCAGGCTCTACCTGGAAACATGATGCTTTATTAAAACAAAAACCAAAACACTTAAATACAGCCAGGTCTTCCTGAGGTCGCCCAAATTTCCCTTCTTGCAGACCAGTTAATACCCAGGAAGAACCCACGAAGAGCAGGGTGGCTATCTGACAAATTGTACTATCTGGATCAGAAGTCTTGAAAATTGTCTGAAGAATGTCAAGGAGTTAACAGAGAGGTTATATATAGTGACCTTGATTTTTATTTTTTTACCTAGAATACTACAAATTCTAAAATTTATCAATTGATGTATCTTTTAATTAAACAGCACCAGTCTTGCCCATTGATACCATTAAAATTTGACTTTCTCAGTTCTTAGTTCACAAGTTTATTATGAAAAACACTGCAGTGCTCTTGTGCAGTAACATTGCCTTATAGGAGGGGGGAAACAGTTCTGTTCAAAACAACTCACCAGGTTCTGACAATAACAAAGAACGACATGAGGCTTCGATTTGAGAAGGGAAATAAACTGAGTGCAGACAAATCATACAATTAAATTAAACGGTATCCCTGAAAATAAACAAAACTATTTCAAAACTCACAAGTAGAGGGGAGGCCTTGGTACTTATTTTAAAAATGTTCATTAAGCTCCAATGATTGTTTGCTGCTATACTTATCTACAGTCATGCTGAGTAAAGCTATAGCTAAATGGAAGTTAAATTTTATTCACGAGGTGTTAATGTTTACATCTTATTATCTGCAGTCTCTCAGAGAAAGCAAAAGTAACTACAAATAGCGCTATGCCAGAAACTGGTTTCTTGACCAACAATGTCGCTTCAGCATGCAATGAACTGGTTCATTCTAAAGTGGTCACGGCTGTTGATGACAAGAGGCTTTGTATTTTTATATGGCACATCTTTTGGTCCGTGTGAAAACGAGTTTTTTGAATGTTAACTATTCTCTGACACTTTGGAGTTACTGTTGCTCTTCCCATTTCCATTAGGTCAATATATGGTTCATGGCAATACTGTACAAGTTTAAAATTTCATTACAGGAAGTAGTCTGGGGTACGACGAGTAACATGGGGTTCGCCTCTGCGAGGTGCAGGATCAAACTGCAAGCTGAAAAAAAACAAAACATATTTGCTGTTTACATGGCACATATCAAGTGCGCTGACAATCTGAATCAAGAATATTATTCTCTCCACCCTCACAATTTTTTTCCTGTACGATTTCAGCTTGCCTTAATGGAAAAGAACCCTAATTGTCACCTAATCATGCATTTAGTAAGTCTTCTAGTGGCACGCCTCCTTGAAGAGCCAATGCAACTTCCAACAGAATTTTTATGTATCAGAGTTCCTTCTAAGGTTATGTGAAAGGAGGGTTCCAGGAGCTCAATGTACTGTATCTGTAATCTAACCTCAGAATACATTTTATTAACTCCACAATAAAAATGTGTTTAAAAGTTAAAACTCTAATTCACACATCAGGATCTATATAGGACCAATTTTCTGTTGATGTGTTTCAACATATCACAGATCTGTACAAAAGGTAACATTAAGAAGGCCTGGGTGACTCAGTCAGTTAAGCTTCTGACTCCTGGGGTTCAGCTCAGGTCACGATCTCAGTTTGTGGGATCAAACTCCGCATCAGGCTCTACACAGTGTAGAGCCTGCTTGAGAGACTCTCTGCTCCTTCCCCCCATAATAAACATTAAAAAAAAAAAAAAAAAGGAAATGTAAAAATCAAATTGGGATCTGAATTAGCATGAGCCCTTCGATTCTTACACCTCCCATTCAAACTATACAGTTTGACTCGACTGTAACAGCAGCCAACTACTCAGGTGTAAATACTTACAAAGAGTATTTTAGAGTATCATCAAGTTCCATGATTGCAGCTTGATTACCACAACGATAACAATAGTTTGGAGCACTGAAAATTGTTACTACATTCCGGTCATGGCACCAGTTATATCCCTGCAAGAAAAGTGATAAAAACCTATTTTACTCCCTTATTTACAATTAAATGTGAGTCAAGAGAGAAAAAAGATCTCCCCTTCCCACAAGGCTTAAAAAATATTAATGTTTTGTTTCTGGGTTCTCTGGCAAAATCATACTTTTATACAAATACTGAAACATTTTTCTATTTCATCTCAATCTGCCCTCCTTACATATACCTGTTAAACACATGAAACAGAACTGAAACCATAAATTGCTACCTTCCCTCCTCTCGCGCTTCCTGAATCTTACTTTCCTACTTTTAAATCCCTAGCACTACTCAGTCAGTAAGACTTTTCCGAAAACATGTCAACTATGAAATTCACTGTGATCAAAAGCATGAGGTTTTAATTCCAGTGTATATCTACTGAAAAGGCTCAGGCAAAACACATGGGAGTTTTCTCATTTATATCACTAACTGACCTAACCCCCTCCAAACAAAAACAAAAACAAAAACACCCCATCCCTAAATCTACCTCAAGTTTACTTAAAAAACAAATTGGGGGCACGTAGGTGGCTCAATCCATTAAGTGTCAGACTCTTGATTTCGGCTCAGGCCACGATCTCTCAATTCATGAGTTTGAGCACAGAGCCTATTTGGGATCTCTCTCTTCCACTCACTCTCTGCTCCTCCCCTGCTCATGCTCTCTATCAAAATAAGTAAATAAACATAAACAAATACATAAAAAGCATTTCAGGTTTCAGAAAGGAGACATACCTCCATCACCAGCTGGTGAGCTCTGGACACCAATGTGAGGCCGTTGGCATGATTAAATGTTTCAGAAATGTCTTGCCCAAAGGTGTAACCAGCTCCTCGAGGAGATATACCCCAACCACCACGATCATCTGGATCTGACCACAGCAAGTCACACATTGGACCCTAAAAAGCAAGTTTTGTTTTGTCTGTTTATCACAAGGTAAGGTTTAAACTGCCTCTTGCAAAAATGATTTAAGTAATTCATCAGGAGCAGCACCCTACAAAGTCACACTTTTTGAGTGGTATTTGCTTAAAAAAGCTTAAGCTTTGCTTTGCAGTCAACTATGTGTGTCAAGTAAGTAAGAAACTATTTCCAGATGTCTTTAAGAGGTACATCCTATGTCAAAGAGTCCCAAGATCAACAAGCCCTAACTAGTTAACCTTGCTATAGTATGCAAATTTCAACATCAGGCATTATAGTCCAGTAATTAAGGCAGAAGGCTCTGAAGAAACTACCTAGATTCTAAGACCAGTCCCAAAGGCACTGTTATCTTAGGTTTCTTAATATTAGCTTCTTCTGAAGAATGAGGTCGCTGGTAAGAGTGTTCATACGACATGGGATCATTTTTGGGCATTAAAGTAAAGAATACACAAAGGAAAATAAGTTAGAATAAAATTTTTCCTCTCTCTACCAAATAAGAGTCAATACCTCATGAGGAACTTCTTGTAGGCGATCAAGCGCTCTGATGTGATCCAGTGTATCTATAGATGGTGACAGGCCACCATGGAGACAGAATATCTGAAAAGAATGGTTTATGTTAATCTCACATAGAAGAAAATTTAAACATTCTGCATTCAGGCAGCCCACATCACTTGGTCCTACTGGTGTTTCTGTGCTCTGCCAGAACCAGGCTTTATCTGCAGGGTCAGTCTTTCTTTCAGCCCACTTGCAACTACTGAATACACTCCCTTTCTTCCTGATAAAGCATTGCTACTACACCCAGACTCCAATTCAGTCAGCTCCTCCAAGGAAATATTTCTCTGACCTTACCCTCACCACCGACTATCTTCCTTCTCATAGGATTTTCTGCAATTTCTTCTGTGCACTTCTCTATCTGGATGAGTAAATAGCTAATTACATCTTCAAGACTTGTCCAGAAACAACTTGAGAGGATGGACGGGCTACATCTTCTAACCCTGTGGTCCCATCTTATAGTTCAGTCAGTGCCTGATATAAAGAAGGCACTTCAAAAGTCCAAAAGGGATGGGAGGGTAGAAAAATGACTGGCCCTAAACATTAAGACAGCAGATTCTTGAAAATAATCAGCAACATAACTTTAAGTAAGACCTACATACCTGCCCATCCACCAAGGCAGTGAGAGGAAGATAGTCAAAAAGATCTGTGAAGTATTTCCAAACATTTGCATTTCCATATTTCCTTAAACACTCATCATAGAAACCATATACTTGTGTGATCTGTCTGCTCTCATGATTTCCTCGAAGAATGGTGATGCGTTCACGGTAACGAACCTAAAACAAGAAAACAAAACAATATGAACACCCAGCTCTTTCAAACCAAATGACAATTCAGTACACTTTCTAAAAGAAAATCCAGAGTTCCAATTTTGGTGGTGGAGAAAAAAACACCCCATGCCCCCCCACCACACCAAAATGAAATCCTATTATCTATGGGTATTTGACCATGGAGTCTCAACAAACCCCACCTCAATTAAAGTCAAACCCCTGCTACTACCAACTCTTACACAGAACATAATGATTAGCTGTAACACTCCATCCATGAAATTTCAGTCTAAAATTAGATCTTTTCGGTAAATTTAGTTATACAATAACCATCACAATCATTTTAGAACCTTTCCACCAGTCCAAAACTATCTGCCATGAGCTGTCCAACTCCTACTCCCAGCAACCACTGATCTACCTTTGTCTTTTGAGATCTGCTTTTTGTAGAAATTTCTTATAAATGGAATAATAGTTTTTTGTGTGTCTGGCTTCATACACTCAGCAGAATATTTCTGAGGCTCATCTGTATATAAGTTAGTGGATTATTCTGTTTCTTTTATTGCTGCACACTATTCCCTTGTATGGCTATTATATCACATTTTGCTTTATTTATAGGATAAATACTTGGATAATTTAGTTTTTGAGTATTATGAAAATGTTGCTTTGATCATCTTGAATTAAGCTTTCGTACAAAGTTACAATCTACTTGGAGCACCTGGGTGGCTTATTTGGTTGAGCATCCGACTGGGTTTTGGCTCAGGTCATGATCTCATGGTTTGTGGGTTCAAGCCCCACACTGGGCTCTGTACTGACAGTGTGGAGCCTGCTTGGGATTCATCCTCTCTCTCACAAAATAAATAAACTTAAAAAGATTACGACTTTAATTTACATTTCCATGATTAATGATTTTGAACATCTTTTCTTGTGCTTTTTGACGATTTGTTTATCTTCTTGGATGAAATATCTATTTGAGTATTTTGTCCCGTTTTGTCTTATTGAATTATAATACATTTTTATGATATGAACTGCCCCAAATTTTTTCTTACTGACGTCTTGTGAAAAACAAAAACTCTTAATTTTGATGAAGTCCAATTTAACAATTTTTTTTTAATGGACTATGCTTTTTGTATCCTATCTTGGAAACCACTGCCTAATCCAGGGTTACAAATATTTTGTTTTATTTTAGAAGCTTCAAAGCTTTAGCTCTTAAATTTAGGTATCTGATTTTGATTCATTTGTACAGTGTGAGGGATCTAAGTCCATTCTCTTTGCACGTGGATGGATATTCAACTGTCCCAGCATCACTTGCTGAAGTTTCTCTCCTCTGACCCCCCATATTACTGTGCGAGGGCTGCCATAACAATGCACGACAAATGGGCAGCTTAAACAACAGAAAGTTATTTCCTCACAGTTCTGGAGGCTGGAAGTTCAAATCAAAGTGTGATTAGGGTTAGTTTCTTCTGAAGGCCTGTCTACTTGGCTAATAAATGGTCATTTTCTCCACTTGTCTGATCATCTTCACTTTCTATCTGTGTCCTAATGTCTTCTTACATGGACACTAGTCAGATCGAACTAGGGCTCACCCAACTGATCTCACTTTCCTTAAATTACCTTGTTAAAGGTCTTATCACCAAATACAGTCACATTCTGAGGTACCGGGGCTTAAGTCTTCAATGTATAAAAGGCGCTGGAGGAAGGGTATGCAGCACAATGTAGTCTGATAAACTTCAAATATGAATTCTTTTTTTTAATTAATTAATTTGAGAGAGAGAGAGAGAGAGAGAGAGAGGGAGGGAGAAAGCATGAGTGGGAGAGGGGCAAAAAAGGAGGGGGTGAGAGAGAATCCCAACCAGGCTCCACACTGGGAGTGTAGGGCCCAATGTGGGACTCAAACTCAGGAATTGAGCTGAAGTCAGACACTGAACTCACTGAGCCATCCAGGTGCTCCTCAAATATGAATTCTTAACGGCAGCATATTCATTCCTCCTGAGCACTAAGATTCATCCTGGGCTTTAAGAACAGCTTAGTATGCGTTTGTTTTCATAGTATCTAGAGTCACCACAGAAACTTTTAATCCAACTGCTTTATTTTACAGATGTGGAAAAATGTTTTGTAGCACGTTACATGATTCAGACCAGTAGCTTCATGAACACATACATTAACTGCCTATAATTCAGCTCTTGCCTAAACTACATTTTACCACTTCCCAAATATTAGAAGTATCTGGCAGTCATTTTATCATTGTCAATGTTTTTTCCCCTTATTTATTTAAACCCAAGTTAGTTAGCATGTATCTTTTTCAGGAGAATTTAGCAGTTCATCATTTACATATAATACCCAATGCTCATTCAAACAAGTATCCGTCTTAATGCCCATCACCCATTTAACCCATCCTGCGACCCACCTCCCCTCCAGCAGCCCTTGGTTTGTTCTCTGTATTTAAAAGTCTCCTACAGTTTGCCTCCCTCTTTGTTTTTATCTTAAGTTTTCCTTCCCTTACCCTATGTTCATCTGTTCTGTTAAATTCCACATGAGTGAAATGATGTATTTTTCTTTCATGTAGCATAATACATTCTAGTTCCCAATGTGAATATACTTTAATAGAATCTCTCCTAAAAGAAAAGTCATACTTTCTAGGGAAAGAAGCCTGCCATTCTGTAAGTTATCGACCACCCTGTTGCACTTTCAGATCTTTGTACACTTGGCAAAGCTAGAATTAGTATAAGCAACATGCTTTAATTAACATTTCTATTGTTCTAGATTGCCAAGTTTTTATGGCTGCTAACTATTCCAATGAGATAAATCATAATTTAGATATTCACTTTTGTTGGCTTTTTAGATCTTTGGTATTAATAATGCCACCATTAAGGTTTTCAAGCAAATGAAGCTCTTTTCCTCTTGAATTTCTTCTTCAGTAAAAGTCTATGGGATTACTGTGTCAAAATATGTAAACATTCTGACATTTAATATACTCTATTTCAAATGCATACAGAAAGGTAATTATATTACCTCTCCATATCCCAATTTACTAAAATTATGTTTCTATTTGACCAGCCCTCTAACTTTTTTCAAATAACCTGCAAGAGAATAACCTTCTCATTTTTATTCAGAATGAAGACAGACCTATGATTTATAATACCTGCATTCCTAAATAGAGTTTTATTCTAAAACTGAATATTCAAAGAAAATCACAAATCGCTTAGGAAAAAAAGAACATTCAAGACTGTCTCATCCAGTACAAAATGTCCAAACAAAATTGAAATTACCTTAAGAGCTACAAGCAGAGTAACTGTTTCAACTGAATAATATCCTCTGTCAACATAATCTCCCATAAACAAGTAGTTTGTATCTGGTGATTTGCCACCAATTCTAAACAGTTCCATGAGATCATGAAATTGCCCATGCACATCTCCACAGACGGTGACTGGACATCGAACCTCTTGCACGTTGGATTCTTTTGTCAGGATTTCTTTAGCCTACAGATGGAGAAAAAATAAACCAAAACATTTGGTATGACACAATGTTAACAAAGATCAAAGATATGTTACTTACACTTAATTTAGTATTAAGGGGCAGACTCAGAAGATGAAACTGTGGGCACCGATAATCTCATTAACATAAAAGGGCAAGATATGGCCAGATTCCATATATCGGCTATCTCATTCCTGATACTTAGAAAAAACATGTATCAAGATGCACAGTTCTATTCTTGCCATCACTATTAGTTTTTATGCCTAGCAGTTACCAACTAATTTAAATGCTAAATAGATTATTATTAGCAGCCATATTAATGAAAATGGAACAAGACATTCAGGTACCTAGTTCCTCAGCTTTAACGTCTAATTATAATATGCTGGCACTCCAGGATTCCAGGCTATGAGGAGAGGTTTCTAATTACTGCTTGACCTTTTTTTTTTTTTTTTGGAAACACGAACATTTGCCTGTATTTTTATACACTTTATACCAAAATACAAACTTTTCGTTTTACAATTATAACTATTCAATATGCATGGTTTTTATAAAGTTGTTTGGTAGAATATGCATTCCCCCATGTAATCACAAATTCAAACATTACTATTAAGGGTAACATAACATTCCACTCAACAGAAATCCTATCACTCATTCAACACACATTTATTATATTCCCAAAACTAAAGTGCATTGGGAGACAATCATCCATTCATTTGCTCAATGATCTGAGTGATACTATGCGCTAGGCCCTGTCCTAGCCTTTGGAGGCATAGTGTGCAAGGTAGGTCACTGGGGGCAGGGGACCACAAACAAGCAAACAAGTAACAAAGTACTGGCTGTGTTAAGTGGTGAAATAAACGGAAAGGGTAAATGATGGATAACAAACAACACAACAAACAAGATGGCCTGCAAAAAGCACACTGGAGCAGGAGAGGCAGACAATAAAATGATCAGGTCAACTGCTAAGTCATGCTCAAGTAAGGAGCAGTGCTTCAGGATCACAAACACTGGAAAGTTAGGAAAACTGCCTGAGGTCCAAGGAACTGGCAGGAATTAAAGGGAATAGGAAAGCTGACTTGGAAAATATCAGCCATACGTATCAACTTCTTGCTGTCCTATACCATGCTCAAGAAATGTTAAAGAATTGAAGTTGGTAGTCTTTCATTTTGTACTTAATAAAAGGAAATCTAGAAGGAAAAAAAAGAAAGGCATAGGAGTAGGAAATGGAACAAGGTCCAAAAGACAAGATGCAATCATGTGTAGAAATACTCAGGAAAAGGTTAACATGCTGAAGCATACCACGCAATAGTAGAGAAGAGGGAAAACTGGGGTAGGTGTAGGGTGACCAAATTATGCTAGTTTTATCACTCAAAGTCTGGCATCGCAAGAAATGCCTCAGTTGTGCTCAGGTAAACCGTGAAAGGTGGTCATCCCAGGTACGAAATGTAGAGGGGAAATGGGGCATGGACATGGACTGAAAACAAGTCTAATTCAAGTAGTCTTAGAACAAAGATTCAATATCAGAAAACTTGATGAGTGTATTTATGATTTCAGAGGTAGGGCTATACACATGTGGAGATCTGAGACAGAGGAGAGCTTAAAAACCACTAGTACTCAGCGACCAATCCACCACAAGTCTGGTCTAGTCTCCCTCCAAAACGTATCTCAAATCAATCTGCTTGTATTTATTTATTTATTTTTTTGGCCACTACCCTGGTCCAATCCACCATAACCTCACCTGGATTTCTGTGCTAGCCTCCATACTGAACTCCCTGCTTCCATGCTTCCTGCCTCTAATCTATCTTCCATGCAACTGTCCAAGTTAAGAGTTTAAGTTTTTTTTATCTTTATTTTTTTGAGAGAGAGAGAGAGAGAGACAGAGTGTGAATGGGAAAGAGCAAGGAGAGGGAGACATAAAATCTGATGCAGGCTCCAGGCTCTGAGCTGTCAGCATAGAGCCTGATGCAGGGCTTGAACTCATGAACTGTGAGATCATGACCTTAACTGAAGTCAGAAGCCCAATCAACTGAGCCACCCAAACACCCCTAAAAGTTAAGAGTTTAAAATGTTCACTAGATTCCTTTAATTTACCACCGTGTACACAGCACCTTGCTAGAACAACGTCTGAGGTGTAAAAGACACTTAACTTTTTTTTTTTTTTTAATGAATCAAGAACTTAAACTGGGGTAACTAAAGAGGTCATTTTCAGGGAAAGCCATGGATGTCTGTCAGGATAACATCAGAAGTGCATGCCTAGAAATTGGTACCAAGTTCTCTGAAGAATGAAGAAATAATAGGTAGTAAGGAAAGGTGCCTGGGTATTTAGGTAGAAAACAGAAACCTGAAAAACAGGGAATTTTATCCCAGAGGAAGGCAGCATCCATCCATCTACCTGGGAAAGTTATTAGAGAAATATAGGACTTCCTGAGAAAAGCCAGATTTCAGTTAAGCCAAGAAAGTAAAAGAAATTTATTCTGAGAATGGGTTTCAAGTATTTACTTCAGACGCTCAACATGCAATGAGTACTTTCTTCTCTGTACAGCTGGCACTATGAACGGTGTTCCAGAATGTACAGTGGGAAGCTGGGTCAGGGAAAAGCAACACACTAGAAGGTGTTGTTACCATGGACAACTGCTACTAATGTAATTGTTCATTACATTTTGAGTGACAACCAAGGGTAACAAGGACTAGTTTTAAGGCACTGGTATGCAGCCTTAGCCACACATTAAAAATCACTTGAGAGGCATCTGGATGGCTCACTGGGTTAAGCATCCAACTCTAGATTGCAGCTGAGGTCATGATCTCAGTTTATGAGATCAAGACCCACACTGGATTCTGTAGTGACAGCAAAGAGCCTGCTTAGGATACACTCGCTCTGTCCTTCCTCTCTCTCCCCCCGCAGCTAGCACTCTCTCTCAAAATAAACAAACTTGAAAAAAAATCACTTGAGAGGGGGAGCCTGGGTGGGCTCAGTCTGTCTGTTAAACATCCGACTTCAGCTCAGGTCATGATCCTGTGGTTCTTGAGTTTGAGCTCTGTGTTGGGCTCTGTGCTGACAGCTCAGAGCCTGGAGGCTGCTTCGGATTCTGTCTCCCTATCTCTCTGCCTCTCCCCAACTCTCACTCTCTTAAAATAAACAAACATTAAAAAAAATTTACTTGAGAAGCTCTTTGAAAAAAAAAAAAATTCCAGATGCCAAGGCTACTCCTCTCTCAAGTAAGCCAGAATCTTTGCAAGTTGGATCCAAGCATCAATAATTTTTTTTAGTCTCCCCTTCTCACTCTACTCCAGTGCTTTCTTAAGTACAGCAAAGCTCAAGAACACTTATTTTCAAGTTTTCAAACATTTGGGGAACCGATTTCAAGAAAATGACCAACCACTGACATCCAAAAATTAATCATTAACTTGATCTAACATTTTATTTTCATTAAAAAAAATTTTTAAATGTTTATTTTTTAGAGAGGGTGAGCGGGAGGAGGCAGACACAGAATCTAAAGCAGGCTCTAGGCCAGGGCTCGAACTCATGAACAACGAGATCATGACCTAAGCCGAAATGGGATGCTCAACAGACTGAGGCACCCAGGCGCCCCTAACATTTTAAAACTTAGAACAAATTTCCACTATATCTCAAAAAAATGATATTTCTTAAGAAACAGATATAATCCATTTTGCTAAGGTAATTCCAATCTCCCATGATTTATTATTACTAAAAGGCAGAATTTCACTAGGCATATTCTTATGAGTAAGTCTGTTTGGGATTAATACCATGTCCAATGTTTTTAGCACCTGGCACATAGTAATGAAAATAGCTGTGAATGAAATGATAGGTCCTACTTCAAAGAAATTTGCAAGTTACTCAGACAGAGGTTTTAAAAGGATAATGACATAATAAACAGATGGTCAGAACCATACAAATCTTACAATTCTATGAGAAGTTAAATTCCAAAATACATCTCTTAACACTTGCTAACCTGAAAGGTTATTCCCTACATGGAAGATAAAAAGTTGCCACTCATGACTGCCTCAAGTCCTTATAACAAGGTACTCAAAATTTCCATTCAAATCCTAAAATGACATTTATTTATTTTTAAACATTTTTTTACATTTATTTATTTTTGAGAGACAGAGCATGAGCAGGGGAGGAACAGAATCTGTTCTGAGAGAGAGGGAGACACAGAATCTGAAGCAGGCTCCAGGCTCCGAGGTGTCAGCACAGAGCCTAATGCGGGGCTTGAACTTGTGAACCATGAGATCATGACCTGAGCCGAAGTTGAATGCCCAATCAACTGAGCCACCCAGGCGCCCCCTAAAATGACATTTAAACTTAAATGCTATTTGTTCCTTTTATCTCAATGTCAGCAAATCACAATCATAAACACTGTACCTTTATTTTTACTTTTAAAACTGTGAAACTTATAGTGACAATCTTTGGAAAAAATATTTTGGAGCAAATAAAACTAAATGTTCCCTCTAGGGTGCTTGGGGAGCTCAGCTGGTTGAGCTTCTGACTCTTGCTTTCAGCTCAAGTCACCACCCTGGGGTCGAGGGAGTGAGGGAGCACCCCCTCCCCGCCCCACCATGGAGCCTGCTTAAGATTCTCCCTCCCTTGCACGTGCCCCCTCTAAAAATAAATAAATAAACAAGAAAATAAAATTTAAAGACCCAAAAAGCAAAGAAACGTTAAATGTCCTGTTTGACCACTCTCCACAATCCCATTCCCCTTGGGCAAAGTAATCACCAACAGTAGTATCCTGATGAACATCCTTTCAAAACGTCATTTACAAGTTTTACATACATATTATATGCCTACAAAAACATACTCATTTTCCTTTGCATTTTTAAACTAGGAAGAGTATGGGGCGCCTGGGTGGCTCAGTCAGTTAAAGCATCCAACTTTGCCTCAGGTTATGATCTCACAGTTTGTGGGTTCAGGCCACAGTTTGTGGGTTTGCATCAGGCTCTGTGCCAACAGATCAGAGCCTGGAACCTGCTTCAGATTCTGTATCTCCCCCCACCTCCCGTCCCTCCCCCAGTTGCACTCTGTCTCTCTCAAAAAATAAACATTGAAAAAAAAAAAAAAAAGCATTATTCAGCAGTCTGCTTTTGTCTCCAACAATCTATCTTGGAGATCACTATTCATATATAGAGACCTGGTTAATTTCTCACGATAGATGGAGAGTATTCCCTGAGAAATTATAATAATGGGGGGACAGGCGGAACAAGTAGGGGAAAGCAATATATATCCTAGTATTTGCTCCCTGGGATACATCTACACTTTAACCTGGAAGATCATGAAGTGAACCTATTAACATATCTAACAACTAGCTTCTCTTTAAGTTGATGTTACCAAATTATCCTCTAAAAGGGAAAGGACACCCTATTTATTAAGTGAACATTTTAAACTTCTAAATCTGGGAAAATCAAACTCCTTCTTCCTACCACATTTCAGACTAGAGCAATTATAATTAAATCCTGGAGAAAAGAGTATTATGTATCAGATGTTATCAAGCCAACTATTAAGTATGTTTTAACAACAAAAATTCAAGCTTACAAAGAATTTAAGTATGCTTTTTTCCCCCACCTCAGAGATGGTAACTACGCCAAAATACACTATCACCAGAACAAAAAAGGTTGGAGGTGGTTCTCACTGAAGATTATTTTACAGTCAGGAAAAACTAATCATAGAAAAAGAAAGTCTGAGAAGCTGTGCTATCACATGGAGTCAGGCCTTTCAAGCTTCAGAAGCAGGTAACTGAACCCCTCCCTATAAGGTCAACTAATGGGGTCTCTAATGAGTCACCTTTAGAACCTGCAGGCCTTTACCAACCATCAGGTTTTTTTTTTTCTTTTCTCCCTCTTTCTCTTTTTTAAACCAACTATTAGTTTCTGGGGTAGCTACACAACTTTAACTCTCTAGCTTATACTCAAGGTAAATGAGAGAACCAGATTTTCAAAGCAACTTAATTAACATTAGAGATGTTTATACTTTTAGTAACTACCTTTTCACTTTCTGATATTTTGATTCCTATAATTTAAAGACTCATATCACCTGAATTAGGCACAGAAACAAAGCAAAAGACACACACCCCAAACTTTTTTTGCTTCCCCAAAACACTTTTCCAGGTCACCTGGGAGACTCAGTCAGTTATGCGTCCGACTTCAGCTCACGTCATGAACTCGCGGTCTATGGGTTCGAGCCCCACGTTGGGCTCTGTGCTGACAGCTCGGAGCCTGGAGCCCGTTTCAGATTCTGTGCCCCCCCCCCACTCCCACTGCCCATCCCCCTGTCTCTCAAAAATAAATAAACGTTAAAAAAATTTTTTTCAATTAAAAAACAAAAAACAAAAACACATTTCCAAACCTTCCAGGGTCTCAGCTGATAAACATTTAAAAGAAAATTAAAGTTTTTAAAAATAGTTTAGCACCATATTGATTTTTTAATTTATGGAATCCTACTGAAATTCAGTCAAACGGCAAAGACTGACATCAGTGAAATCAAGGAAAAAAGATGTGATATAAAACTTCCTAGGGCACTTGTTGGGATGAGCACTGGGTGTTATATGGAAACCAACTTGACAATAAACTATTTAAGGAAAAAAAAAAACTTCCTAGAACGGGATGCCTCGGTGGCTCAGTCCGTTAAAGCCTCTGACTCTTGATTTTGGCTCAGGTCATGATCTCCTGGTCCATGTTGACAGCAGAGTCTACTGTGGATCCCAGAGAAAGGGATTCTCTCTCCTCCTCTCCCTGCCTTTCCCACTAGAGCAGGCCTACTTTCTTTCTCAAAATAAATAAGCCTTAAAAAAACAAAACAAAACAAAACAAACCTTCCAAGTACAAGGTTAAAACTGGAATAGGATAGTCCAGTAATAAGAGCTTAACTATGAAAAATTAAAATGTTCTACTGTCCTAAAATTAAAAGAATCTGGAGATTCACTTGAAGAAAACAAATCTTTAGGGGCATTACTTTATTATCAATGTCCTCCCTGTACTGAGTTCCAGATTCAGAAATCTTAAAAGCTAATTTTTCAACTTACTATAAAAACAATCTGGTTTCTTGGCATACGAGCTATCCCTAACCACCATAACAACATGAAATTACCAAAACAAACAAACAAAAACCCCCAACAATTTTAAATAAGAAATACTGTCTTTTAAAAAAAATGCTTATTTATTATTTTGAGAGTGAGATCAAGTGCACAAGTGGGGGAGGAAGGAGAGAGAATCCTGAGCAGGCTCCGCACTGCCAGGCACAAGCCTTACACAGGGCTTGATCCCACAAACCAGACCATGACCTGAAATAAAATCAAGAGTTGGGACACTCAACTGACTGAACCATCCAGGTCCGCCAAAGTAAATTTAAATTAGACTCCACAAATCATCCAAGTCAGGATATTTCAAGGAAGACACGTAAAAGGGAAAAAAGTAAACCAGGAACCAACAAAAGATCTACCAATCATTTATATATTAATTTCCTTAAGAGCATACAACAGCAGTTTAATTTCTACTTAACATGTACTGTAGAAAAAGCCATGGACTATATTCATTCATTTTTATTATTATACCAAGCAAACATTTAAAATGCAAAATGATTACAACTATGTAAAAATTCTTTATATGCGAACACCAGAGAACGTTAAAATGTTAATAGATTGTGGCAGTCTTAATCCTACCACACCAACAACTACTCATAAAGACTTCATTTTTCAAATTAGCTAATATCTCAATTTGTGTCCTTAAGTTCATATTTATGGGGTGGCTGGGTGGCTCAGTCAGTTGAGCGTCTGACTTCAGCTCACGTCATGATCTCACAGTCCCTGAGTCTGAACCTGGCATCAGGCTCTGTGCCGACAGCTTGGAGCCTACAGCCTGCTTTGGATTCTGTGTGTGTGTGTCTATCTCTCTCTGCTCCTCCCCTGCTCATACTCTGTCTCTCTCTCTCTCTCAAAAATAAAAACATTAAAAAAATTTTTTAAGTTCATATTCACGAACCCAACGTCCTATAGCATTATAGCAATCATTTTAAACAGCTGTATAATTGGGCACCTGGGTGGCTCAGTCGGTTAAGCATCCGTCTTCGGCTCAGGTCATGATCTCACGGTTCATTGGTTCGAGCCTGGCGTTGGGCTCTGTGCTGACAGCTAGAGCCTGTCTTTGGATTCTGTATTTCCCTCTCTCTCTGACCCTCCCCTGCTCTCTCTCTCTCAAAAATAATAATAAAACATTAAAAAAATAAAAAAACCAAACAGCTGTATAACATCCTCCCAAACAGATCTATACGTGTATTATTTATTTATTTCCTTTCAGGAAATTTCAAATGTGGAACTACAGAGTTAAACATATGAACATTTTTTGGTTACATAATTACTAAATAAGTTCGGTTATGCCCAACTTGTATGCAATAATAAATGGAAGAATGCACCTATTCCCATCTACTTAAAATATAAAATGTTACCTTCTGATTTAACTGGTACTTTTCATTTTGGAATTCAAACTTTTTATTCCATGTTTACTTATTATCAGTTATTTCTCCTCTTACCCAGACTGTTCACACAAATTCTCTGAAATATCTATTGATAGAGAGCTAGATAATGTTCTTAGATATTTTTCTATTAAAAACATGGTTATTAATTCAAATGTTCATTGAAGCTCTACTTCATATAAATTAAACATTCAATACTTCAATCATAGTTGAGTATACCTTCTACCGATACAGTCATAAAGACACAAGAGAAGCAAAGCTGAAAAAAATGCAATAATTAATTTTTGAATTTTACTTTTTAGTTTCAAATTAAAAACATCTGAAGGCTTTTAATTTTTATTTCTTTTTAATGTTTATTTTAACTTTTAAAAATATTTTTATGGTTTTATTTTTGAGACAGAGAGAGACAGAGAGAGAGAGAGAGAGACAGAGAGACAGAGCTTGAGTGGGGGAGGGGCAGAGAGAGAGGGAGACACAGAATTTGAAACAGGCTCTAGGCTCTTAGCTGCCCACACAGAACCTGATGTGGAGCTTGAACCACAAACCATGAGATCATGACCTGGGCCGAAGTCAGACCCTTAACCGACCGAGCCACCTAGGTGCCCCAAATGTATGTTTATTTTGAGAGAGAAAGAATGGGGGAGGGGCAGAGGGAAAGGGAGAATCTCAAGCAGGCTCTATGTCCAGCACAGGGAGCTCAATGTAAGATTCAATTTTACAACAGTGAGATCATGTCCTGAGCTAGTATCAAGAGTGGACGCTTTGGGCGCCTGGGTGGCTCAGTCAGTTAAGCGCCTGACTTCGGCTCAGGTCACGGTCTCCCAGTTTGTGAGTTCAAGCCCTGCGTTTGACTTTGTTCAGACAGCTCAGAGCCTGGAGCCTGCCTGGGATTTTGGGTCTCCCACCCCTCCCCCTTCCTCACCTTTGTGTGCACAAGCCTGTGCGCTCTCTCTCTCTCAAAAATAAACAAACATTAAAAAAACAGACTCTTAAACAAGAGCAATCCAGGCACCCTCTTTGAAGGCTTTTAAGACAAGTAAATTTGCAAGAAAAAATAATTTTTTTCAATACTGTAAGAGAATTTTATTTTGTTTCATACTGCTTTTAGGAAAGATAAACAGGTTTCCCTGATTTTCACAAATGCAAAAAAAAATTAAGGCTCATGACAAACTAATATACGGACAGATTTTTATTTTGGTGTGATACATAATGCAGGACATACTACTAGCTGTGGAAGCAAAAAAGTCTTGAGTTAATTATCATAATGTTTCTTCATATTACTTGTCTTTTGTTTCATTATTCCAAAGAGATGCCTCTAGTTTATGAAAACATTTTGGTCTTCTGTATGATTATACTGTATATATGCTATCAGTGTGATTATACTAAAAAAGTACAATACCCCTCCATTAATGTTCTAGAAACCAGTAGTTACTATTTGGTTTTAAGGCTTAGGATTTAACCAAAAGAAAAAGGTCAGGGATGAGGGATAATTCTAAGATTATATTAAAAGAAAATACTACATAGGTTGATGTTTTCCCATCTCTGACAAATAATCATCTGTATCTCTGTTCCTATGCAACATACGGCCCAGGTCTTTACTAACCAACCTACACATGTGCACGAATTAAACATTCCCAATCATTCCTGGAAAGGGGAAAAATATATACAACCTACTAAACAGAGACATGTTGGCATATATTTGGTTGTTTAAAATTTTTCATCACAACAATTCATCATGAACAACATTCAACCACTCTGGGCTCCCTCCTCTGTACCAGGTGACTTGGCCTAAAGTCTTTAAGGTTCCTTCCATCCCTAAAATTTTACTAAAGCTAATTCTTTACCTTTTTCATTAAGTCAGAGCCACCCAAAAGAAAGAGGTAGTGGGCAATACTGCCAGTTGACAAGCAATGGGTGGCAAGGAAATAAAATTCACTTGCTCACTATTAGCAAAAACATTCTAAAACCTTTCCTTTCTATAGAATTTACTACAAACTCAACCTCCTGACTAATGTGAAACTCTACTATTAGAGCAATGAACATCCCTAAAATAATGCTATTTAGACAAAGCTAAACAATGAAAATAATGTACACAATGGAAGCTTAATAAATTTTGACTGATTTCCAAAATCACTGTCCCATAATAGCATCACTGACAGCCAGTCTTGTGAATTACACTTTGTGTATAACTCTAGCTAAGTAAATGAACCATTTCCCAGGAGCACTCTAGAAAAAGGTTTTCAATCTTCCTTCAGGCCCCTTAACATCAGCCATACTCCCATCTGTAGTAACTAAATGACTAAAGCAGAGGTGAGGACATGGGAGTACCAGAATGACTGGCCAACTGGTCAAGTACAGTTTAGAAAATACTCAGATTCATTTTTATTTGAGAGAGAGTACAGCCATGAGTGGGGGAGGAGGTGACAAGGAGGAGGGGGAAGGGGGGGAAGAGAGATAGAGAGACAGAGAGAGACAGAGAGAATGAACGAGTATCTTAAGCAGGCTCCATGCTCAGCAAGGAATCTGTGGAGGAGCTTGATCCCACAAACGTGGGATCATGACCTGAGCCAAAAGCAGGAGTCAGATGCTCAACCGACTGAAACACCAAGGGGCTCGGAAAATACCCAGATTCACATACACACATCTCTGTCACTGCCCTGTTCATCCATTCTTTTTTTTTAATGTTTTACTTATTTCTGAGAAAGAGAGACAGCGTGAGCAGGGGAGGGTCAGAGAGAGAGGGACACACAGAATCTGAAACAGGCTCCAGGCTCTGAGCTGTCAGCACAGAGCCCGCCGAGGAGCTTGAACCCACAAACCATGATATCATGACCCGAGCCGAAGTCGGATGCTCAACCGACTGAGCCACCCAGGTGCCCCTTTTATTTTTTTTTTTTAATGTTTTGCCCTGTTCATCCATTCTAAACACTACAATACATAAATAGGCGACAGTAACTTTGTTATGCTAAGAAATGAAGCAGTTAATTCCAGACTGCTCTTTACAATTCTTTCAAAACCCATCCCCCAGCCATTTACTGGCAGCCAGATCTTTTTCTACTTGAGCCTCCTCTACCACCTCTGCTCCAGAAGCTTAAAGAAAAGCTATTTCAAACAACACAAACAGGGGCGCCTGGGTGGCTCAGTTGGTTAAGTGTCCAACTTCGGCTCAGGTCATGACCTTGCAGTCTGTAGGTTCGAGCCCCATGTCAGGCTCTGTGCTGACAGCTCACAGCCTGAAGTCTGCTTCAGATTCCTGTCTCCCTCAACCTCTAACCCTCTCCTACTCGTGCTCGGTCTCTCTCCCCCTAAGAAATGAATAAACGTTTAAAAAATTTTAAACACAAAATCTTTCCCCTTAATAGTTCTAGTCCATTTCATATCTTACTTGTGTAGGAGAGTGCAGGTTGAAGGTTTTTTCAGACATGGATGGTAATGATAAATAAGTGAAGAAAAAAGGAAATAAGAGATGAGATTGGTCAAAAAAGAGGAATAAAAAGGGATTCTCTGTCACAGCTAACTTTTCCTCCCTTCTCAGTACCTTCAAGACAGACCCTTCCCCAATCAAAGAATGAAATCTTCCCATTTGCAACTACGTGGATAGAACTAGAGGATATTATGCTCTGTGAAATTAGTCAGAGAAAGACAAATATCATATGACTTCACTCATATGAGAACTTTAAGATACAAAACAGATGAACATAAGGGAAGGGAAACAAAAAGAATATAAAAACAGGGAGGGGGATAAAAACATAAGAGACGCTTAAATATGGAGAACAATAGAGAGTTACTGGAGGGGATGTGGGAGGGGGGATGGGCTAAACCGGTAAGGGGCATTAAGAAGTCTACTCCTGAAATCATTGTTACACTTTATGCTAACTTAGATGTAAATTTAAAAAATTAAAAAAGAATTTTTTTAATCAAAAAAGACCCTTCCCCTACCATTATCTCAACTCAAATCTGTCTCCTGGTTTTCTCGCACATCTCCTCCAAACTAAACAAATACTCCACGAATAACTGACAAACAACTTACAACACCACCAGCAATATCTGCTGCCATAAAAAGTGGGGGTGGGGGTGGTGGAGGGACACCTGACCCGTGTTACAATTATTACCCATACACTCCTCCAGTGCCTATCATTCTTTCTACAGCATGTGGTTCACCTGCCAGTATTTGTAGAGAGAACACTTGGCTCTGACAGAGAAAATAAAAGGGGAGTCGGGGGACTTCTGTGTCTGACTAGTAGGACTGTTCACCATTTCAATGTTTCCTCAGTAAGTCCAAAACCAAATGCATTACTGCTTCACGACTGGGAGATCACGAAACACACACAGGCACAAATAGGTCTGACTGTGGAAGCTATGACAAAAAGGCATTTGACAAGCCATATTGAACAATATAAAGGTCACTTATGCTTTCCTGGAATATTTGAGATTTCACCTTCTAGATCATGATTTGCACTGAGGATACACAGAAAATGGGCTAGTGTTTTCTTCTCCAATATTATGTAAGGGGCAAATACAGTTAGGCACATTCAAAACTGAAGAATAAGGACTGTTTCCTCCTCCAGGACGAAGTGAGACAATAGTGTGTGACATGAATTGGAAGCCTTCAAGCAATAAGAATAAATACAATGTTTTATTTTACAAAGCTGGTGATTCTGCAATTCAGTTTGGCCCCAATTCACCTGGATCTTTCATTATTAACACTTCCTAAGAAAAGAGGGAGGGAGGCTGTGAAGCAAGACTAGAGCCTAGGCACAGAATCCCTAAGCCCATGCAATCTCACTTTAGCCCGTGAAGTCAAGTCACTGTACCCTGTTGAGTCTCTAATTTCTATCTATAAGTGAAGAAAGATCTCATGAACCTAAGAGAACTGTATATGTGAAAATACAATGAAAATAATGTTCTGCCATCATGCTTTCCCCCATTTGTTCTCAATATTCAAATTACTTTTATGAAAATGAGCCAAACAACCGTTTAAATTAAGCACACATACAGACTCAAAAAAAATGTATTGCCCGTTTCATTAGAAATTTAACCCTGATCAAACATTTTGCAGCTTATCCAGTTTAGAAGAGTTTAATTTTTCCCACACTCTTGTAACAAATGTGAAGCCTTAATAACTGCATTTTATTTATAGTGTTTGCAGAGCAATGGAAAACAGCATACCTAGGTAAAGAACTCCTTTGGGGAAGGAAAAAAAACTGGCTATCACACAACATTCTCCACAAGTTTGGTAAGACCTGACAGCACAAAGCCAAAAATCATACCTAAATTAAACCACTGCTGAAGCCACATAATAAAAGAGTGTTTACTGTAGTTAATGCAAAAGCAAGTTGATACTATTTACTTCTTCCAGTCTGTAAATGGAAACATACCAGTCCAGTTCTACAAATGTAGTAATGTTACTGACTATAGAAGTGTACTTAAGACAACACTGCATTCACTCACCAGAAATTTTTCAACAATCAACTAAAATTATGATCCCCACAATGACAAAAGTATACTTCACAATCATCTTGGCTTTGATATAAGCCTTAATCACATCATGGGAGGAAAAAAACCCTTACCGAGTCAACTGCATAAAAACCATACTCACCTTTGTCTGATTAATACACACCTCGAGTCTCTGCATTTTGAACATTCACTGTTAATTGCTGATGGGATACCATAATAATGGTCTCTGAATTTTTTAATCACCATAACCTCTAATGTATACTTCTCTCTTTACCATTTAAATATTTTATTCAGATCAGGCATGTTCAGGAAGATAGAAGGAAGGCTTTTAAATAAGTTTTCCTTCTTATAATGAAAGAAATGATCAACTACTAACAAGTACCTATCTCCAACAAGATTTTGTCTTTAAAAGGAAATAAAAAAACTACTGTCATAGTAATGTAAAAATGTTTCCCTCAAGACTTTCAAAATATGTAGCTTCCAACTAGATGTGCTTTGGCTATTCAATTAATAATGAAAAGAGAACTTATGTTTTTAACTTTTCTAGTACAAAAGATATAGTACAAAAGATATTTTCAAGTCATGCATCCAAACTTTTCATATACCTAAAAAGCTGCCTTCAAATTAATATAGGTTGCAAAATGAATATACTTCCAGAAGTTAAAATACTTACAAGTTAAAAAGAGCATTAAGACTGCATAACATTCACCTTTAAAGGATCCATTTCTTGGAAACCTAACTTCGAATATCATTTCCATCTTTTTGACTATCTTAAGAACAAATATCTGGCCACAGTGGTTAACCAGTGAGGATCTAAGTATAAACTGTTTAATCCTTACCATATTTTAGTTTTACAAATATGTGGAGAACAATCAACATTTTCCAGATTATCAAGCTTTAGATACCCAACCTTAGCATCCAGTATTCTCTCCCATAGTCTCTAACACAAATCCTCTACTTCCTAGGTTCATCCACTACTGTTTTTCAAATAGATTCACGCTCCTTGAGAATAAGCATGATTATACTTCATTACTTTGCATTCCTTTCATAAAGGTTAGCTATCTTGGATAGTCAGTAGATGTTTGATATTTAAACACAATGTATGCATTAAAAGTGGATTATATAATCTATTAGAAGGGTCCCTGGAACATCTAAGTCTTTAAGTTCACAGACAGAAAAGAAAATGTGGACTAAGTGGTTGTCCCAAGGTCAGTCACAATTACTCTGTGGCAGAAAGATAATTACTGTCCAGGTCTAACTTGAAGTCTAGTGGTCTTCCAATTACATCATTACCTCTCTTCTAATGTTTTCTACACCAATGACTAGTCATCTAGCTGACTGCTGACTCAAAGTCTTTATATGAAGTACTGATCTCTAAAAGTCATTGAAATCATCACTTACAGCACCTAGAAATTAAGACCAGACAACATACATTGTTTCAGAAGCCTATTTCTTAAACCCTTACTGCAAATGCCATTCTCATTTGATGAAAGAAAATGAAGGGTAAAGGAGGAAGAAAAGACTCAATACATTGCTAACAGCAAAATTCAGCTCCAACAGATCATGTGGCACCTCATCAACTAGTTAAATTGTTCAGGCTTAGGATAAATAAATCTGAATTTGACTCATTTAAATTGCAACTATTCACAGAATTTCTGAAAAAGCCTGCTTTTAGAAGCATATACAACAAACTCATGAACCTAATTTTCCCATCAAACCACAAACGAGTCAGCATAACTGCTCTCTAATAATTCTCTATACTAACACAAAATGAGAATATGATATTCTGCAATTCTGTACTAGAACGAAATACTGCAAAGTTAATTTTGACAAGAGTTAAGCTATTTAGAGTAGGGGTAAGTATTTTCTATACACTAGAAAACTGACTTCTAAGACTTCAAAAATGCAACACAGCCAATAGCTAAATAGACTGTTTATCCAACTCCTAGGGAAAAACAAAACGGACTTCAGGTAATTTAAAATGGACTTATTAAAGCAACTATAGCATTACATTTTCGACTTCTGAAAAATATTTAAACACTAAGCACAATGTCTGGGACACAATAAAAGCTCATCTACAGCTATCATCGTTATTACTACCACTTAAAGCCACAAAAACATCAACAAGTAACTTTTCAAACAAAGAGCCAGGATACAAAATTTGCTGGTTTAAATGTACGCTGTTCATTTTAAAAATAGATGGCAAAATGCCAAATACGTTCAGCTTACAGAAGAGTTTCACATTTACCCATTTTGAATCAGCATATAAGTCATAGATGAAATTGACACTTGGATTTCAATCCCAAAGCTCCTTATGTAGTATGACTCACCAAATTCTCCATTTCTTCCAACTATGAAAAAGAAGTTGTACTCCTCCCTCCATCTACCCCCACGACCTTTGCAGAAATTAGAGACATATTTTTAAATTCTTATAACACATTTTTAAGTCTCTGTCAAGATTGCTCAGTGAGTTTAACACAAACCACCGAGAACAGTACTAACGCTGTGTGACCTTTAGACAGGTCTTGGTATGTAACCTACGAGCTCGCCTTTGGGGGATCCTCTGGACAGCTTTGGACCGAAGAAGAATCAGGCCTGAGTACAAGTAAAAGCCTCGGACCCACCTCACAGTAGTCACAGGCCTCTTTCCCAGACCTTAGGACTCAAGTCCTCATACACCCATCTCAAAACCGTCCCCGACCCTAACATTACAGGGTCTCTGCTCCCTCAGCCACCTCTCCCAGCACCAAAGCTGGAGGCTCGCAAGCCCTGGAGTCGGGTGAACGGCGCCATTTTAGGCGGCGGTGGCGGAGACAACCAATCCCTGCGCGGGAGGCAGGGGGCGCCGGGTCGCCCGGAGCCTCCGCCGGGCCGCGCCGAGCGCCGGTCTGGGAGGCTCGGGGGGCCCGGGCCGACGGCCTCCGCCATGTTGCACCCCCCTCAAAGCCACCTCCTTCTCGGTGGGCTCGGCCCGCGGCGGCTCCCGCAACCGGAGAGAAGCTCACCTTCTCGCAGAGGCTCTTGACCTGGGACTCGGACAGCTGCTTGCACTCATTCAGCTGCTCGATCCACTGGTCCAGCTCCTTGGTGAACACCTTCTCGTCCATGATGCCACCCGCCCGAACCGGCTGCCGCTCCGCGCTACTCCCGCGCCGCCGCCCGCACACGGGCCACACGCACACGCCGCCGCCGGCTCCCGGGGTACTTGTGTGGCTACTGGAGGCTCCTCGGCGCTAGCGCGAACCCCGCGGGCTCTCCCTGTAGTACCCGGCCGCCGGCCGCTGCCCTCCTCCGCTCGATCTAGTGCCGGAGCTCGGCTCTCTGTAATGGCGGCCACCGGCGTGGTGACATCACGCGCGGCGTCAGGAGGCGGCGGGGTGCGGCGGGGTAGAAGGGCCGGGACGAGAGCTGCGCAACTGCAGAGCCAGCCCTGGTCCGCCGCCAGATCGTAGTCGGGGGGCGGGAACCGGGGGCCACGGCGCAGGCGCAGCGTAGCCGGCTGGTAACAGGCACCTTCGCTTTTAGGGCGTGGTGGTCCAGAAAGGAGGGGGGCTGGAGAAGGGAAGACCGAATCCGAGCAAACGCGGTGCCTGCAGCAGGGAACTGGGCTAATTCCAGAGCACAGCGTCCTGCGCGGCGCGCGCGCCGACTTAGCGCAGGCGCAGTCTCGGGGGTGGGAGGTTGGGGAGAACCTACCAGTCCGAGCCTTTTCCCTAAGGTGAGACCGCTTGGCGCTTCACTCTGCGTTTGCACCCGGATTAAAGAAACTAGTATTGTGACCCCACGATGCGCTGGATTTGTATGGGATTCCTAAATCTTTGAGTGCGGGAACGGGTGCCAAGTGGTAGCCTGGAGTGGCCACCTCCGCCTCTAGGCGCGGCAGGCACCTTGTAATTAGGTCACTGGTGGGCGGAGGAGGGTGTGTCTGCCCTGGGAGCGCGGCGCAGTGCACCTGACTCCTCCGGCACACACCTGTCTTCACGCCTAGATGCCTGTCGGCCGCGATACCTGCGGCCGAGCCTTGGGCTTTTCTCTAGGCTTAGGACCGCGCGCCTGCTTCCACACGCCTCGCACAACCTCGCCATTTGTCGCCTTCCGCCCCAGGTGTGCTCCTTTATCTGTCTTAGGTTCCTCCGGGGAATGAGGAGGAGCCCCTCTACCTCCCCACCCATGCCCTCTCTGGCCTGACGGTATTAGAAGCGGCTACAATCCGCCCTTTAAAGAAAGCTCGGATACCTAAGTATCGGACCTTGGTCTGGCTATGAATCTCTTTGAGGTTTGCGAGATGTTATTACATCCCATTATCTCTGCATTCACGAAATATTTGGCTCCGTAGAGCATCAATTGTGTGCTGGATCCCACCCTTAGGAGACAGAGGGGTCAACCAAATAGACAAGGTATCCTGTCCTGGTCGAAGCTTGTATTCTCCCAGTAGTTTA
Organism: Hyaena hyaena; assembly: GCF_003009895.1. Taxonomy (NCBI): domain Eukaryota; kingdom Metazoa; phylum Chordata; class Mammalia; order Carnivora; family Hyaenidae; genus Hyaena; species Hyaena hyaena. The sequence continues at coordinate 2,324,701 of NW_024080842.1, read as the reverse complement.
GGAATAGATGTAAGAGATATTATGATGTCCCCAGGATCTGAGAGATACAAACTTTCCAAAGGACATTTAACCTTAAAGTGCGAGGCAAGAGCTGAACCTATCCACCTGTCTTCTAGATTTCCTACCCCCCAATAGCAGTTTACCCTGCCAAATCCAAGCGCTCACTCTGCAGCTCTGAGGGCATCGTCCCAACCAATAAGCTGAAGAAGGCTCTAGAGGCCTGGATGAGTTAATGTTGGGACTGAAAATTCACCTTCATCCAAGACAACCTGCTTAGTGAGGTTGACTGGCTTGGCCTTCCCAGGCTGAAAACGGCAGTTCTGCTTTTCTTCATTCCTCCCGGCAGCGTTCCCAGAGGAAAGTCTTTCAGCTCTCTGCCCCTGAAAGCTTATACTTAATTTACCAGATCGGGTAAAAAAAAAAGCTCTTTTAGCTCAAATTCTATGTTTTACAGTTAACATCCCCCAATAATAGAGGAGTAGGAGTTAAGACCATGGAGAATGTATAAGGAAAAAAATCATCACTTAGTGCTGATGACTATAAAGCTGTGCCCAGCGTGCTGTTGTCTTATTCTTCACTGGTGCCCTGTACCTGTGTGAGAACTGGTCCTGTCTTACAGGGTAAGAAACAGACAACCAGTCAGGAAAGAGAAGGGACTTACCCAAGGTAGTAATCAGGATTTGAAACTTTATACTCCCAAGTGCAAGGCCTCCACCACACACACATACACACACACGCCTGACCTCTAAGAACTGAAGTAAGGAACAGGGTCAATATGATTTCCCTTTACCTGAGTTCTCTTATCTAGAAAGGTGGGGGGACGCCTGGGTGGCTCAGTCGGTTAAGTGTCCGACTTCGGCTCAGGTCATGATCACGAGGTTCGTGGGTTCAAGCCCCGCGTCAAGCTCTATGCTGACAGCTAGCTCAGAGACTGGAGCCTGTTTCAGATTCTGTATCTCCCTCTCTCTCTGACCCCTCCCTGCTCACGCCGTCTCTCTCTCTATCAGAAATAAATAAAACATTAAAAAAATTTTAGGAAGGTGGGGTGATGTTAATTTGGTTCATTAAAAGGTGTTGAGCAAAAAAAAAAAAAAAAAAAGTGTTGAGCACCCTAAGGGCTGCATTGTTTCATCTTTCAGACAGAGCTCCTGAATGGTCTAAATGTGTACTGAAGACATCAAGATTTTATGCATCAGCAGCAGCCTTTTCCAAAGCAGTTTCCATGGACCATGAGTCCCATGAGAAACAAATTCCTTTCAAAAGGAAATTTACAATGCTATATTCTCAGAAGTCATGTGATTAAAAAAGCAAACAAAATTTAAAAACTCATGAGTTTTATCTACCCTTAAAAAAAAGTATTGAGCACCTACTATGTATTAAGATCATAATGAAAGGGTTTTTCCAAAGTGCTGTGAGCTTCTAGTTGGTAGCCCTAATGTAGGTATTATTTATTTTCTCTTGATGCAGATTACTTGGCTCACCACCACCACAAAATGGAGGGAAGATATAATTATATATACTTAAAACATCCTGCCAAATAATTAGATGCCATGACTTAACTTCTTAAGGAATGAATTCTAGGAAGCTCTTATTAGCTTTCAAGCCATGAATTAAAGCATACGTGATTATGAACAATACAGAACTAATTCAGAATGTCTTTTCCTTTAAAAGGAATCTAGATTATTTTCTTATTCTGCAGACCTCAAACTAGCCGATGGATCTGAAACTTCAGATTGGATTGATCTGGTCCTGACTCACTGGGCCTGACTGTCTAAATTCTAGAGCTGAGGAATACTTGGAACAAAAAGTTAAAAGCAAACCAAAAAAACATTGTCCTTTTAATTGCTTGGCAAAAACCAGAGACTGAATAAAGCAAACATGCTTTGAGAAAGAAATCTTTGCTCAAATGGCAAATTCAGTATACAGCAAGACTAAGTGTTGCCCATGATGTTTAAACATAGCTATAAATAAAAATCATCTGATGATGGGGGCAGGGTTGAAGGAAGATGACCTTGAGCAAATAGCTTTATAATAGGTAGTCTTAGCCAAAGGATAAAAACTGACATTAAACATTGGTGAAAGAATGAGATACATCATTTGTCAACAATTCTCTTGGCCTCACATTAGGTTTATTTTGTTGCTGTTCCTTCCAGTGGCCTGATTTCTAAGCTTTACAGAGACCAAAAGTAGAACCAGGTAGGTAAGAAATGGCTCTGGGGTCAGATGGACCTGGTTTGAATTCTGGTTCTTTTTTTTTTTTAATGTTTTATTTATTTCTAGGAGAGAGAGAGAGAGACAGTGTGAGCAGGGGAGGGTCAGAGAGAGAGGGAGTCACAGACTGAATCAGGCTCCAGGCTCTGAGCTGGCAGTCAGCACAGCGCCCGACGCGGGGCTCGAACCCACGAACCGCGAGATCATGACCTAAGCGAAAGTCGGATGCTTAACCAACTAAGCCACCCAGGTGCCCCTGAATTCTGGTTCTTTAACAAGTTTGGCAAGTTTCTTAACTTTTCTGAGTCTCCCTTTTTCTCATCTATAAAGTGGAGATAATGATAATTGCCAAATAATAGGGTTCTTCTGAGAATTCAATGAAATTATAAATGTAAAACATAGCATATAGTAAATGTCTGGTATGTATTAGATATTCTTACTCTTAATAGTTCTCGGTAGTCTCTGGTTCTATATATCCTCTAGTGCCAGTTTGAACACTTCAGTGCCTGCTGTGGAATACATAGTGGTCTTTGGAAACAGAATATAACAGTATCAAAAACATATAGACACAAAGCCATCAGATGAAGTAAACTTGAGGTGAGGAGGGGATTCAAGAAAAGAGGGTAGAGATGGAACAAAAAGGATATCCCCTCTCTTCCCTTGACATCATGCAAACATTCAGAAGACTTGTTGTATAGAGAAAAAGTCAATGAGGAATAAATCCAAGAATTAATACAATTGGTTAGTCTTATGTTTCTGTTGTGTCAGAATTTTTTAAGTGAAAAGGGTGCCATATCTGGTAACATGCACTTTGCACCAAGACCTTCTATGCCCCCAAATACAGATTTAATTAGTCAACATTAGTGCCTATGTCCATGAGAAGGCTGCCATCCTCTGGGCAACTGGGCCTGTCCAACTACTGGGAGATTTCAGTACTTGGGATACACAGTGATACTTGCAACTGATTGGTATCTATCCCAGTTTTTCTCCTTTGCAGTTCTGAACAATTAAACTTAACATTTCATCTGTAATTAGAATTTTATAAATGTGGACAAAATTTTGTGACCAGGAATTTTCCCACAGATATAATATAGCACTTTCCTTCAGCTACTACAGTTTGGCTAAAAAAAAAAGAGAGAAATGACCGCATCCTTTAGTAATGTCCCTGACATAGAGATACCATTCTCAGTTACAAAGGAAATATTTTTTTCTCTGTTACAGGAAAAACAATATCTCTGAAATGAAAGGCAAAGTTTATTACCCCAAAAGGCTGGATAAACCTTAAAAATACTGTCACCAACTTTGCAGGCATAAAAATCTTATCATAGAAATGTTTATTGACATGGGAAATTATGCACAATATACTATTAAGTGACAAAAATACTTTACAAAACAGCATGTATGATATAACCATAATTTTATTAAATATATATTTAAAATATATGGTTATGAGACTTTAAGAAGGTACACAATGAGGTAATAATAGCAGTTCCTTCTGGTGAATGGAGTTTTAATTTTTTTCTTTTTATGTACTTGATTCTTCTGTAACAAAAACATATGGCTCATAATTGTGAAAAGAAATCCTCATATATCCTGAGTAGACATGACTAGGCACCTCTCAGGGGAATCACAAGCTCAAACAACATGTAGCCAATAGTTCTGTTAAACATCCCACAACCCTGGAATATTACTCAGGGGCTCCGACCTCCTTATGAAAAGAAGTTTCCCCTTCCTGTGGACCTCTTACATGGCCTCCTCACACAGCATTTCAATATGGCCTTTTCTCCTGCCTTCCTTCTCATTAAAAGATCTTATCCTCAGCTCAGGTGGCCCTCTTCCTCTCTCAGACAAATGCTATACTCATCTACTCCATTCCTGCTTTCTCCTCTTTGCTCAGCATGTCCCTACTCCCCAGACAGCCACTCGTATTTATATGAACCCTATTTGGCATTCAAGACCAGTTCAAGCCACACACTCTCTGAAGAGTCTTCTTTGATGACTCTAGGTCTCTCTTGATTGGGAGTGCCTAGAAGGGTAACAGGAAAACCCCGGAGTCTGGTGGAACAGCACAGAGACCTGGCACCTGTCAGAGCAGGTGGGAAAGAACGGAGAACTTGTTGGTGAGCCCATACGAGTATTCCCTAAAGACTCTCAGAAATGCTGCAGAGGATCGGGGGCATTTTGCAGGGAGCCAGAGGGAAAAATCTGTTTGTATTTTGTTCATATTTTCTGTATTAACAAGTTTACCAGTGTTCTAGCTCGACTCTTAGGCAAGGTTTAGAAATCACCCCCCAACCCGCCCTTCCCAAAAGAAATAAGATTCTCCAAAGCAGGTGAATTTGCGAGTACAAAAGCATCTAAGCAGTGCTTTGAAATTAATTTGCAAAGATAGGAAGATAGGACCATATTGCTTTCCTTTCTGATGGAAAGAAACACTCTCCCTTGACAGGAGTGTCCATTCCCTAAGCTGTTAGAAGGAATACCAGGCAGGGAGACCCATCCCCAATGACCAGGTATTTATATGCTCATCTTTAAATTGTGGTAGATGGTAATAGAGTTAGGTCCACAAACAAAAGAAGGAACAGACACCATTTGCAGAAAAGAGAAAACTGATGGGTAATTTAGTGCCTACAGGTTGGTGGATGGTTTTTAAAGGAAGGATGTTAATCAGTTTTCTCCATCTTTGGAGGAGGAAGGAATAGGAAATGAGTCTCTGTCAAGTAGTTAACAGTTATAAGGCCAGCATTTATTAAACACTTACGCACTCTTCCGAGTGCTTTACATGTATTATGTCCCTCACAACTCCTGAGTCAGGTAATATTATTATCCCCATTTTACAAGATGAAACTGAGCTATAAAGGGACTGAGTAATTTGTATAAGGTAAAATAACTAGTAATCAGAGGAGCTGGGATTCAAACTTAGTCTGGCTTCAGTGCCCAAAGTCCAAAGTCCTACTAGAGAGCCTTCAGCATCAAATCACAAATGATTTTCATGAATGGAAGATCTTGACCACTGAACCATTTGACACTTTCAGTGCCTACCAATCTCCAAGGATAGACCAATAATCTATGTCCTTAAGGTTGCAGCTTAGTAGTGAGTGGCCTGTGGTCTAGCCCACCCCATCAATCCTGTTCCCTAAATACTTCCATCTCTTGCCCGCCACCACTGTCTTCTTGTACCATGCCCTTCTGCTGTCTTTTCTCTGATGTACTCTCATCCTTTTTCCTCTCTTTCTCTCCTACTCCTCCATTTGTCCCGCATACTTGGTTTGGCTCTTCTGTTATGCAGAAGCAAAAAGCCTGCTGGCCCCTGAACAGCACATTCCCAAGGCACCTTCTTTGGGAAGGAGATCCTTCCTCATCCAAAGGCTGAGCATAGGCAGCCTAGGAAGCAATGAGAAGAAAAAAGAGACCAAACAGTTCTGAAAATGAATTGCCCTGCTTTTTCTCCACAACAGGAAATATCGGGTTAGCCTTGCCTTTTACTCCAGTAAACAACACCACGTGGACAGCACTCTTTTCTTCCCAGAAACCAGCTGCAGTTTAAGGAGAAAGTGCTGGGCTCATCCTCACCTCTGCCACTAACAATCTGTATGACTTTGAGCACGTCTTTTCCCATGAGTTTCCCCATCAAACAGCATAGAGATTGGACCATACTGGGGAGCTCTTAATTTAGGATTCATGAGTGGATTCAGGGGGATCCATCAACTCTCAGAGGATAATTTATAGAAATTTTCTCTTTTATTGATACTTTTATTGAGACAATTTTATATTTTCATGTAGTTGTAAGAAATACAGAGAAACTCCGATTTCCCTTTGTGTGTGTGTGTGTGTGTGAGAGAGAGAGAGAGAGAGAGAGAGAGAGCATTTACTGCTATTCAACTGGGAGTTTTCTTTTGTATATGCTTTTTTCCCTGGGGAAAGTTTCTTAGCTTTAATCAGATTCTCTCAAGTATTGTAGATGCAAAAAGGGGTTTGATTCCCAGCTCTGAGAATTCTAGAAGACCACACCCCAAGCCTTTATAGCTCTCCCTTCCAAAAGCAACATTTAATCGGCACTTACCACATGACAGGCATAGAGATGCATGTGGAGGACAGGTGAGGGGAAGAAGTACAGGAAAAGTGGGGGATGCACAAAGCACAGTCCATTGAACTCACGCTCCAGCAGTGGAAGACAGGCATTCCGACAGGTACACATATCATTTATTAAACATACAAAAGAGAAACGGCCTTGTTGCTTGGGGCGGCTTGGGAAGTACTTCCACAGAAGCTGATGCTTGAGCTACATCTTAAAGGATAATCCAGAATTCTTCAGCTGAGAAGAGAAGAACTGGCTGTTAAAGTCACTCCCTGTTAAATCATATCTATTCTAGATGTTCTTATGAAAACATAGGAAACTATGTCTACATTTGTTTATTCTACAATGTTAAGGTGTCAAATTCTTCAGCTCCCATGTGTTCGTGTTGAAGCCAAGGGATTTTTTCCCCCTGAGTCTATTTTCCACTGTCTTGTCCAAATTGGATACCAGATCCTGCCTGCTTAGCCTGAGAAAGGCATGTTATCTCTGGCACCTTGATCACATCAGAGCTTATATTTAAAGCATGAGTGATGAAAAGAGACCGCGGCTGAGTCCCTGGCTCTGCCCCATCCCTAGAACACTCTCCTCCTGTCCACCTAAGGCTCTAGAGGCCAATCCTACACTGGCTACTGAGGATCACAGCTGGTCAGAGCCATGAGTAAAACATCTCTGCCCTGAGGTTTCCCACAGAGGCTCTTCAGAAACCCTCTGAGGCTGGGTTCCCTGGCTTCCCTATGTGTTTCCCCCACCCCAACCCATATTTGATAGTTGGCTGCCTTGTGTGCTCTCAGGCTCAGACACCCCTTGGGAGCCTCTTTCTCCGTGCGGATTGCAGGTTCTACAGCAGGCTGTTCAATTCCCAGTACTGCTCACAGGGAGATGGTTCTCTCTGGTACAGTCATCCTGCACCAGGGAGACCAAGACCCTACTATCAGGCCCATCCTTTGAAGAACCCCCTACAAAAGTCTGATTCAAGGCATAACTTCTTATGGCCTCTGTGTCCTCATGCAAAGATATTTAACCCCCTAAACATCAGTATTTTCATTCACATGATGGGGATCATATTAGCACCATCCCTATAGGGTTATCTTAAGCTTTAAAGAAATTAATCCATGTAACACTGTAGCACATAACAAGTATTCCAACAACATTAGCTAGTATTATTAACTATTGTTATAATAAAACTATTTCTGGTTGTGGAAGAATTAATGATCACTGCAGAAAATTTGTGAACTGCTGGCAAGTTTCAGGAAGAAACAATCATAAAATCCAGAAATGAGGGCTACAATCATTTTGATGTATAGCCTTGTCAGCTTTTCTTGGTGCCCATATGTGTGTGTGTGTGTGTGTGTGTGTGTGTGTGTATCCGATATTTAATTATCAGAAATTAAAAACTATGAACTAAAGTTCATGTTGTATGTGTCTGTTCTGTAATGTTTTATTCAACTGATATATCATGGCCTTTTTCCCATGTAGTTAAATATTCTTAGAAAAGATTATTTCTTAAAAAAAAGTTGTTTAATGTTTATTTGTGTGTGTGAGAGACAAACAGAGGGAGAGAGACAGAGTGTGAGTTGGGGAGGGGCACAGAGAGGGAGGCACACAATCCGAAGCAGCCTCCAGGTTCCGAGCTGTCAGCACAGAGCCCACTGCAGAGCTCAAAGTCACGACCGAGATCACGACTTGAGCCGAAGTCAGTCGCTTAACCGACTGAACCACCCACACCCTCCAGAAAATAATAATTCTAAATGATTACCTAGTTTTCAAGCATATCAATGTAGCCCAATTTATGTAACTAATCCCTTAGTTTGGCAGTTAGATTGTGTCCTATTTTTATATTTATAAGTACCATGGTACGTGTCCTATTTACAAATGTCTGTGTGCATCTTTATTTATTCCTTAAGACAAATGCTTAGAAGTGGGTTGACTGTGCCAAAGGATATATACTCTGTTTTTGTTTGTTTTGTTTTAATGTCTGGTATAAATTGGATGAAGACTGGAAACTTATCAATAAAGATGCTGTGCACATATTCTGATGCCATTTTCAAACTCTTTTCACGTGTGTGCATGTGACTTGAGCACTACCCTAAATGGAAAAATTCTTCTAGGTTTGGTTCAAACAGCCATCTCTAAAACCATGGAGTTCATGTAAGAGCACATGGAATTTTTTAAATTCACAATGAACAATAAAAATCCTTCTTGTGATGTGTTCTTATGGTTAAGTGTCCACCGTGGATCGAGAGAACCTATTTAGAACAGGATCAGGACCACCAGAGTTGGGATCATGGTAGAAGAGATCTTCAAGGCACCTGAACTGAGGATCAGAAATATCCACAAACCAATACACTTTCCCCTCAATGATCTGTATAATTTATGCAAATTGAGATCCTGTTACTTAAAACTGTTTGGAAATTGTATACGGAAACCTGTTCTAAGCTTCCAGCGTCTTCCTTTATAAGTCTGTATTTGTTCCTTAAGGAAAGGTTGTTAATGTAATACATTTCATCAACCTTATACTTAATTGTATGTCATATTTCCTCTTTCCAATAAAATTTTCATATTTAAAAAAATGAATCCTTTATTCTGACACTCCCATAATCAGTACTGGATGACCTGGTTTTGTGAATTTTGATGGTAAATTCATTACTTCTTAAAATTTATTTTTAAAGTTTATTTATTCATTTAGAGAGAAAGCATGAACAGGGAAGGGGCAGAGAGAGAGAGGTAGAGAGAGAATCCCAAGCAGGCTCCGCACTGTCAGCTCGGAGCCCCATGAGGGGTTCAAAGTCACAAACCATGAGATCATGACTTGAGCAGAAACCAAGAGTCATACGCTTAAACAGCTGAGCCACCCAGGCACCCAATTCATTAATTACAATAACATATTCAGTGCCTGTCAATCCACAAACCAAAACAAAAGCCCCGGCAATAACCAATATTGAAGCATAAGTCTTTCCGCACCATGTTCCTGTGTTCCCCACCCAAGGGAACCATTCTTAATCATAAATTCATTTCCTTTTCTTTTTATGTGGTTTTGCTCTATGTGTATATATTCCTAAAGAGTAAATTTTCAGAACTGTCCTTAGCTTTATAAAAAGGACATCAAACTGTACGTCATCTTTTGGGATTTGTTTTTTTCCATTCTCTTTGCTAAAATTCACCCACATAAGTGCATTGTTTCTAGGATTAACTCTTGTTCACACTGCTGCTACGAACATTATACTAGAAATGTCCCCTGTTGTACATGCACGAAGAGTGTATGGACCTGATTTACACTCCCACCAGCTATAAACTAAAGAGCCTCTAGATCCACAGTCTCTGGTATACCAGGGATCCAGCTGTCAGGTGGCTCTCCAGAGGGCTGGCTCAGTCTACCTCCCTCCAGCAAAATACAAGAATGCCAATTTCCACAAACTCTTTCCAACCCTAGGGATCATCAAAAAATTCTGACCATTTGATAAGAAAAAGATACATCTCCCTGCTGTATAACTTTGTTGCAAGGTACTGACTCCTCTAAAAGCCAAGAAAGGGTTTGGCTCAGAGAATTGTTTCCAGTCTGATAACTTCAGTGACATTTCTGGGACTGATTCCCCAGTGGCTCAGCTGCTTTTCCATGTCCTAAAAGAGGTGACATGGTTGGAAGGAGGGAAGGGGAGCCAGGATGGGAAACCAGCCCAACTCACCACAGTGTAAGCTTGTCTCCTGGTCCCAAACTCTGCCAGTGTCAGATCACTCCTCCTTGATGAAGCAGGCATTATCCCTTCCCTACACCACCCCTCCCCAGAAGAGCCAGTATAATGCTTCCCTTTGTTATTTGAATTGATAAATTTAAACCTCTTTCCCTGCTCTGCAGTAAAAGAACTTTCTATTTTGGGCTTAGTGACATAGCCAAAGCCGAGCAGAGAGCAGCAGGCTGCAGCATGACTTAATAGTTTTTATTCAAAGGAGGGAACCTGCAAGCAAACACAAGGACCTTCCAAAGTACATCATCTGCATAGCAACATGCAGCCTATTTGCCTGTCTTTCTGGTGACAGATATTTCTCAAAGTTTAAAATTGAACACTCCTTAACGTTCAGAGTAAGCTGATGAATAAATCCTCAACAGTGAGGAATAACCAGTAATTCATGGATGTCCACCTGTATACCTAGGGCTGAATTAGGTATAATCAGAAAAGAAAATACGGTCTTTAGGGGGAAGTCCAGCCTCCCAAAGTTACACTGATTTGAGGAGTATCTAAAACATTTGCCTGAGAATATGCTTTCTTCCTTAGCCCTGAAATCTGCCTGAAATCCCACGTTGGTGTAGGGCCCCAGGTCTCAAGAAGCTTCCAGGAGTACACAGACGTCATGCTTCTAGTAGGGCAATCTATTTAAATCTTTAGCGCCTGTTAGCACATAACCACAGCCTGGAAGAACAAGACAGAGGACAAGTAAGTCCCCCTTTCGAGTCTCACCCTGACAAACTTTTTCTTATGGGATGTTTCAAATATGCATAAAGGTAGAGATAATAAACCTCTATATACCTATCACCTGCCTTCAACAATTATTAAAACATGGCAATCTTGGGGCACCAGGATGGCTCAAGTCAGTTAAGCATCTGACTCCAGGTTCTGCGCTAGCTGTCAGCACAGAGCCGGAAAGAGGGCTTGAACCCACCAACCATGAAATCATGACCTGAGCAGAAGTCGGACGCTTAAACAACTGAGCCACCCAGGCGCCCCAAGTATCTGACTCTTAATTTCAGTTCTGGTCATGATCCCAGGCTCCTGGGATCAAGCCCTGCATCGAGTCTGCTTAGAGTCTCTCTCTGTCTCTGTCTCTGTCTCTCTCTCCTTTCCTCCCTCTCTCTAAAATTAAATTAAATTTAGGGGTGCCTGGGTGGCTCAGTTGGTTGGGTGGCCCACTTCAGCTCAGGTCATGATCTTGTGGTTTGTGAGTTCAACCCCCCACTTCAGGCTCTATTCTGACAGCGGAAGCCTGCTTTGGATCCTGTGTCTCCCTTCCACTCTCTCTCTGTGTCCCTTCCCCACTCATGCTCTGTCTCTCAAAAATGCATAAACATTAAAATTCTTTTAATTAAATTTAACTTAATTTAAAAAATGGCAATCTTGGGGGCACCTGGGTGGCTCAGTCGGTTAAGCGCCAACTTTGGTTCAGGTCATGATCTCATGGTTCGTGGGTTCGAGCCCTGTGTTGGGCTCTGTGCGGACAGCCAGCTCAGAGCCTGGAACCTGCTTCGGATTCTGTGTCTCCCTCTCTCTCTGGCCCTCCCCTACTCATGCTCTGTTTCTCTCTGTCTCAATAATAAAATAAAACATTTAAAAAATGGCAATCTTGTTTTATCTGTACCCTATCCTCCCCTCGTCTCCATTTTAAATCCAATTTAAAGCAAATCAAATATTTTCATAAGTAAATACATCAGTATGTATCTGTAACAAATAAATCTTTTTTCAATAACCACTTTATCACATCTTTAAAATTAACAATAATTTTTTAATATCATCTAGTATTCAGTCAGAGGTCAATTTGTCCTGATTTTCACAAATGTCTGTCATTGTTTATCCTAAATTTCTTTTTTAATGTTTTATTTATTTCTGAAAGAGAGAGAGAGGCAGCATGAGCAGGGTAGGGTCGGAGAGAGAGGGAGACAGAATCTGAAGCAGGCTCCAGGATCTGAGCTAGCCGTCAGCACAAAGCCCTACGCAGGGCTTGAACCCATGAACGGTGAGATCATGCCCTGAGCCGAAGTTGGACGCTTAACCGACTGAGCCACCCAGGTGCCTTTGTCATTGTTTATTCTAATCAGGAGACAAACACTGTCATTTGTATTTGTTGATATATCTTGTCTGTAATCTATAGTTTATACTTTTTAATTTTAAATGTATAACAATTTCCTCTCCTTTTTTTATTGTTCTCCATTTTGGTGTTATTGGCGATAATAGGTATTTTAGTTACTATTGCTGTGTAACATAAAACAAGCACCAGTTTATTGTGCTTGTGGATTCCATGTGTCGGAAATTCAGAAACGGCACAGTAAAAATGGCTGCTCTTTGCTCCAAGGCATCTGGGGCCTGAGCTGAGGAGATTCAGAGTCTGGTGAAGACTTCAAAACTGAAAGCTAGAGGCATCTAAGGTTTGTTTACTCACATGTCTGGTGTCTGAGGCTGGAGCACTCAAAAACTAGGACTTGTGACCAGAGCCCCTACACACAGCCTCACACATGGTATGGCTTTCTTGCAGCTTGGTAGTCTCAGAATAGTCAGATTTTTTACACAGCAGCTGAGGGCTCCAAGTTCAAGTGTTCCAGGCAACAAGGTGGATGCCATATCACTTCTTATAACCTAACCTCAGAAATTATCTTGTCACTTTCGTTGTGTTGTATTGGTTGCAAGCAAGTCCGAAGCTTACCCAGACTCAAAGAGAGTAGAATCAAACTCCAGCTTTACAGAGGCAAGGGCAAAGTTCCAGAAGAGCATGTGGGATGGCAGATACTGTTGCTCTACTTGGGACTAGAATGGTCATTCAAGCCTGCCTTTCCAACACCAACCAGAATAGAGTTGCAAATCATGGAAACGTAGTGGAAGAGAGAAAGGTGGGGGAGCTTATTTGTTTGCAGGACGATGTCCTACAGCTGTGAAGATTATACCCTTAAGAACCAATGATGTTACCAGGCTGAGACCCAGCAGCACTTGCTACAGCTGTGCCTGACTGTGGGGCTGTGCTGCTGGGAAGAAGAGGCACCTGTTCTTATACATGTAAGATACCACAGGGGCAAGAGGTGTCCCTTAATGGATAGCAAAAGGTCATTCAATCTAACTTAACACTTATCAGACACTATTGAAAGGGTATGCTCTTTATGCTACTCTGAAGAATATTAGGTCTTTTTTTTTTTTTTTTGGTTTAAGCTGCACAGAGTTGACCAAGAAGTATCTCAAAACTGGTGCTGGAGTTATTCATATATTTGTTAAATGGTACAAGTTTTATGCATCAGTTACTTTCTGATTGCATTCATCTAGAATGTTCCAGATGAATCTTGAAAGAAGCTTATATGCTGTGTCACAATGATGATATGCCCATTCTGACCTATCTGCTGCAAGCCTTGGCTGAATGCAAAAAGTGGAAACCAGTCCAAACAGAATTCAGGTGTTTTTTGTTTTGTTTTGTTTTTTTGTGGGTTTTCTCTTCTTCTTTGCAGTCCCTATTCTTCATTAACATAGCTTTTATAGATTGATTAAATTCCTAGGGAATCGGGGTGCCTATATGGCTCAGTTGATTAAGTATCTGACTCTTGATCTCAGTTCAGGCCTTGATCTCAGGGTCATGAGTTCAAGCCCTTGTTGTGCTCCATGCTGTGCAAGAAGGCTGTTATTAAAAAAAAAAAAAATCCCTAGGGAAGTAAATGCTCTCATTTCTGTTTATGGCTATGAGGAAAGTAAAATAATACAGATAAGGCAAGTTAACTTCCAAAGATTTTTAAGGACCAGGATAGCATCAGACATCCCTGAGTTTGATAAGGGCAGGTATGTTATAATGAGGCTCATACAAGTCCAGGTATAATTCTCCGTCAATGAGATTATTAAAATGTGATTACACTGATCTGACCATGCTGGTGTTGAGGAATACCTCAAATGGCAAGGCTCAGGGCACCGAATTTTTAAAAAACTTATTAGGCCTCAGGTGTAGAGGGTTAAATTAATCGCACTTTTCAGTTCATGGCACATTACCTACTTGTCCAGACAAGGCCACTCTTTTAGGTATGTGTGTCTGTGTTTTCTCCTATTCCCACTCCTCACTCCTATCCTTCCTTCCTGCAAGGAACCATTCTAATACATTTAATATATTTTTTGCCCTGTCTGTGTTCATGTGCATGTGTGTTGTTGTCTTGTTTGTGTGTCTTTTAACTTACATGATAGCACTGTGTTACAGATCTCACCCTGTCTTGTTTCCACTCCATACTTTGTTTTTAAGACCTACGCATGTTGCTATGTGCATATCCAGTCCATTATTGCTGACTGCTGCAGAATACTCCAGAAATGGGCACCCCCAGTGCCTGTAACTTCCCAGCACCCAAAACAATGCTGCCATGAGCAGCCTCATATGTGACCCATTTGGAGCCTGTGGAGCAATTTCTTCAGACAACCTCTCACCCATACGGTGTCTTTAAGTGCATTAGAAAAGGTACCTCTTCGTCTTGGAGAAAACTGCCCCATGGTAAAATGCAAGGTGTGGCAAGGTGGAGCCCAGACTCGGTTTCAACCCCAACTCACCCCCCTCTAAGCTGGAGTCTCGTTCAGGGTACAAACTGTAGGAGGTGGCCCTGCCAACGAACATACCCCATTTCTCACTTCCACTGGCTTTCAGCTGTTTGCAACATCACTCCTGGTTAGTATAAGAAAGGGGACGGTTGTCAACTGACTACAGAAATCTCATCATAAGATCTGTGTCTACTTGATTTGATCAAGCGGTGCTGCATTGCTTGGGCACTTTATACTTGGACTGATGCAGTATGTGGGAGTGCCATGGCTAGTTTATGACCTGCACAGGAACTGGGGAGTCAGACATGGCTACAGTACACGGTGGTAGTGCAGATATACCTGCCTGAGGCCAAGGCAAAGGGTGCAAGTAATTTAATCCCTCACTCTGTCTTGGAGACGGCAGAGAAACATCTTTTCTCTTAATGCTTAATGTCCTATTGTCACAGGACACGTGTGAAGTATAAAAAAAATTGTAATTTTTTTCAGAAAAGAGTTAATGGGATCTTCAGATTTCTGGAAGAAAGGCAACAGGCTTCATATCTGCAGGGCAGTAGCTCTGAGTGGCTTTGCCACAAATAGTGGACAGCTGGCCCTGAGCCATCTTGCCTTTGCCCCTTGGTGAATGACCCGGGGCTGACATAAATAAGAACTGACAGTTCTTTCTCAAGGCCACCTGGACAGGCCAGAAGTCAACCACCCAGAACAATTCCTTTAAATAGGTCAGGTTTCAAATCCATCAGAAATTCTTGGTGACCATTCAGATATACCTAAACCCTTTTTTTTAAAAAATTCATTTAATTAAAAAACATTTTTATTGTTTGTTTATTTTTAAGAGAGAGACACAGTGCAAGCAGCGGAGGGTCAGAGAGAGAGGGAGACACAGAATCTGAAGCAGGGTCCAGTCTGTGAGCTGTCAGCACAGAGCCCAACTCAAAGCTCAGATGCAGGGCTCGAACCCACAAGCCATGAGATTGTGACCTGAGCCAAAGTCAGACACTCAACTGACTGAGCCAGTCAGGTGCTCCGATCTAAACCCTCTTAAAATAACTCTCTGTGGAGGGGGCACCTGGGTGCCTCAGCTGGTTGACCATCTGACTTTGGCTCAGGTCATGACCTCCCAGCAGCCCCACATCGGGGTCGCTGCTGTCAACACAGAGTCTGCTTGGGATCCCCTGTCCCCTTTTCTCTCTGCACCCACCCCCTCAGTCTCTTTCCCTAAAAAATAAATAAACATTAAAAAAAAATAACTGTGTGTGGAGGTAAATGAAACACCTAAGTTATATTGAAAGCTGTTATTTTCATGCTAATGTTTTTTTCAGCTGTCCAATGAGGATAATCACAATGAGAACTTCTAGAAGAAGACAGAAGTCTTAATTTATAATTTTTTTCAGAAAAAAAGTCAATGGGATTTTCAGATTTCTGGAAGAAAGGTAACCTCAAAAATCAAACTATAACTACATTTCTGGATTATGCTTGTGAATTTAGAACTACACTTCAGTATTTAATATAAGTCTGGTTAGGGTCACCTGGTTGGCTCAGTCTGTTAAGCGTCTGACTTCAGCTCAGGTCATAATCTCACAGTTAGTGAGTTTGAGCCTGGTGTTTGGCTCTGTGCCGACAGCTCAGAGCCTGGAGCTTACTTTGGATTCTGTCCCCCCCTCTCTCTGCACCCCCCCCCCCACTGCTCATGCTGTGTCTCTCTCTGTCTCTCAAAAATAAATAAACACTAAAATTTTTCAAAAAAAATAAGCCTGGATAACGGTCAATCACACATGGATGTGAGCCACAGTAAATACCATCATCATTACTGTTAATGTATGCAGTTGTGAACACACAAGGGTGAGCTTTGAAACAATGCAGAAGAACAAAAGTACAGATCAGTTGTATGCATTAATTAACAAACATGAGGGTCTGGAAAATATGGACCACTAAGTGGGCCTATGACATAAAAACCATAACATAAGCTTCATATTTAGGAAGAGAAACACATGGGACACCTTGCTCAGTCGGTTAAGCGTCTAACTCTTTGGATTTTGGCTCAGGTCATGATCTAATGCTTTGTGGGATCGGGCCCCAAGTCGGGCTCCATACTGAGCATGGAGCCTGCTTAGGATTCTCTCTCTCTCTCTCTCTCTCTCTCTCTCTCTCTCTATCTCTCTCTCTTTCTTTCTTTCTCCCCCTATGTCTCCCGTGTGCACATTCTCTCTTTCTCTCAAAATAAATAAACATTAAAAAACAACAACAACAGAAAGAGGAGTACAGGTTAAAACCTACAGATGGCTGCCACATGTCAGGAAAGATACAGAGATTCACAAATGACCTGGCTGCTTCACATAGGACAAGGCATCCACCACCCACTGAGACTTGACTCATCCTTCTCAGATGGTTCCGGCATAACTTCATCCCTTTCCATCCCTCCCACCAGAAATACATGACTTCATCAGGGTCCTGGAGCTTACCTGTACCCACAGTGTCTCTTGGTTAGCTTCCCATCCCCATTATCATGAAGTCACTAAATCATGTCATTGGCTTGTTGATGTTTAATGACCTTTAAAGAGGTCTGAGGTGCCTTCTACAGAATGTGAATCCAAAGTCAGCATCTCTCCCAGGCCTGTCAGCCCAGGCCCCTGCTTTTATCATTAAGAATGACTGAAACCAGGGGCACCTGAGTGGCTCAGTCATAAACATCCGACTTTGGCTCAGGTCATGATCTTGGTCATGAGTTTGAGTCCCGTGTTGGGCTCTGTGCTGACAACTCAGGGGCTGGGGCCTGTTTTGGATTCTGTGTGTGTGTGTCTCTCTCTCTGCCTCTCCCACACTCGTGCTCTCTCTCTCTCTCAAAAAAAAAATAAACAATAAAATTAATAAATAAAACCTTTAAAAAAGAAATGAAAGTATCTTTATTCTGAGAAGCTCAGGCTTATAAGAAAAGTTTTAAGAGGGGCTCCTGGCTGGTCAGTCGGTGAAGCATGTGACTCTTGATTTTGGAGTCATGAGCTTGAGCCCCACATTGGGCATAAAGATTACTTAAGAAAAAATAAATAATAAACAACCTTTAAAAATAACTTAAGGAATAGCTACTTAATAATGATGGGGGGGGTGGAGAATGGTAGGGGATAATGATCAAGAAGTTACTGTGTCACCAGACAACTCATCAAGAAGAAATTGGCCCAGATTAAGGCAAAGGAGATTTGAGTTGACTTCTTCCTGGTGATGTATTTGACAAAAGAGGAAAACCCAGGCTGGGTTAGGCCATGAACAGGAAGATGGGAACCTCATCCCATTCCACAGTGCTAGTCTGGACTCAAGGCATGCCCGCCTGCAGGGAGGGAAGGGCCAGCTTCCTTATACACGTGGTAACACTTCCAAAGAATGGCTAGTTGCTCTTGCAAGCTGAATTGTTTATTCCTAACAACCAAAGAAGAACCTACTCCTAGAGGAAAAAGGAGTGCTGAGAGCCTGTTTAGGATTTCCAGAGCTCAGATAACCTGCTATGTCTGCTCTCCTGAGCTCCTGGAGAATGGATGTGTTCACTGTTGGTTTTCTTAACCACTGTTTTTGTTGTTATTAATGTTTATTCATTTTTGAGAGAGACAGAGCATGAGAGTGGGAAGGGCAGAGAGGGAGGGAGACACAGAATCTGAAGCAAGCTCCAGTCTCTGTCACCACAGAGCCCGAAATGGGGCTCAAACCCACAAACCGTGAGATCATGACCTGAGCTGAAGTCAGACATTCAACCAAGTAAGCCATCCAGGTGGCCTAATTTTCTTTCAAGAGGAAGGGGAATCTTAAATGTTAAGAAATGTTCAAATAATCAAATAAATCTTAGTTCTTGTATCGGAGCTACATTTGGCAATTATCCACACAAAACTAGTATAAAAGGTTTCTCCTAAAGAAAACATCCTGGAGGAACTGAGCAATGCTAGAGAAGACAGGAGCCCACCATAATTTCCAGTGAGCTTCTCGGAGCACATGGGTGAATGGGTTCATTCTGACAACTGGCAGTTCCCCGCCCTTCTCAGCTGGGGCCCCGCGTGTGCATAAGAAAGTTTCCTCCTGTTGCATCAATCAACAGCTAGAGAATTGAAAATCCCAGCTCCGCATACCAGGCTACTTAAGCAATGATGAATCTGCTTCACTTCCTCTATTTCCTAACCGAGAATGTAGTTCCAGTTTCAGTGTGGAGGCCAGAAAGGGCTGATGACATCACCACTTCCCCACAGCGGTTCACTCAGACACCTCCACAGGTAAGCCACCTGCCCTACAGTTCCTTGTGAAGGCCCAGATCAGAGTTTTTTTTTTTTTTTTTTAGAGAGAGAGTGAGTTAGTATGAGCAGGGGAGGGTCAGAGAGAGAGGGAGACACAGAATCTGAAGCAGGCTCCAGGCTCTGAGCTGTCAGCACAGAGCCCAATGAGGGGCTCGAACTCAAGAACCGTGAGATCATAACCTGAGCCAAAGCTGGATGCTTAAACAACTGAGCCACCCAGGCGCCCTGACAGACCAGAGTTCTTAAATAGGGCACTTAACATATTGTCTGACTTCTTTTATTTTTTTAAAAATTTTTAATGTTTTATTTATTTCTAGGAGAGAGAGAGAGACAGCGTGAGCAGGGAAGGGTCAGAGAGAGAGGGAGTCACAGACTGAAACAGGCTCCAGGCTCCGAGCTGGCAGTCAGCACAGAGCCCGACGCGGGGCTCGAACCCATGAACTGCAAGATCATGACCCAAGCGAAAGTCGGACGCTTAACCGACTAAGCCACCCAGGCACCCCAATATTGTTTGACTTCTTATCTGACTAAAATTTTCAAAACGAACTTCCAAGAGGTGGGGACTTGACCAGCAGTGCTGAGACCTGCTGTCTACCATGGGCCATGCTGCATAATTATATGACCTGGAGCAAGTCTATGCACATTCAGGACCTCTGGATAACCTTTAAAATGATGCTTTGACCTTTCTTGGCAAGAAACTTTTCCACAACTGTAGTCTGAAAGAGGAAAAGGGGTTGCAGTTGCTGCAGAAGACTTCTGGTGACAACTTCACCTACCTTGAAGAATTAGAGCTGTGTTAGAGCCACACCAATAAGACACAGACCTAGGGCTCTGAGCACAGCCACTGGGGGACAGGTCTATGGTCCCCATCATTTGGGGATGAATTTTGGAATAATCACTGGCTCACGGGGGAACATGGCTGCTTCTCTCATCTCTGTTTCCTTCCCTTTTTCCCTCCCTTCTCTATCCTGAGACCAAATTATTTCTGATTTACAAGAAGAAAAAGTAGGATGTATTCCCCCCACCAGCTTCAGGGAGAATCACTGTTGTATCTGAGTTGGACTCAGATGCTCCTGACACATACGCCAACATTTAGAAAATCACCAACCCTTTGCAAGCCTTATGAAAAATATTGGCTTACACTATATGATCTCCTTTTTTTTTTTAATGTTTATTTATTTTTGAGGGAGAGAGAGACAGAGTACAAGCAGGGGAGGGGCAGATAGAGAGGGAGACACAGAATCCAAAGCAGGCTCCGGGCTCTGAGCTGTCAGCACAGAGCCGGATGCGGGGCTCGAACCCACGAACCGTGAGATCATGACCTGGGCTGAAGTCAGACGCTTAACTGACCGAGCCACCCAGGTGCCCCTATGATCTCCATTCTTATCTTTAACATTTTATTTTATCATTCTTGAGAAATCATACTACCACAGATGAAGGGCTGGTTACATGGAAAGTCCTGCCATGATGAGATTACGAATCTAATGGAAGAGACAAGGCAGAGGAGAAAAAGCTCTAGGAATATAGATAAAAGGCACAGGCAAATGCATAAGAAACTAATCACAGCTCTACAGAGTTAGTGTAGGCTTGGAGACAGGGGACAGACTGACTAGTGTACTATGCATTAAGAAGAGCAATGACTGGGTATGCACATTTTTCTAGGAACAATTCATTAACATATCTTTTTCACTGTAGTATTCAACCTAAAATCTAAAGAGTGATCATTTAAAAATTGTGTATAGTTTGGGGAACCTGTGTGGCTCAGTTGGTTGAGCATCTGACCTCAGCTCAGGTTATGATCTCACAGTTTGTGGGTTTGAGCCCCGCGTCAGGCTCTGTGCTGACAGCTCAGAGCCTGGAACCTGCTTCGGATTCCATGTCTCCCTCTCTCTCTGCCCCTGCCCTGCTAGCACTCTGTCTTTCTCTCTTTCTAAACAAACAAACAAACAAACAAACATTTAAAATTTTTGAAAAAAGAAAGATGTTGACCAGTGGAGAGGTATGAAATACTGCCATTCCCACAGACTGTACAATGAAATGGCACTCAATGCCAGCTTAGCCAATAAAACCTCAGAGAGTGGGTGATGGAATCTCATAGTCAACCTAATTTTTTAAATTTGTTTATTCTGCACCTCAGAGTGGGGAATCATGAGATGAAATCTCCCTGGAAGGAAAATTAGAGAGTCTGCCTCCTTATGAGAAATTCTCTTGGATTAGAGGAGGCTCCATGTCATTAGCCAATGTCATGGTGTCACACACGTTCCTTCAAGAGCTATACAGATAGCTCAGGAATGTAAGTGAGCACCGTGTATGAGGGAATTACTTGCAAATCCAATGAACAATCCAGAAGCAACAGTCTCTGAGAGTTTTCCAATGCCTAAATCTACTGGTTTCTGTTTCTTTGGAAATATTATAGGAATTTATTGGAACCGTAATAACCTTTAGTGTCATTCACAAGGAATTGAAAAGAAAGTAGTCATGTTAAAAAAAGGGGGTGGGGATGGTTTTCTGTGAGGGATATATACATACTCCTTATATTCCTTTGTACTGATTGACAGATGTTCCTTTAAGAATGTTACATAAAAACAGGGACCCCTGGGTGGCTCAGTCAGTTGGTAGAGCGTCCAACTTTGGCTCAGATCATGATCTTGCAGTTCATGAGTTCGAGTCCTGCATCAGGCTCTGTGCTGACAGCTCAGAGCCTGTAGCCTGCTTCGGATTCTGTGTTTCCCTCTCTCTCTAACTCCTCCCCAATGCACACCCACCCAGCTCGCACTCTGTCTCTCTCTCTAAAATAAACATTTAAAAAATTAATTAAAAAAGAATATTACATAAACACAGAGGTAAGTTTATGCAGTTCCCAAAGATTTATGCACAAAAAATTCCCTAAATCAAATCCCATTTTTAAAGTTTTCCAAAAGAGCACATTTTGTAAAGCTAATTCATGTTCTCTCTCATGTTGTGAGACTAGAGCTTTGAACGTCTTCTTTTCATTTTCTTAAAATGAAACAATCTCAACTAGGCTCGCAGGAGGCAATCACATATTCTTGGGGCTGTGCATGCCTTTTCACTCCTGCACCACTACTGCAAGAGTCACCTAACTGGTTTGCATGCCTCTCCTTCCCCTTCACACCGAGTTGCCTTCTTAAGCACTTACCTAGTCCTGCCACTTCATTTAATGCTTCCAGCACCTTCCCAAAACCCCTAGGTCTTGAAAATAGCATTCTAAGTTCTGAGATCGGTCCCTGACTTACTGGAAAATCCTCATTCCTCACTGCTCTCTACTATCCACATACTCTATTTTCTGGCCCATCAGCTAGTAAATGTTTCTAGAACATAAGCCAAGTTTTATCAAACAATGAAGCACTGAATTCACGTCTAAACGTACGGGACAGTATAGCCCAGTGTTTAAGAGCATAACCTTCATGTCAGATTGGTTCCGATCCTGGCTCTGTCACCTACCAGCTGAGTGACTTTGATAAAATCACTTACTCTGCCTGAGCCACATGTTTCTCCAACTCTAAAATCATAAAAGGGTAATGATTAAAGCACCTTTCTTGTAGAGTTGTTAGGAGGATTAGGTTGGATTAAGCAGGTAAAATGTTTAGCTCACTGCCTGGTACCGAATAAATATCCAATATATTAAAGCTCTTACTTCAGTCTTTTAAGGTCCATCTGTCTGTCAAGAGACACCACCCCTTGAAGCCTTTACAGTTCGCCCAGTGAAGATCATCTCTCCTCCATAACCCTACAGATCATTCATACCTCTTTCTCAACACAACTTTCTGTCTTGTATTATTTTTATTATTCTGATACACATCTTTTCTGTTCTACGCTGTTGAATCCCTGCCGTGTAGTAAGCACCATAGGGATAAAAAAATGAAGAAAACTTGGGTCTTTGTCACGCAAGTTGTGCTCAACATCTAATTAGCAAACAGACATTGACAACCCAAATAAGATTCACCATTGTTTGTTCAATAAAGTTGTGGTTCATTATTATTATATTATTTCCCTAAGGTCTCTTTTACAGAAGAATCTCTAAGTATGAGCTACATTTTAATACAAGGACCATTTTCCTGATCGCTAAACAGAATTTACTGCTAGAGAACAAATGTAGTCAAATACAATTGAACACAGCTGAGTTTGAGGAACTATCCAGGGAAAGGTACTATCAGTGATATTTTTGAGATCGAAATGATACAGTCCAACTAGGATTTCCTCTGCTCCCAAAACTTTTGCCAAAACAAGTACACAAAGTGTTAGACCTAAGATATGGCACAGAGCTAGAAACGCTTCTAAGCCTCCTTTCCCTGGTGATGCAACTGTTATGTGCATTCCTGGTGTATTTGTAATCCAGGGGCAGAAGACTCCGTGAAGGCCGCACAACCATGCTGCATCATGTAACCCAGCCTGGAGATAGTCAAAACCCTGAGGTCACCGTCTCCGACTGGGCTTCGGCTGCAGAAAAGGAGCAGTCCTAATCACTGAAGGAGTCCTCTGTTTCGTACTAAATGAGGTTTTAGGTCAGTGCTGTGTTCCCAGTGTCAATAAGACTTCAAGTCAGACTGCTAGGGTTCCTGCCTCGCCCAAATACCAGAAGATGACACCTATAGCACCTGCTACAACAGGAAACAATGCAGCTGGACAGCATACTTTGACCGTGTGGCTGGGCGTGTGCCATCAAGACGACTCCGCCCGAGGTGAGTGCTCTGAGCGGCTAAGGAAAGAGGAGTGGCCGGTTTGTTCTCCGGGATAGAGCAGACCACGCCCCCTTCCTCCCGCGGCCCCCACTCCAGGCTGGCTGAGCAGTACAACCTTGCTGCGGGGTTGGGGGTGGGAGGTAAGGCTGGTTTTCTCACTACACCTCCAGAATTCTAGCTCCGTGGGGAAGGGTTAGAGAGGAAGCATTACCCAATTAGGGGTAGTTCTGTGTTTCTGAATACAGATTCAAAAGTCAGATGTACGGTCAAACAATGGGCTTAAATGTTTTAAGTACAGTTAATTCCCGGAAAGCTAAAAACATCATAGTATTAAACAATTTATTTTCCAACATTTGTAGGTATTTCCTTTTTTTCCTTTCTTTACAACTGAGAGTGTTATCTGGCATGTGACTAAGAGTCCAGATGGGACTAAAGATTCATGCTTTTAGTGGCCCTCCAGGGCTCAGCTTTGACTCAATGTTATCACACTCAGGAGACGGATGCTTCTAATCACTAGCATCAGTAACTTCATGTTTCTACTCCAAATAATTTCTGGTTTTGTCCCCCCAAAAGAGTAAAATATTCAAAGTGTCACATAGGCACCAGGGTGCCGACAATGAGAGCACCACTTTCAAGCCTGCATGATGGACCTGGAAGAGGGTACCAGACTGCATTAGTCCAACTGATGGACGAGAGAGTCTGAATGTTAGACGGACCGACTAAGGAAAAACTGTCAGTATACTGAATACAGAAGTAAAACATGTGAGAGATGAGGGCTGCTGGTTGTATGAAAACTATACCTTTGTAGAGTATCTTCTAGGTTATAATCATTCTGTCATCACCTTACAATTTCACCTCATCCCACACCCTTCTTCAGTCTCAAGAAAGAACAAGAATGGTAAGATGACAAAATCAGTATTTGCTTAGCATGAATTACCAGTCAACAAAGAAGTATATTTAGATCTTCCTTGACATGGTAAATATTGAGTAATTGCATAGCCATCTAATGGGGTGTTAAGAATAAAAGTGTGTTACAGGAGGTCTTGACACAGGGTCTATAAAAGGACCAAAACCAACTTTATCACAGAGTTAAACGATTACCAGTCATATAGAAACCAGGTATCTGTGGAAATGGCTGTCAGTTTCCACAAGCCACCTGAACAAGTCTAGATCCTCAGCCCATCAATGGACTGAGCTAGCTGCCCTCCACTCAGAATGAGATCTTCAGCCCAACACATGTTCAAGACAACTTCACTCAATGTCTTGTGCAGAGCAGCACATCAGCAATTTAAAAAATTAAAACAAAGGCTTGATTTAAACAGAGGGTAAAAATATGAGAAATATATTTGGACACTGATTGAATAGTTGATGGTGCATTAACAAAGTGTTAATAACTTTTATAAAGACATAGAAACATAGAATTATGCCTTTGTAGGAAGAGGCCTGAGCTTTTAGAGATAACATTTTGAAATATTTAGGGAAGGATCAAATGATGTCAGGGATTTGCTCCAAAATAATATAAAAGGGGAAGAAATGAGTGGGGAAATACACGAAACAAAACTGACCACAGGTTGATAATGGATAATCTGGGTGATAAGTACATGGAGGGCCATTGTGATACTCTGTCTAGTCTTTTATACTTTTGAAATTTCCCACAACAAAATTTTTTTTTTAATTTTGGAGCATTAGGGGCGCCTGGGTGGCTCAGTCAGTTAGGCGTCCAACTTTGGCTCAGGTCATGATCTCATGGTTTGTGGGCTCGAGCTCCGTGTAGGGCTCTGTGCTGACAGCTTGGAGCCTGGAGCCTGCTTTGGATTCTGTGTCTCCCTCTCTCTCTTCCTCCTCCCCAGCTTGCACTCTGTCTCTCTCTCTTTCTCAAAAATAAATAAACACTAAAAACTTTAAATAAATAAATAAATAAATAAATAAATAAATAAATTTTAGAGCATTGGAAACCTAAATTAAAGCTGGATACAAAGAGTCCTGCTGGGGTGCCTGGCTGGCTCAGTCATTAGAGCATGTGACTCTTGTTCTCAGGATCATGAGTTTGAGCCCCACAATGGGTGTATAGATTATTTTAATAAATAAACTTAAAAAAAAGAAAAAACTTGCAGGGCACCTGGGTGGCTCAGTTGGTTGAGCGTCCAACCTCAGCTCAGGTCATGATCTCACAGTTTGTGCGTTCGAGCCCCACATAGGACTCTGTGCTGACAGCTCAGAGCTTGGAGCCTGCTTCAGATTCTGTGTCTCCCTCTCTCTCTGCCCCTCCTCCACTCACACTCTTTCAAAAATGAATAAACATTAAAAAAGAAAAAAAAAACTTGCCACATCAACATGGATAAACATTTAAAAAATGTTGGGGAGGGGCACCTGGGTCCTTAGTCCATTAAGCATTGGGGACTCTTGATTTTGGCTCAGGTCGTGATCTCTCAGTTCGTGAGATCGAGCCCTGCAGTGGGCTCTGTGCTGACAGTGCAAAGCCTGCTTGGGATCCTGTCTCTCTCTCTCTCTCCCTCTCTCTCTCTCTCTCTCTCTCTCTCAAAATAAATAAATACTTTAAAAAATGTTGGGGAAAAGTGTGAATAATGACGTTTATATAAAATGCCAAACAATACAAGTGATACAATACCAACTCCTAAGGTTACATGAAAAAACTTAGGAAGACAAGCATGGGAATGACAGAAATTTCCAAACCGTGGTTATTGGGGTGCAGGAAGGGAAATGTAATTGGGGAGGGTTACACAAAGGGCTTCAACTACTTTTATATAAGGTCATAAACATTTGTGATTATTATATTATTCTCTATTCACTTTTGTATTTTTTAAATATTTCACAATAGAAGCACACATAAAAATTAGAGTTAAAAAAAATGAAACAGAAATTGGATAATCATCTGTGGGGATGTTCTGGAAGAGCCCTGCACTTCCTGTGTTGACTTTTAGAACAATTCCCATCGCTACCCCAATCCTCAGCTTATGAAACTTGCTTCTTTTTTTGTTAAAATATTTTTTACAAATTTTTTAACGTTTGTAGTTATTATTGAGAGATAGAACATGAGCATGGGAGGAGCAGAGAGAGGGGGAAACACAGAATCTAAGGAGTCTCCAGACTCTGGGCTGTCAGCACAGAGCCCAACGCGGGGCTCAAACTCACAAACCACAAGATCATGAACTGAGCCAAAGTCAGACACTTAACCGACTGAGCCACCCAGGTGCTCCTAAAATATTTTTATTATAAAAAAATCATGCTGACAAAAATATAATTAGCATATTTAAATAATAATAATAATAATAATGGTAAAACAAACACCTTTGAACCATGACTCATGAAATCTGACAATACTATTGTTGCATGTTTTTAACTTGCGCATGTGGAATCATACTCTGACTCGCTTTTTTTTTTTTTTTTTTGAGGGGAGAGAGAGAGAGAGAGAGAGAGAGAGAGAGAGAGAGAGAGAATGAGTAGGGGAGGGGCAGAGGGAGAGGGACAGAATCTTAAGCAGGCTCCATGCCTAGTGTGGAGCCCGACATGAGGTTTGATCTCACGACTGTGAGATCATGACCTAAGCCGAAATCAAGAGTCAGATGCTTTACTGACTGAGCCGCCCAGACACCCCTCGACTTATTTTAGTGAGAGATATTATGAAATGTATTGATGTTGGTGTATGTTTTGTAGTTCATTTTAACTCTGTGTGCACTAAATTACTATTTATTTATCCAGTCTATTGCTGATGGACATTTGGGTTGTTTCCAGTTTTTGCTATAACAAACAACACTGCTGGACACATCCTTACCTTCATCTCCTTAAGTCTATGTGCAAGACTCTCTCTACAGTAAACACCAAGGAGTGGAACAGTTGGGCATAGGGTAAGTCCATCTACAACTTGACCTAGATAAGGCCAGATTTTCCACAGTGGTTGCCCCAGTGTACACTCCCACCAGCAGTGTATGAGAGATTCCAGTGCTTTGTGTCCTTACCAACACTTGGTATTGACAATTAGTTTGCCTACTGAGTGAGGTGAATCTATGGTTTTAATTTCCATTTCCCTGCTTATTAATGAAGCTGAGTCTCTTGTCATGTTGTTGCCCACTCGTCTTCCTGCTTTTGTGAAATATCTGATTTAGTCCTTTGCTCATTTATAGGTATGCTGTCTTTTCCTTACTGATTTTTAAGGGAATTTACTATATATTTTAGATATAATAATATAAACTATGTAATTCCCCATTTGTGACCTGCCTTGACTTGTCTAAAAGAACTGTTTCTCCCTCTTTGATCTGTTAGAGTGGTAGACTAAAGCAATAGGTTTCCTAATCAACCTTGTATTCTGGGACAAACCCAACTTCATTATTATACAGTACCATTTTTATTTATTCTGGATTTTGCTTGCTAATATTGTGTTTAGGATTTTTGCAGCTGTATATAAGTGAGATTGTCCTTGTTTTACTGATCTTGCCTGGCTTTAGTTTCAAGACTATTCCACATATACGTTCACTGAACAAAAATTTTTTGGAATGCCCACTATATACAAAGCACTATTCTAGGCATTTGGTCACATCATGAACAAAAGAGAAAAATATCTCTGTCCTGGTAGAGATTACATTATAGCCTCATATGATGAGTTGGGATATGTTCCCCTTTTTTTACTTTCTGGAGG
This sequence comes from Hyaena hyaena, assembly GCF_003009895.1. Taxonomy (NCBI): domain Eukaryota; kingdom Metazoa; phylum Chordata; class Mammalia; order Carnivora; family Hyaenidae; genus Hyaena; species Hyaena hyaena. The sequence goes on along the minus strand of NW_024080842.1, from coordinate 2,296,535 downwards.
GGCTATATGACTTGGGGATTATCTCACCCTTAAATGTTTGAAAGAACATACTGTTTCATTTTTGTTTTTGTTTTTAAAGTAAGCTCTACACCCTATGTGGAGCTGGAATTCACGATCCTGGGATGAAGAGTTCATGCTCTACTGACTGAGCCAGCCAGGCACCCTTGAAAGAACATATTTGTTAAACTCTCTGGGCCTGGTGTTTTAACAATTGATTCTCTTATTTTTTTTTTATTTTTAAAAAATGTTTATTTTTGAGAGAGAGACAGAGTACGAGGGGGTAGGGGCAGAAAGAGAGGGAGACACAGAATCTGTAGCAGGCTCCAGGCTCTGAGCTGTCAGCACAAGAGCGTGACACAGGGCTCGAACTCACAGACTATGAGATCATGACCTGAGCCAAAGTTGGACCCTTAACCAACTTAGCCACCCAGGCGCCCCAACAATCGATTCTTTTTCTTGTTTGGTTATAGTATCATTCAGGTTTTCTGTCTATTTTTGAGTCAGTTTTAACTAATATTTTACAGAAATTCTTCTAGTTCATTTAAAATTTCAAATTTATTTGCCTGAAGTTGCTGGTAATGTTCTCTTACTGTTTTGTTCTATTTTGCTTTTATCTCAACTGTGTCAGTACTTACAGCCACCTTCACATTTCTTTCCTGGCCTGCTGCCTCTTCCCCATTTTTCTTGATCCATTTCATGACAGGCTTGTCAATTTTACTAGTCTTATCAAAAAATTACCTTGTGGGGCGAAAATGGTGGGGGAAAGGGAGAGAGGCAAACCATGAGAGACTCTTGAATGCTGAGAAAAACTGAGGACTGATGGATGTGGGGGGGAGGGGGGATGGGCATGGAGGAGGACACTTGTGGGGATGAGCACTGAGTGTTATGTGGAAACTAATTTGACAAACTATTTGTAAAAAAAAAAAATTAAAAAAAAATAAAAAAATTACCTTGTGGCCTTGTTCTCTGTATTATACTCTCTATTATATCTCCTCTTTTCATTTCATGAATTTCTGTTCTTATAGTTATTACTTCCTCCCTTTTATTTTAGCTGTATTCTGTTCTTTTAAAAATTTCTTCAGTTGGTGTTTAATTCATTCATTTTAATATATTCTCTTCTGATAGAAATATTTTAAGTAACATATTTCCTTCTTAATATCACAACTCTTCTCTAACTTTTATAAAAACCATAACACACATACACACAAAAATCATAAGACTTCAGCAAATTATCACAAAGTGAACAGATCATGGGTGACTCTCCCATGAGTCACCAGCCTCTCCCAGTGAGAGTCTCCTGCTTTCCAGAAGGTAACCACCATTATGATCTCTGTCACCACAGATCAGTTTTACCTGTTTCTGAACTTTATGAAAACAGAATAATGTAGTATGTATTCTTTTTTATATTTGGCTTTATTGTTTGATATTATATTTATGAGATGCATCTAAGTTGTTGTATGTGGGCATAGTTTGTTCATTTTGTGGCTATATATAATATTTCACTACATGAATACACTAGAGTTCATTTATCCATTGTACTGTTGATGGCCATTTGAATGGTTTCCAGCTTGGGGCTAATGCAAATAATGCTGATGTTTTATTTGCAATGTTTTATTTGCATTTATTTGCATTTATTTAAATGCAAACTATTTCATTTTGAAATAATTTCAAACTTATAAAAAAGTTACAAAAATAGTACAAAGAACATTTTTCCCTGAACCACTTGAGACTAAATTGCTGGTATGATGTCTCAAATAACTTAGAATTTCTATGCAACTCCTGTGAACAAGGGTTCCAATACAATCATCAAAAGCAGGAAATTAACATTAATATATCACTATCATCAAATCCACAGACCTCATTCACGTTCTTCCAATTGTCCCAGTATATCTTTCATAGCAAAACACTCCAGTCAGCGATCACATGTTATATTTGGCTTTCACATCTCTTTCTCCTCCAGTATGGAGGTTCTTCAGTCTTTCCTTGACTTTCAAGGCCTAACTCTTTTGAACGTTTCAGGCCAGTCATTTTGTATAGTGTTCCAGATTTTAGTTTTTCTGATATTTCCTAAAGTTTAGATTCAGGTCATGTATTTTTGGTAGAAATATCAAGGAAATAATGTGGTTATTTTCATTACATCCTGTCAGGTGGTAAATCAGGTCAATTTGTCTCATAACAGAATATTCACTTTGACCAATTTACTAAGGTGTTTTCCAGCAAGTTTCTCCTCTGAAAAATTACTCTCTTCCATTTGTAATTAATAAGTATCTTGTGGGAGACATTTTGACACAATGCAAATATCTTATTTAGTTTTAGCATCCACGAATGACTCTTGTCAGCGATAACTATTAGTGTGATGGCAAACGATGATTTTTTTCCATCATTCCTTTTACATTCATTAAATGGAATTCTACTTTAAGAAAGAGCTGTGTCTTCTCCCCCTTAGTTATTTTTTTCAATTACTTATTTATATGTATATAGACTCATAGATACTGATTTTTATTTATACATTATACTCCATTGGCGTCGTTATTTGTTTTGTTGCTCCTATTGTTTCAGAGTTGACTGTTAAAACCTCCTTCCAACTGGAATCTGTATCCTTTCAAAATAATTTTTAGAGGACTCTTGTACTTTCTGGCACAAAAAGATGCTGCAGGCTTATCATCTACTTTCCCTACCCTAGGCCTGGAATCAGCCATTTCTCCAAAGAGCTTTGTCATCTTTTATTGAAGAAAAATATTTGGAAGTAAAGATGTAGGCACTAGATGCACTCATTGCTGGAGATGTGTCAGCAGGAAAAAACTAAGAAAAATATAAATACATATGTGAAAACACATATATACAACTATATCTCATAAACACCATGATTTGATTCCATAATATACTTATTTGCTCAATCCTAGAATGTACATAATATACATAAAAGTTTCAGAATTGCTAACACATGCTCCTGTGAAACACAACTTTACTAACTAGAGTACAGTATTTGTGTATTGTTCTTTTTGATTTTAGCTTTATAGCAAGTACATAGGCAAAATACTCTTTTCTAAAGTTATTTAGGTTAGTTCTTTTCTACTCTCTCCAGTGTGATTCTTTTATTCATTTGTTATGATTTGTATTCAATTTTGGGTCCCACTTCTAACACACACACACATACACACACACACACACACACACACACACACCTTGGTGTCAAATAAATGAAATGGGATGAATGAAAAGTATTTTTAATGAATGGTAATAAAATAATAATAGGATATTTGGTTGGGGAAATAATGAGCTTCAACTTCCACTATCTTCCATCTGCAAAAATTAATTTGAAATTAGATCTAAATCAGTCAAACATTATTACTGTAAAACTTCTAGAAAAATACATAGGAGAATATCTTTGCAACTTTGGGGCAGGTAAAATTTTTTTAGCTCATAGATACCATGAGCCATTAGAGAAAACATTGATAAGTTGGACTTCATCACAATTCAATATTTCTACTTATGAAAAGATGCCATTAGAAAGATGAATAGGTAAGGCCACCCAGGTGGTTCAGCCGGTTAAGCATCCAACTTTTGATTTCAGCTCAGGTCATTATCTCATGTTTCATGAGTTCCAGCCCCACATTGGGCTCTGTGCTGACAGAGCCTGCTTGGGGTTCTCTCTCTTCTCTCCCTCTGCCCTCCCCTGCTCATGCTCTCTCATTCTCTCTCTCTCTCAAAATAAATAAATAAACTTAAAAAAAAGAAGAAAGATGAATAGGCAAGCTACAGACTTATATGCTAGAAAAACATTCTCTATCAATAAAGGATCTGTATTCAAAATAGATTTAAAAACCCTATAAGTCAACAAATAAGACAAACAATCCATTAAAAATGAACAGAAGTCTTGAATGGGCAAAAAATCCATATATACAAAAAGCCAAAAACCATATGAAAAGGGACTCAGTCATTTTTCATCAGAGAAATGCAAATTAAAACCCCAGTGAAATACTACAACACCCCCCCCCCCCCCCCCCCGCCAAATGGTTGAAAGAAAAGAGATGACAAACTCAACAGTAGTGAGTATATGTAACAACTTAAATCCTCAATCATTGCTTTGGAAAACTCTTTAGCAGGCTTTCTAGAAAGTTTAATGTACATCTACTCTATGACCTAGCAATACCACTCAAAGGTATTTGCCAGAGAAAAATGACAACATGTCCACAAAATATTTGAATAAAAATAGTCATAGAAGTATTAAAATTTGGGTGCCTGAGTGGCTCAGTTGATTCATCATCTGGCTCTTGATTTCAACTCAAGTTATGACCTCACAGTTCATGAGATAGAGCCCTGCATTGGGTTCCATGCTGATAGTGTAGAGCCTGCTTGGGATTCTCTCTCTTTCTCTCTCTCTCAAAATGAATAAATAAACTTAAAAAAAGAGAAGTATTAAAATATGTCAGCAACTGAAAGTGAAGAGATGGAAAAACTTTTCCCATGAAAATTGAAGCAAAAAAAAAAAAAAAGAGGGGCTCCTGGGTGGCTTAGGTCATGATCTCACGATTTGTGGGTTCGAGCCCCGTGTCAAGCTCTGTGCTGACAGCCAGCTCAGAGACTGGAGCCTGTTTCATATTTTGTATCTCCCTCTCTCTCTGACCCTCCCCTGCTCAGGCTGTCTCTCTCTCTCTCTCTCTCAGAAATAAATAAAACATTAAAAACTTAAAAAAAAAAAAAGAAATCCAGGATAGCAATATTTATATCAGACAAATAGACTTTAAAACAAAGACTAGGAGTGTCTAGATGGCTCAGTGTATTAAACATCCCACTCTTGATTTCGGCCCAAGCCATGATCTCATGGTTTATGGGATAGAGCCCCATGTTGGGCTCTGTGCTGGCAGCACAGATCCTGCTTGGAATTGTCTTTCTGCTTCTCTCTCTTCCCCTCCTTCACTTGCACTTGCACTCTCTCTCAAAATATAGAAAGAAAGAAAGAAAGAAAGAAAGAAAGAAAGAAAGAAAGAAAGAACTTAAAAATAATAAAACAAAGACTGTAATGAGACAAAGAAGAGCATTATGTAATGATAAAGGGATCAATCCAATAATAGGAAATAACAACTGTAAATATCTATGCACCTAACACTGGACCACCTATACACACAAAGCAAATATTAACAGATATAAAGAGAGAAATTGATGGTAATGCAATAATAGAAGGGGACTTTAACACCCCACTTACATCAATGAATACATCATCTAAGCAGAAAATTAATAAGGTAATAGTATCTTTGAATTGATACTGACATTAGACCAGATGGACATAACACATATGTATAGAACATTCTATCCCAAAAACCCCAGAATATACATTCTTTTCAAGTACACATGGAACATTCTCCAAAATAGGTCACATCTTAGGCCTCAAAACAAGCCTCAAGAAATTTAAGGAAATGAAATCATACTATGCATCTTTTCTGACCACAACGGTATGAAACTAGAAATATATCACTGGAAAAACACAAACACATGGAAGCTAAACAACAGGATACTAAACAACCAATTGGTGAACTAAGAAAGCAAAGAAGAAATAAAAAACACAAGGAAACAAATGAAAATGAAAATACAACAGTCCAAACTCTTTGGAAAACAACAAAAGCAGTTCTAAGAGTGAAATATATAGCAACACAGGCCTATCCCAAGAAACAAGAAAAAGCTCAAGTAAACAATCTAACTTTACCCCTAAGGTAAAGTTAGCCCAAAGTAAGTAGAAGGAAGGAAATAATAAAGCTCAGAGCAGAAATAAATGACAGAAAGATTAAAAAGAACTAAATAAATAGGAAAAAAGCAATGAAACCAAGAGTTGGATCTTTGAAAACATTAACAAAATTGATAAATCCTTAGCCAGATTCATCAAGAATAAAAGAGAAAGAACACAAATAAACATAATTAGAAATGAGAGAGGAGATGTAACAACTGACACCACAGAAATACAAAGGATTATAAGAAAATGCTACAAAAAATTATATTCCAATAAATTGGACAACCTGGAAAAAATGAATACATTCCTAGAAGCATACAATTTCCAAAAGAGAATCAGGAAGAACTAGAAAATCTGAACAGAGCAATTACTAGTAATGAAATTGAGTCAGTAATAAAAAAAATTTTTTTTAAAAATAAAAGGCCAAGACCGGATGAAGTCACAGATGAATTCTACCAAACATTTAATGAAGAGTTAACACCAGGGCACCTGGGTGGCTCAGTTGGTTAAGCATCGACTTCAGCTCAGGTCATGATCTCACAGTTCTTGGGTTCAAGCCCCACATCGGGCTCTGTGCTGACAGCTCAGAGTCTGGAGCCTGTTTCAGATTCTGTGTCCTCCTCTCTCTCTGCCCCTTCCCAGCTCTCTCTCCCTCTCTCTGTCTCTCTCTCTCTCTCAGAAATAAATAAACATTTAAAATTTTTTTAAAAAAGAGTTAATACCTATTCTCCTCAAACTATCAAAAAAAAAAAAAAATAGAAGAGTAAGGAAAACTTCCAAATACATTCTGAGGCTAATCTCACCCTAATACCAAAACCAGATGAAGACATCACAAAAAAAGAAAACTATAGGCTGATATTCCTTTTGAACATAGATGCAAAAATCCTCAAAAAAATATTAGCAAACCAAATCCAAAAATATATTTAAAAATCATTCACCAGGATCAAGTGTGATTTATTCTGGGGATGCATAGATACAACATTCATAAAACAATCAATGTCATATACCGTACCAGCAAAACAAAGGATGAATATCATATGATCTTCTCAATAGATGCAGAAAAAGCATTTGACAAAATTCAACATTCATTCATGATAAAAATTCTCAACAAAGTAGGTTTGGAGAGGACATACATCAACATAATAAAGTCCATATAGGAAAAACCCACAGCTGACATTTTACTCAATGGTAAAAAACTGAGAGCTTTTTCTCTAAGATCAGGAACAAGGTGAAGATGTCCACTTTCACAACTTCTATTCAACAAAATACTTGAAGTCCTACCCACAGCAACCAAACAAGAAGAAATTAGAGGCATCTATATCGGTAAAGAAAAAGTTATACCATCACTGTTTGCAGATGACATGATACTATATATACATTAAAAAAAAAACCCTAACTCCACCCAAAAGCTACTAGAAGTAATAAAAAATTTAGTAAACTTGTGCAGAATATAAAATTAATACTCAGAAACTGGTAGCATTTCTATACACTAATAATGAAGAAGCAGAAAGGGAGATTAAGAAAACAACTCCATTTACACTTTTACCAAAAAGAATAAGATACCTAGGAATAAACGTAACCAAAGAGGTGAAAGACCTATATTCCTAAAACTACAAAACAATGTTGAAAGAAATTGAAAAAGAAACAAAACAAATAAAAAGATATTTTTTGCTCATGGACTGGTAGAATTAAAATTGTTAAAATGTCCATACTACCCAAAGGAATCTAGAGATTCAATGCAATCCTACCAAAAAACTAACAGCATTTTTCACAGAACTAAAAAAATAATCCTAAAATTTGTATGGAACCATGAAAGACCTGGGATAGCCAAAACAATCTGGAGAAAGAAAAACAAACCTGATGGTATCACAATTCCAGATTTCAAGATGTACTATTGTAGTAATTAATCAAAACAGTATAGTACTGGCACAGAAACAGACACATAGGTCAATGAAAAATAATAGAGAGCCCAGACATGAACCCATGAACCCATGAGCCCATACTTATATGGTCAATCAACATACAACAGAGAGGCAAGAATATATAATAGGGAACAGACAGCTTTACAGGTAGCTGTTCAGTTTTCCAGTGGGCAAAGAATGAAACTGAACTACTTTCTAACATCATACACAAAAACTCCAAATGGATTAAAGACCTAAAAGTGAGTCCTGAAACTATAAAAATCGTATAAGAGAACACAGGCACTAATGTCAGCTGTAGCAACATTCTTCTAGATATGTCTCCTGAGGCAAGGGAAACAAAAGCAAAAACAAACTATTGGGACTATATCCAAATAAGAAGCTTCTGCACAGTGAAGGAAACCATTAACAAAATAAAAAGGCAACCTACCAAATGAGAGAAGATATTTGCAAATGACATATCCAATAAGGAGTTAATATCCAAAATATTATACAATTCGACATAGAAACAAGAATCAATTAAAAAAATGGTCAGAGCAGGGTACCTGGGTGGCTCAGTCAGTTGAGAATCTGACTCTTGATTTAGGTTCCAGTCATGATCTCACAGTTCGGTTTGTGGTTCGGAGCGCTGCACTGGGCTCTCCATTGACAGTGCAGAGTCTGCTTAGGATTCTCTGTCTCCCCCTCTCTCGGGGCCCCTCCCCCCTCAAAATAAATAAATTAACATTTTAAAAATTGCTTAAGGGGCACCTGGGTGGCACAGTCGGTTGAATATCTAACTCACGATTTCAGCTCAGGTTATGATCTCAACTATTTATGAGATCAAGCCCGGCATCAGGCTCTGCACTGACAGTGTGGGACCTGCTTGGAATTCTCATCTCCCTCTCTCTCTGTCCCTCCCCTGATTGCTCTCTCCCTCAAAACAGATAGATAAACTTTTATTTTTTTTTTAATGTTTTATTTATTTCTAGGAGAGAGAGAGAGAGAGACAGCGTGAGCAGGGGAGGGTCAGAGACAGAGGGAGTCACAGACTCTGAAACAGGCTCCAGGCTCTGAGCTGGCAGTCAGCACAGAGCCCGACGCGGGGCCCGAACCCACGAACCGCGAGATCATGACCTAAGCGAAAGTCAGACGCTTAACCGACTAAGCCACCCAGGCGCCCCCAAATAGATAAACTTTAAAAAAAAAAAAAAGTTGTTTAAAAAAATAAAAATGGTCAGAGGACCTGAATAGACATACGAATTTTCCAAATTTTTCCAAAGAAGACCTATGAATGGCCAACAGACGCATGAAAAGAGGCTCCACGTCACTAATCATCAGAGAAATACAAATCAAAACCACAAGGAGATGCCACCTCACACCTGTTAGAATGGCTAAAATAAAAGTGAGAAGAAATAACAAGTATTGGCAAAGATGTGGCGAAAAAGGAAACCTTGTGCATGGTTGATGGGAATGTAAACAGGTATAGCCACTTTGGAAAACAGTATTGAGGTCCAAAAAAAACTTTAAAATATTATATGATTCAATAATTCCACTACTGGGTATTTACCTAAAGAAAACTAAAACACTAACTCAAAAAGATATCTGCACCCCTATGTTTATTGCAGTATTATTTACAATAGCCAAGATATGGAAGCAACCTCAGTTTCCCGTGAATGAATAAGGAAGATCTGGTGTTTATATGCAATGGAAATATTATGCAGCCATTTTATTATAACTTTTATATATTGCAATGAGGTCATGTTGTCTATGACAACGTGGATGGATCTTGAGGGTATTATGCTAAGTAAAATCAGTCAGACTGAGAAAGACAAATACCATATGATTTCATTCATAAGTGGACTCTAAAATAGGCAAACAAATAAACAAAAAGCAGAATTAGACCTATAAATATAAGAACAAACTGATGATTGCTAGAGGGGAGAAGGGTCAGAGATAGGGCAAAATGGGTGAAGGGGTGTGGGAGGTAGATGCCTCCGGTTATGGAATGAATAAGTCACAGGAATAAAAGGCACAGCATAAGGAATATAGTCAGTGATGTTGTAAGAGTGATGGCAACAGATTGTAGCTACACGTGTGGTGATCAGAACACAATGTATAAACTTAACAAATTACTATGATGTACATCTGAAATGAATGTAACATTGCATGTCAATTATACTCAAAGTTTTTTAATCTGTGAGCAACCCAAACTGTGTCCATCGGACACTAAAATTTTTTTAAAAAACCAAACATTCCAATCAAAATATGCAAAGAAATGTACAAAACATATAAAGAGTTAACAAAAAAGATATGAGGATGTTCAATAAGCATGTGAAAAGATGCTTAACATCCTTATTCACTAGGGAAATGCAAATTAAAACCTCAGTGAGATGCTAACATACATCCATTAAAATGGATAACATAAAAATTACAGTATCAAATCTGTATAAAGATGTGGTACAACTGGGACTCTCAACCTTTGTTGGTGGGCATTTAAAGAGTTCTCTCATTTTAGAGAACTACTTGGTAGTTTCTTTCAAATTTGAATATATACCTACCCTATGACCCAGGAATTCTACTTCTAAGTATTTTTCCAAGAAAAATAGAGGTTTATATACACAGAAAGGCTTGTGCAAGAAAGTATTTAATCATAATAATTAAAACAACCCAAATATGTGTCAAGAGGAGAATGGATAAATTGTTTGATTTTCATACAAGGAAACACAACACAGCCATAAAAAGTAACAAATGACTGACACCTGCAAACCATGGATGAATCTCAAAACATCACACCAAGGTATACACACTGTGTTCTATTTAAAGGATTTAAATTTCGAAGTCTGAAAATGGGCAAAACTAATCTATGGTGTCAGAGCTCAGAGAGTGTTTGGATGAAGGGTGAGTAGAAAATTCACTGGAAAAGGGGCTAGGGTAATGTTCTAGACTTGTTTCAGGTAGAATTGCATGGGTGAATACAATGGTCAAAACTCATTCAACTTAAGATCAATTTGAAAAGCGCTAAAATGAAGAAGAAATAAAAATATTTTCAGAAAAACATAACTATGTGGATTTGTCACCAAGTGGTCTGCATTAAAGGAAATATGAAAGGGTAGTTTTCAGACAGAGTAAAATGATCCCAGATATAAGCTTGGAGATTCTGGGAGGAAAATAAAGAGCAACGAAAATGTTAAGTGTTAACTGTCTAAATAAGAATAGTGTATTATAGAACTAACATATACATAATTAAAATACATGACAAAAATAGCACATAAGTCAGGAGAGAAGTAAAAGGAGTAAAAATATTCTCAGGTCCTTTCATTATCCAAAAACAAGTAAAAGTACTAATTTTAGTGCTGATGCACAGGGGCACATGTACCCCAATGTTCATAGCAGCACTCTCAACAATAGCCAAAACATGGAAAGAGCCTAAGTGTCCATCAACGGACGAATGGATCAAGAAGA
>NW_024080842.1:2188226-2284133 GCF_003009895.1 Hyaena hyaena | reverse complement strand
AAAAAAAAAAAAACATTTAAAAAAATTTAAAAAAAAAGAAAAAACTGATAAAATTAAAAGGAGAAATAGAGAATTCCATAATCATAGTTGGAAATTTTAACACACACCTGTCAATACCTGTTAGAATAGGCATATGCCAAAGACTAAGAAATGACCTAAAGATCTGAATAACAACCAACACTTTTTTTTTTTTTTTTTCTGAGAAAGAGAGAGAGACAGCATGAGCAGGGAAGGATCAGAGAGAGAGGGAGGCACAGAATCTGAAACAGTCTCCAGGCTCTGAGCTAGCTGTTAGCACAGAGCCCTATGCGGGGCTCGAACCCACCAACCGCGAGATCATGACCTGAGCCGAAGTCGGACACTCAACCGACTGAGCCACCCAGGCGCCCCAACAACCAACACTCTTGAACTGACACCTGGAGAACACTGTACCCAACAACTAGAGAATACACATTACTTTAAAGTTCAAAAACTTACCGTATGCTGCTACATAAAACAAGTCAATACATTTCAAAGGACTGAATTAATACAGATTATATTCTCTAACCACACTCTAATTAAGGTAAATAATAACTTCAAAGATCCTCGTATGTTTGGAAACTGAGAATTACATTTCTCAGTAACTCATGAGTCAAAGCAGATATCACAAGAGAAATTAAAAAATACCTTTTACTGAATAATAATGAAAATACATCATATAGAAACTTGTGTGACACACAGCTGTGCTTAGAGGTAAACATACCGCTTTAAAATGCTTATTATAAAAAGAACAGCAGCTGATAATGAATTAAGTTAGAAAATGAACACAAAATTTATGCTAAAGAAAGTAGAAGGAAAAAATAAGGATAAAAGCAAACATTAATGATACAAAAAGCAAACAGAGAGACGATCACCTTCATTGAGGTCTTGGAAAGTGATAAATCTCTGTCAAAACTTACCAAGAAGGGGCACCTGGGTGGCTCAGTTGGTTGAGGGTCCGACTTCAGCTCAGGTCACAATCTCACAGCCCGTGAGTTGGAGCCCAGTGTCAGGTTCTGTGCTGACAACTCAGAGCCTAGAGCCTGCTTAGGATTCTGTGTCTCCCTCTTTCTTTGACCCTTCCCTGCTTGCTCTCTCTTTCTCAAAATTAAATATTAAAAAAAAAAAAAAAAGTTTACCAAGGAAAAAATGAGACAAAATAGAAATTTTCACTACTAATAATCAAGAAGGGGACTTCTCCTACAGACTTTTATAAGATAATAAGAGACTATTATGAACAAATTTATCCTGACAAATTTAGAAATTTAGGTGAAATGGACAAATTCATAGAAAAACATAATAAACAAGCAGCAGCAGCAAAAAAAAAATCAATTAATTAATAGGATCTAACTTTCAAATAAAAGGAGTTCTTCATGAGAAACTTTCCCACACACTGCTGCTGTTGCCAACACGATTGCAGCCTCTTGGATCCTTGGATTCTAATGAATTCAGGCGATGCTGCAGAATGACAAACAAGCCAATTTGAGGGAAGTTTGGATCCAGCCTCATCTAGAATTACTATTAGGCATGTGATAACAATAAACTCATCTAGATGCAAAATATCTTGATGCATTTAGCCAGTGGGAGGACAGCAGTGCCTAGGGAATGATGACCTCATGAAGAAGTGTGCTAGGTTTTCAATTCAGAAAGTCTAGCATAGTACCATAGCACAAGACCTCTAGCCTATATCAAGTACCATTGTCCTCAGCTCAAGGCCAAGGTAAAGTCCATCTTTTTACTGAAGTACATGACTAATGCTTAGCTTTGCTCCAATCACACATTCAGATTTGTCCTCTGCAATTTCAAAGCCGAGCTCTCACCCATGTGACCACACTCTTTCCTCTTTCCTCCTCCTTCCTCTTCCTGATATAAATCACAATCCCCTAGATACTCTGAAACTTACGGACAAATAAGTAGGGCTGTAGTAACAGTGATATTGTGCTGTTGCCACTGAAGAGTCATACAGTATATTTGGATGATAGTTTGTTTTTTTTATCCGACATTAGTTTGTGTGGTAGGAGCACAACTTTAGAAAGAGTACATAATGGACTTAAAAAAAAATTATAGGGGCGCCTGGGTGGCTTAGTCGGTTAAGCGTCCGACTTTCGCTTAGGTCATGATCTCGCGGTTCGTGGGTTCGAGCCCCGCGTCGGGCTCTGTGCTGACTGCCAGCTCAGAGCCTGGAGCCTGTTTCAGTCTGTGACTCCCTCTCTCTCTGACCCTCCCCTGCTCACGCTGTCTCTCTCTCTCCTAGAAATAAATAAAAATTAAAAAAAAAATTATAGGCAAGTGGTGCACCTGGCTGGCTTAGTTGGTAGAGCATGTGAATCTTGATCTCAGGGTCATGAGTTCAAACCCCACATTGGGTGTAGAGCCTACTTGAAAAAAAAAATCTACCATTAAGTTTCTTTAATAACTAAAAATGGAAAAAGAAGTAGCTAATTCACAGCCCAGCTATTAATTTATTCAGATGTATGAATGCTTCATTATGAAACAAAACCATGAAAACTAAATGAAAGGAGAGAGAGGTCAGAGGGAAGGAATTTCAGAAGACACTCGCACAAAGAGAACTCCAGGCCCAGATGGCTTCACTGATACATTTTGCATATAAATAAGAAAAAAACTAATCTGGGGCACCTGGAGGGCTCAGTTGGTTGAGTGTCTGACTCTTAATTTCGGTTCAGGTCATGATCCCAGGGTCATGGGATGGAGCCTCAGTGTCAGGCTCTTCACTGAGTGTGGAGCCTGCTTGGGATTCTCTCTCTCTCTCTCTCTCTCTCTCTCTCTCTCCCCCTCTCTTTCTCTCTCCCTTCTGCTCCTCTCTCACTCCCTCTCTCCCTCTCTCTCTTTCAAAATAAATAAATAAATAAATAAACTTTAAAAAAATTAATCTTACATAAAATCTTACAGAGAATAGCCCAATTTTGCTGTCTTAACGCTGTGGAAATAAATAATCCCTAAGTCTCAGTGATTCAAAACAATGAAGATTTCTTTCTCATGTTATATGTCAGATGTGAATTTGTCGCAGCTCTTCTCCAAGCTGTGGGTATGCTGTAGCTCACATCCTGTGATCCAAGCTGAAGGAACTATTTGGGATTTACTGTTATCATCTAATGTCAAAAGATAAAGAGCAAGAGAGATGGCACAAAGACATAATGGCTCTCTTTTCAGACATAGTGTATGGCTTATCCATTTACATGTCCTTTGCCAAAGCAAGTCACATGTTCAATCTCTACTCAGTGGGTCAAGGAAATGTGCTTCTTTCATAGGTACCAATACAAATCACATAGGCAAGGATGTATGATCATTTTAGAGAAAAGGGGAGTGAATATCTAAATAGCTATACACATAGCACACTTCCCAACCAATTTTACTAAATCAGCATGACTTGATCCAAAGTCTGACAAGGACATTGTAAGAAAGGAAAATTACAGTTCAGACTCACCCATGACTTGAAATGAAATACTAGCAAATTGATTTTGGCGATACACAAAAGAATGAGAAAGTTTTTAACAACCTATTTTCTATTTGTCTCTATAGATTTCTCTGTTCCAGACATTTCATATGAGTGGAGTCATATAGTACATGGTCTTTTGTGACTGGCTTCTTTCAGTTAGGAAAATGTTTTCAAGGTTCATCCATGTTGTTCATGCTTTGGTACTTTATTCCTTTTTATGGCCATAGAATGTTCCATTGCATGGAAATGGCACATTTTGTTTATCCATTCATCAGTCAATGGACATTTGGGTTGTTTTTACTTTTTGACTATTGTTAGTAATGCTATTATAAATATTTGTGTACAAATTTCAGTGTTTATAGATATGTTTTCATTTCTCTGGGGTATGTACTAGGAGTAGAATTGCTGGGTCATAAAGTAACTCTATGTTTAATATTTGAGGAACTGCCAGACTATTTTTCCAGAGTATCTGCACCATTTTATATTTCTACCAACAGAATATGAGGGTTACAATGTCTCTACACTCTCACCAACATTTGCTATTATCTGACTTTTGGATTCTACATCCTAATGGGTGTGGGTGTGGAGTGGTTTGAATCCCTGGGTGTTTGATTTGCATATCCTTGATGATTAATGATGTTAAGCATAATTTCTACTGCTTATTGGCCATTTTCTATATTCTTTGGAACAATATCTGTCCAGATCCTGTCTTAGCTCAGGCTACTGTAACAAAATACCATAGATGGGGTGGCTTAAATAGCAGAAATTTATTTTCTCACAGTTCTGGAGGCTCGAAGTCCAAGATCAAGGCACCAGCATGATTGGGCTGTGGTGAAGTCTGTCTTCCTGGCTTACAGACACCGCCTCCTCACTATACCCTTATATGGCCTTTCTTCAGGGCATGACAGAAATAGATAGAAAGAGAGAGAAAGATCTCTGGTGTCTCTTCTTAAAAGGACACTAAGCTTCTTAGATCATGGCTCTACCTTTATGATCTTATTAACCTTATTTCTATAAAGGCCTATGTCCAATACAGTCACAGTAGGGGTTAGGGCTTCAAAATATGAATTCTGTGGGGGAAGATAATTCAGTCTACAGCAGGTCCTTTGCCCATCTAAAAAATTTGGGCTGACTTTGTGTTATTGAGTTTAGGAGTTCTTTATATATCTTGGATATTAGTACCTTATCACATATGTGATTTTCTCCCATTCTTTGGTTTGTTTTCCTCTTCTTTTAAATTTTCTCCATATTCCTGCATATTAATCATACCTTTTTATTTTCTGTATTTCTGATGCTTTGGCATTTTGAGATCTTACTGACCCTGGAGGGACTGCCCCTTCCTAAGGCTACCGAATTGTAAGAGATAGTAAAGAACTCACCTGTCAGCATACTTTTCATATGCAGTATCCCAACTACATCCTTTATCAGGCTCTTGCACTGCAAGTCGCTATTCCTCTGTCCTAATCATCCCAGGGCCAGGTATGAGACAATTAAGGAAAGCCCCTACATCCCAGAGCCTGCTGAAATTATTCAAACTAGCCAATTCTAAGACTGCTTACTCTGACTTGTACATTCCTTCCCATAGAAACCAAGATAAAGAGTCTTTCCCAGATTTTCTGCCAACATTCCCTCTGCTTCCTGACCAACCCTGATGCTTCCCTAGGTGCATGCCCAGGTGGCCCCTGTGACATAGAGTGATCCCCTTTCTCTTGAGATCTAGGAATATAACAAACTACGTTTTCAATGGCAGTCTCTTCATCTGTTGGTTTCACCCTACTGAATAGTAATAACTCTTTGTTTTAATAATCCTGGATTTAAGCAATTTATTATGTGCCTTGCTGGAATTTTGTGTTAATCCTGTTTGGGGTTCATTGACCTACTTGGATATGAGGATTTATAGTTTTAACCACATTTGAAAAAACATTTTACAGCCCCTCTTTTTTCAAATAATATTTTGGCCCTTTTTTCCCTCTCTTCTATTTCTGGGAATACAATTACACATGTCAGAATGATTAAGATTGTCTCACTGTCCTCATTTTGGTTTTATCTCAATTTTGTTTCGTTTTATTTCAATATTCCTCTATACTTCAATTTGGATGGTTTCTATTGTTATATCTTTTTTTAATTATTTTAAATGTTTTATTTACTTCTGAGAGAGGGACAGCATGAGCAGGGGAGGGTCAGAGGGAGAGACACGGAATCTGAAACAAGCTCCAGGCTCTGAGCTAGCTGTCAGCACGACACCGATGTGGGGCCCAAACCCACAAACCATGAGATCATGACCTGAGCCGAAGTCGGACGCTCAACTGACTGAGCCACCCAGGTACCCCTCTGTTATATCTTAAGGACACTGATATTTTCTTCTTTAGCATCTAATCTGTTTCGGACTCAACTCAGTGAATTTTCACTTCACATTAGATATTGTATATTTTAGCTCTAGAAGTTCCATTTGGATCTCTTTTTTTGGTATTCCATTTCTTTCTTCATTATTTTCATGTTTTCCTTTAAATACATGAGTGTTTTATAATAGCTGTCCTAAAGTCCTTATCTGCTAATAATCATCATTTCTTTATCTCTTTCTATTGACTGATTTTTAATTTTCATTATAGCTTACATTTTTCTGGGCTGTTTTCAAATCTAGTAATTTTAGTTTGAATGGCAGGTATCATGACCATTGCATGACTGACTGTTAGGATTTTTTGTTTTAGTTGTTCTTTAAAGAGTTTTAAGTTTGTTTTGACAGGCAATTGACTTATTTGAAGATCAATTTGGTCCAATAGTGCTTGTTTGTGAGTAATTAAGATCTTCAAGAGAAGATCTAAATTGGCCTTTTTTCTAAGGCTAGTTTAACCCTACTACTAAGGTATAATCCTTCTGAGATCTCTACTGAATGCTCCAGCTATCCGGCAAGATCTGTCCACAATGGCCCGCAGAAACCTGAGTGGCTCTTAGCCCTATGTGATCTCTAAGAATTATTTGACTTATAGCTTCCTAGCAGACAGTCTTTTGCCATGTTAAATTTCACCCTATGCATGCCTTGTCAGTCTGGATACTCCAAGAAGTAGATGGCAAGAAGGGGATTTGACATGTAAGAAATTTATCGAAGTAAGTGCCTATAAGGAAAAATAAGAAGGGAGCCAGGGTTTGCTAAGTAAGGGTTATAAGATTGCAATGCAGATATTACCTTCAGAAGGAGAGAGGAATGGAAGTAAGATTTAGTAGAAGACGGTTCTAAGGATGTTTGGAAAGCTAATGGGGAATCTTCACACCAAAGTCTCCCATCAAAGAAGTCCTGCATTGCTCATGAACAGGCCTGCCTCATATTCCTGGTGAACTCAGTCATTAGCTAGGATTAACACGTGGGAACTGTGGCTTTATTGTAAATGTGGTGCCAAATTTCAGAGTGCAGCAGCTGAAGCTACAAGTCAATTACACTGTCCACAGTCAGAAATCTAAGAGGTACATTTTTGTGGCCACTAGAGATTTGCTCATTGCACCACATAGATATACTTCTCCTCACTAATTAGAGAAAGACTCCTCCATGATTCCTATTATCCTTTATTCCTGAGAGGAAATTGAGAAGTTGGAGGATAATAAGACAAATTACAGCCCTCATAACAGCAATAGATCTCAGGGCTGCAATTTTACTTATGCTCTCCCATGACTCATTCTGAATTTTCCTCACCTGTACCTATCATTTTGGCAGGCCTTGGTGGCTTACCTAGGAGTGTGACACAAACCTACATTCCTTGGAAGTCTAAATCCTTAGTAATCATACCCTTCTCAATCAGAAGTGGCTACATGTGTCCATTCATGGTTACAAAGTGTAAGGAAGTACCAGGAGGCACTCAAATGTGGATAATGTGGGTTTAAAACATACCTCTGCTCTCTTTGTGTAACAGCAGTCCTACCTCCTCCTGCTGATCAGGACCAATTATCTCTACCATTGTGGTGAATCTTCTTTTTGACCACTAGTCACTGGTCACAAGGAATCCAAAATTCCATAGTGGCAGTTATAACTTTCAGTTCACTAGCCCTCTTGGTGTAGCCGCTAGCAAGAATGTGCCCCTTTTGAAAACCAATTTCACCAAACCTCAAGGCTGCAAGGATGAGAAGTACAAAACCCCAAAGTAGGTCATTGGAAATGATGGTAAGTGGAGCCTTTCCTCCTTCTATGCCTTGGTTCCCAGATCCATGGAAATACAGCATCCGGTTATTTCTACTGGGAATCAGCACTCATAAGTATCTCTGATTTAATATGTATTCTACACCCTGAAGAACAGCACATCATTCTTTCATAAGACTGCCTCTGAGCTGTCACTTTAGTTGCACCTTATAAAGATTGGCCCACTGTTCTATGAGGCTGGTTGCTTTGAAATGGTACTAGATGGATACTATTACTGATTCCCGTGGCTATCAGACCACTCCCACATCGTTTTCATTGCAAAGCAGTTGGATGCTACGCTGTGTGTATTTCCATACTTGTGGATCAAGTATTCTGAAGTCCCACGCTACTGAGAATCTTCAGGCAGGAAAGCATAGCCATATTCAGTATAGGTATCCATCTCTGTGAAAATGAAACTCTAGCCCTTCAAGGATAGGAAAAAAAGCGTGATATACTTGACTTGCCACCTAGTAGCTAGTTGGTCTCCTCAAAGAATAGCGATATGTCAGGAGCTTGACATTAGCCTCTATTGCTGCAGCTTTAAGTATACAAGTCTTGCATTTCCTTTCTCTAGGACCTTAGTGAATGATGTGTCCCCAGGGTTCCTACGATGGAACATCATTCTCTGGTTGGTCTTCTGATCTTAGATAATTTATCCTAGCAAGCCCACTTCACTTAGCCTCTTTAGTCCATCTGTAAGGGCAACTCAGGCATTACTATTTTCGTGAGTGTTGGCCATAGCTTTTTCCAGACTTCTAATAGCCACCCCAGCAGTGAATTTGCTACATCCCCTAAGGTTCTCATAGGGTGTTATATCTCATGTTCTGAGATGGTGCTCCCAAGTCAATGAATTCTTCCTTATCTGGGTTTATACTCCAGTCTTCTTGATCAAATATCCTAAAAATCTAATCCCAGGGGTATATCCCTGCTCCTACTGGTAAGCTAGCTAATTCTTACACTTCTTTTGGTATAAGGTCAATTATAGTCTCTGCATTTGGAGTTCTGAGAGGTGCATCTTCATGGCTGCCACACACTCACAGTTTATAATCCAGACAAACATTGGAAGGGAACCAATGCAGATTTCTAAATTCCTTCTCTACACAGCTGTCTCTTCTCTAGTATGTTGCCTTGTAAACTGTAGCCACCTTGGCCTCCCTGAGCTTATCTCCCTACCTCATCAACTCAGAAAAATGGACAAGCTCTCTTTGGATCACTACCTCCTTGTGCTGTGATCCAGGAATTGTAGAAAGCCTGTGTGATCACAGTGACCACTTCGTTTTTCTTCTATCAGGGATGATTGTCCTGGGCTGCCTGTTGCCCAACATCAAAGACAGCTGTTTCATTTTTTTCTATTATCTTAGCAATTGCCTACAATAAAGCAAAACTTTTGACTTGTTAGACTTTAATATAAATTACTACTTACACTACTTCTCTGATAATGCTAACTGTAAGGAAGGCTATGAAAGGTAGTTTTTATTCTAGGCATTCATGGTTCAGTTACAAATCAGGACTTTTATTTTTTTTAATTTTTTAAATGTTTTATTATTTATTTTTGAGAAACAGACAGACAGGGTGTGAGCAGGGGAGGGACAGAGAGAGAGGGACACACAGAATCTAAAACAGGCTCCAGGCTCTGAGCTTGCTGTCAGCACATAGCCCAATGCAGGGCCCGAACTCACAAGCTGTGAGATCATGACCTGAGCTGAAGTTGGACGCTTAACCAACTGAGCCACCCAGGTGCCCCACAAATCAGGACCTTTATTACAAAAGAAGAAGCAAAGAGGGGCGCCTGGGTGGCTTAGTCGGTTAAGCGTCCGACTTTCACTTAGGTCATGATCTCGCGGTTCATGGGTTCGGGCCCTGCGTCGGGCTCTGTGCTGACTGCCAGCTCAGAGCCTGGAGCCTATTTCAGTCTGTGACTCCCTCTGTCTCTGACCCTCCCCTGCTCACGCTGTCTCTCTCTCTCTCTCCTAGAAATTTAAATTTAAAAAAATTAAAAAAAAAAAGAAGCAAAGAACCGATGTTGGGAGATGACTATTAATCTGCTTCGTATTTCAGAGTTATAGCTATTTTCTCTTGGTCCTTGGAAGATAATCACTTCAACTATTTTCTGACTTCCACTGTGCTGTTGAGAAGTCAATTTTCATTCTATGTATCATTCATTTATAGGGCTTGGTCTTTTTCTCTAACTACTTTTCAATTTTTTCACTTCTTTGGTGTTGTGTACTTTCAGGATGACGTGTCAGAGAGTGGATTTCATTTTTCTTATTCTTAGGATTCACTGGGATTCCTGAATCTAAGAATTCATTTTTTTTATCAATTTTGCAAAATTATCAGTTATCATTTCTTTGAACACTGCCCTCTCTCATTCGTTCTTTTTCTTCCTTTCAGAATTCTATTTAGTCATATGTCAGACTTTCACATACTTCATCCATGTCTCAACTTCCATTCTATCTTTTCTACTTCTTATTTTCCTAGGCTATAATCTAATTTCTTTTTTTTTAATGTTTTATTTATTTCTGAGAGAGAGAGACAGTGTGAGCAGGGGAGGATCAGAGAGAGAGGGAGACACAGAATCTGAAGCAGGCTCCAGGCTCTGAGCTAGCTGTCAGCACAGAGCTCCATGCGGGGCTCAAACCCATGAACCGTGAGATCATGACCTGAGCCAAAGTCAGACGCTTAACCTACTGAGGCACACAGGTGCCCCTAATCTAATTTCCTTAGAACTATTTTTCATTTAACTAATTCTCTCTTTAGTTCTATCTAATTTACTATTTAACTGTTCCACTAGCATTCTAATTTTTATTTTCTTTAAGTTTATTCATTCACTTTGAGACAGAGAGAGAGACAGAGCACATGAGCAAGGGAGGGACTAAGAGGGAGAGAGAGAATCCAAAGCAGGCTCCGCACTGTCAGCACAAATCCCGATATGGGGCTCAAACTCACAAACTGTGGTATCCTGACTTGAGCTTAAGTCAAGAGTCAGACAGTCAACCGACTGAGCCACACAGGAAAGCCTCTAATTTCAATTATTATATTTTTATTACTAGGTGTTCTACATTGATATTTTTCTAAATCTGCCTGGTTATTTTTCATAGTAGTTTTTCAATCCTATAATCAATATTCTCTTTATTTCTTTATACATAGTAAATAAATCTTTTGTCTATTACATACCCCAACAAGTTTAATGTATAACATCTTTGCAGATTTGATTCTGTTTACTGTTTCTGCAAACTCTCATTTATACTGGCTTATTTCTTTGTGTATTTTTTATTTTTAATAGTGAGCTCCTATTCACAGGAAATTTACCTGCAAAATTCTTTAAGATCCTATATTTATTTTTTTTAGTTTATTCATTTTTTTGAGAGATAGAGAGAGAAAGAGCATGAGCAGGGAGAGGCAGAGAGAGAAGAAGAAAGAGAATCCGAAGCAGGCTCCACACCATTAGCACAAAGACTTAGGTGGGGCTCAAACTCACCAACCATGAGACCATAACCTAAGCTGAAATCAAGAGTCAAATGCTCAACCAACTGAGCCACCCAGGTGCCACAAAGTCTTTTAAGAACCTAGTTTAAAGTGCATTCCTCCAGAAAGGATTTGTGTTTGCTTCTGCCAGCCACCTGGTTTCATCACTTATCCATTATTACTTTCAGCTACATTCTAATCTTGGGTTTCTGGAATAAAACGTGTAGTGTGAATTCTGATCCCAAACCTGTGTGAAGGATGGCTATGAATTCTCAAGGGGAAGGCTGTTGGTTGTTCCGTGTTTTCCATGCAGAGCTAAGGACAAGGCAGACAAACTTCTCTACAACCTCTTAAGGAGTTGGCTTTGTCTAATTCACTCTTTACTAAGGGTGTCACTTTTTAAGGACTCAGCTTTATATGCAGTTCCCAAAACAACTTCCCACCTTGCTAAGGCCCCGACTTTATCTCCTTTCACCTCAATGACCTGCTAAAACCATGCTCTAAACCACCAGCACCTTTTGGCCTTTGATGAGAGGTTTTATAATTGGAATTTTTTAGGATATTCAGCACACATGTTGTCAGATGGCTAGTATACATATTGCCAGAAGTGAAAAAGGAGATCTGTTTTTGATCTAAGAATGCTGAAACTTCAGAAAGGCTTCAACTACACCTTCCTAAAGGCAAACAGAACTGAGTGTTCTGCGGTTTTAGAGAGGAACTGTAGCATGACACCACTGACTCCGATCCCAAGATTTCTTCCAGTAAGCAGTGACAACCATGCCTCAGATTCTTACTGATCATTTTTAATATCACTCATTGACTCTTCAGCCAGTGTCCAAACTACCCAGGTAGTTTGGAATTTAAGTTATTTGTTCCATACACGCTAAGGTACATAATTATATAAGGACACTTGGGGTGGAGTGATAAAGTTGCAAAGATATAATTTAAGAGATAACTAGCATCACAAAGCAGGATGTGAAACATATATTTGTTTAGATATATATAATATAAGCAATAAAAAAATGGGAGTCTAGAAGAAAAATAGAGTCCCACTCATACAAGAGAGGCTCATAAGCTTAAGCATGAAAAATTAATACAATATACAAGGATCAAGTGAGTTAGAAAGAATCACGTACACCTGATACTCTAATGGCTATCAGATACAAGGAAAATGAACCAAAAAATCAAGCTGATGCCAAGTTTCAAGCTGGGGAAACCATGGTACCACTTTTAGAAACAAGAAAATCCAGGAGGGAAAGGAAATGAATCCAATTTAGATGTGGTAAGTTTGAAGAAACAGAAAATAAAGTGGAAATATTAGCAAAATATGGAAACTGGGGATTCAGAAAAACGTCAGTTCAAAACTAAATATCTTGGAAGAATGTCCTCAAATCCCTCTGCGGTAGTAGTCAAGATAGAAGAGCAGCACACTTTCTTCAGGGAAACAGGGGAGAGTGGAAGGCTTAAGAAATGAACTTCAGAGCATGCTGACAGGGAAAAAGGTAGGATGATGAATTATTAGTAGAGCAGAAGTGTGTTTGGAGGTGAGATGAAAACAATGACATGACAAAAAAGGTGACAGTGTTTCAAGAAGGAAAAGATGATTCATGGCATCAAATGTGACAGAAAATCAGGGGAAATAAGGACTTAAAGAAAGCCACTGAATTTGAGAACTACAAAATAATTGATGGCCATCAAAAGCAAGGTTTTATTGCTTTGGTAAAAACAGAAGCCAGACTCAACCTGTAATGAATCAAATTTTAATTTTATTCTTCACAGTGTTAGGGTGCTTCTCTATCAGTGTGACTATATTCTGTGTTCCTTCTTCCAAATGAAGTGAAACATGGACCACATGGCAGCAACCCTCTAAGCTATGAGTTGTAACCCATTCCACTTAAAACAACTCTACTTGGTCAAAGGACTGGAGCCAAGATTCCCAATTATTACATGGATGTCTACCCAATACATTTCAAAACTTGACTCGGTTGATTGCCAATTCAGCTGTCACGGTCTTTGCCATAACCCACTTCTTTGCATGACTTTTGGTAGCCACAGGCAACCAAGTAATGGCAATCACATCAGCAGAAACATTATCTGCCAAGAAGCCATTTAGACCTCTCCCTTGTATAGTCTCCCTCCAAGGCCATGAGAATAGCCCTAGCAGTTTTTTATTGCAATTTTGTGTTCTTTTTCTCCAAAAAGGGCCCTGAAATATGAAAGCATTGGGTTGCATAATAGCTGGATCTCCCTATAATAAATAACCAGTAACTCATCCTCTCAACACCCCAACATAGCCATGACTGTAACATCGCCTTACCTGCTCCACTAATGCACAAAGACTTTGAGAAAGTCTCAATATGGCCTCAAAAAATGAAAATTGGGAATTGCTGGTTTACACTTGGTTTCCCCAGGATGTAACAGAACTACAACATAGGGGTGCCGGGTGGCTCAGGTGGTTGCGTGCGACTCTTGATTTAAGCTCCAGTTGATTCCAGGGTGGTGGGATCAAGTCCCATATCAGGCTCTGTGCAAAATTCTCCCTCTCTCTCTCCTTCTGCCCCTATCCCCACTTGTGTTTTCTCTCTCTCTCCCTCTCAATCTCTCTCTCTCTCAAAGCTCTAAATGCTATTTTGATTCTTTTTTTAAAGTTTTCATTTATTTATTTATTTGAGAGAGAGAGAGAGAGAGAATGAACAGGGTAGGGACAAAGAGAGAAGGGGGCTAAGAATCCGAAGCTGACTCTGCTGACAGTAGAGAGCTTGATGCAGTGCTCGAACTCACAAACCTGAGCTGAAGTTGGAGGCTTAACCGACTAAGCCACCCAGGAGCCCTGCCATGTTTTTTCTTGTATTTGATGGAACATTTATACATGAAGAGCAGGTCTTTGATGTATTTGTCACTGCTGCCAAATTCTTATCTAAACAAATGGAGACCAAGGCATAGATACTCTCAGAATTTTCACAGGCAGTATGCAACAAGAGAGAGTACCTCTCACTGAATGTGTTATTAAAGGGAATGAAGTCAGGATACATTCAGACAACTAGGACGATAGAACTAAAATAAAAGATCATATCCTGCATTTTTGAAGGAGACTCCAAAGGTACCATGAACAACTAAATTTCATCATGAAAACTCACTATGCCCTGTGTATGGTTTAAATCTTATCCCAGTAAGTCCTTACAACATGTCTAAGATAAATTACTCCTGTTCCCATCTCCCAGGTAGGAAAATTGAGGCAAGAAAGCACCACACACAAAATCACCAGTGAAGAAGTGGTAAAGGCCATGATTCTAATTCAGGTAATCTGATACTAACCTGGATTCTATTATACCATATGGCTTTTAATAGAAATTGAATGTTCATTCAATAAATATTTTTAAAAAGATAGAAGCCCCAGGACTTTATATAGTTTCAGAAAATATTCTGATACCACCACATATTCTTTTTGGAAAAAACAACTTTCTAAACTCAAATCTATCAAAAAACAACAATTGATGACAGAATTATTCATAACAAATCTTGTTTTTAAAGGTTTTTGCAAAGCGTCGTATACTTTAAAGATTTTAACAATACTGTTCAACATAATAATTAGTAGCCATGAAGAATTATCAGAGAAGCCCAAGAGATGCTGCCTGAAATATATACAAAAAAATCTGTGGCTTGGTTTGTAATGTCCTAAGACTTTGGAGTCATTCATGTGAAACAGCCTAATACCCAGCATTTTTATTGTATATCTCTCCTAAAAGGCCAAAAACCATTGATGTAGAGAAACAAACATTGCAGTATTAGTACCCTATCTTCATCTCCACACACTGGTTCAGTTCAACAGAGGACCAAATGGCTTGACCTCTGTTAAACCAGGGCACAGACTGGCTCTAGATCCTGAAGATGCTGGACCCAAGCTCCCTCTGCAGGAGGTTGGGACTATCTGACTTCAGAGAGCTTGAGAATCATTATTACTCTTAGACAAGAGGAACAAAAAGACTATGTAAAGCCACTGATACCTGTAATCTATACATTGCTATCCATAAAATGAAAGCTACTTGTGAAGAGAAAGAACCTTAACCAAAGACAATGTGAAAGCCAATCTCAGGCAAAATTCTTTTTATTTACAGCTTTGAGTTATACATTTCACAGGATCATTTATTTTTTCAATGCCATATGTATCCATACATTTAGGTAAATAAATCAGAAACTCATGTAGCAAGGATATAGTGTTTTGTTCACTGCTGTATTCCCCATGCCTAGGAAGATGCCTGGCATATTTTAGTGGAGGGAGACCATTAAAAAACAAAACAGAGTGGAAGGCTTAAGTAGAATATGTAGCTTGTCAGGTAGAGAAATGCTATGTGAAAAGGTTAAAAGGGGGAATAGGAATGGGAGAAGTTAGAATTTTAAGTAAAGTGGCCATTTATGAGTAAAAATCAGTGAGGAGGCTGTCTTGAACAATTGGTAAGAAATGTTACGTATAGTAGTAGAGGAGTAAAAAGTAGACAAATCCTGGAAATTCTTTGAAGGTATACCTGAAAGAATGTAGGGTATGAGAGAAAGAGAGATGTACAGGATTACTCCAAGATATTTCTCCTGAGCAAATGGAAGAATGGAGTTGCCCTTAACTAAGATGAGGCAAATATAGAGGAGCAGGAAGGTGTGAGGAAGAGATCAGGATCTTAATTCTGGACACGGTAAGTTTGAGATATCTATTGTATGTTTTAGTGGAGCTGTTGAATGGACAGTTGGAAATCTGAGTCCGGAGTTTAGGGGTCAAGGCCAGGCTAGAGAGAGAGAACTGAAAGTCATCAGTATGTAAATAGTATTCTAGGCCATGAATCTGGATGAGTTCACCAAGGGAGTACACAGAGAAAAGAGAAGGTCTAAAAACTGAGCCCAAATGCTTTTTGATCATTTAAACTACAGAATCATTAAATCTCCTGCTTTCCCTTTGTTTACAGGGCTCATTAAACTATTATTAAGATAAATTCATAATGACTATTATCCTCTATTCTTCCACATAGCTATAAACCAACTGGTGATTCTTCCTAGGTCTTCACGTTTCAAAATTAAGGTAAATAAACTGTTCTTTTTGGGGCACCAGGGTGCCTAAGTTGGTTAAGCATCTGACTAATTTCTGCTCAGGTCATGATCTCACATTTTCATGAGTTTGAGCCCTACATTGGCTCTGCACTGATAGCACAGAACCTGCTTGAGATTCTTTCTTTGCCCCTCCCCTACTAGCACTCGCTCTGTCTCTCTCAAAATAAATAAATAAACTTAAAAAAATAATTGTTTCTTAAAAAAAACTTTTTTAAACATTTATACATTTTTGAGAAACAGAGAGAGACAGAGCATAAGTGGGGGAGGGATAGAGAAAGAAGGAGACAAAGAATCTGAAGCAGGCTCCAGGCTCTGAGCTGTCAGCAAAGAGGCCAATGTGGGGCTTGAGCCCTCAAACCATGAGATCATGCCCTGAGCTGAAGTCAGATACTTAACAGACTGAGCCACTCAGGTGCCCCAATCTGTTTCTGTTTTGCCAATGAGATTTTAAAGAAGTCAGTTAAGTGACTGACTTCGGCTCAAGTCATGATCTTGCAGTTTGTGGGTTTGAGCCCCCGTCTAGTTCTGTGCCGACAGCTCAGAGCCTAGAGCCTGCTTCAGATTCTGTTTTCTTCTCTCTATCTCTCTAAAAAATAAACATTAAAAAATTTAAAAATAAAATAAAATAAAGGTGCTACATTTATCTGCCTTCTGACAGGTTTCCTAAATAACCACTCACAACTAATCGATAGCAACTATTTCTCAAAATCCTAGGATGAATGACAATATATTTACACAAGTTTTTTTGTTGTTGTTGTTTTGTTTTGTTTTGGACAAGTTTGAATACATCACAGCTTTAACTAGTTTTATCCTCTTCTCTTTCAGTTTTCTTTCATCTCAACCATTGTTAAGTACACGCTTCAGGTTATCTGACTTCAGGATTACTTTTTTCACAAAAGAAGAAAAATTATTATAGTTCTCTGCCTTTACAGAGTCATCAGTTGCCATCTTTTCCTAACATTGTAGGAAGAAAATGTAGGAGGCTAGCAGGATAGGAGGACATTTTCCTTGTTTCTATCTTTTTGTTTTTTATTAAAATGAAATGATTTCTTGTTGTCATCTTATAACTTAACTTTCCTAGATCATCTAGGATTTCTTGATCATTTCCCTATGCAATTCTCCTAGTAGTTTTACTAACAAGGGCCAATTTCCATTTAGGGCCCTTTAATTTATACTTTGGCAAAGAATTCACAGAATAAATTATCATTACAATAACCAAAATAAGAACAACAACAACAAAAAGTATAGGCCCATATTTACACATAAGGGAGCAAATTCCTCTCCACATATCCATATCCTTAGGAATGGTCTTAAGCTAAAACATGGGACATTTTATATAATATGGGGCCATAATTTTTGATAATGACTAAAGTTTCTTTAAAATTCTTAAGATAAATAGCATATGTTATTCAGTAGAACGCCCTTACTAAATATAGTGACTATATCTCCACTTCTAGAACTCTCAAACTGAACTTCTAGTTCTAGCCATGATGGAGTAACAGGTACTGGTCTTACCTCAAACAATAATAAAACTGGATAAAACATATAAAACAACTGTTTCAGAGACTGAACAGTAGATAAGGTCAATTTTATCAGAAAGATAAAGGCCCTAAATATATATGCACCTAATAATAGAGCTTCAAAATGCATAAAGCAACTAATAATAGAATAAAAAGGAGAAACAGACAAATCTAAAATTATAGTTGAAGATTTCAATATTCCCCCCTCAGCAACAGATAAAAGAAATAGACAAAAATTAGTAAAGATATAAAACCTAAATAGAGTATTAACC
Source organism: Hyaena hyaena (assembly GCF_003009895.1). Classification (NCBI taxonomy): domain Eukaryota; kingdom Metazoa; phylum Chordata; class Mammalia; order Carnivora; family Hyaenidae; genus Hyaena; species Hyaena hyaena. The sequence goes on along the minus strand of NW_024080842.1, from coordinate 2,266,142 downwards.
AATTTGATCTAATTGTCATTTATAGAACACTATAATCAACTTCAAAAAAATATACTTTTTAAGAATAATTATTTTCAAGTGTACACATTCTTTTTAAGTTTTTTCAACATTCAATAAGATAAACCATATGCTGGGACATAAAACAGGTCTCAGTGGATTTAGAAGGACTGAAATAATATATTCTCTAAAAGTTTAATAAAAAATTGATCATAGAAAGATATTTGGCAGGTGAGAATTCTACCACTGCACCACCAATGCTCACTATAATAGTAAGATATTTGGAACAGACCCAAATAGTTGATAACGGAACAGCACATTTCTAAATAAATGGATCCAAAAAGAAATCATAAAGGAAATTGGGAAATATTTTTAACTGAATGAAATACTACTATTCAAATTTGTGGCATACAGTTAAAACAGAAATTTAAACCTTTAAATGTTCATATTAAAAAAGATGAGGGGTGCCTGGGTGGCTCAGTTGGTTAAGTGTCCAACTTTGGCTCAGGTCATGATCTCATGGTTCGTGGGTTACAGCCTCAAATCAAGCTATGTGCTGACAACTTGGAGGCTGGAGCCTGCTTCAAATTGTGTCTCCCTCTCTCTCTCTCTCTGCCCATCCCTTGCTCACATGCATGTGCTCCCACTTTCTCTTTCTCTCTCTCTCTCTCTCTCAAAAATAAATAAACATTTAAAAACAATTTTTAAAGAAAAGATGAAAAGTATCAAGTCAATGACCTCAGCTCCACCTTTCAGGAGCTAGAAAAATAAAAGTAAATAGAAAAATTGCTTCTTCTACTCATAACACTTCTTTTTTTTATTTTTTAAAATTTATTTCTAGGAGAGAGAGAGAGAGAGCGTGAGCAGGGGAGGGTCAGAGAGAGAGGGAGTCACAGATTGACACAGGCTCCAGGCTCTGAGCTGGCAGTCAGCACAGAGCCCGACACGGGGCTTGAACCCACGAACCGTGAGATCATGACCTAAGCGAAAGTCGGACGCTTAACCTACTAAGCCACCCAGGCGCCCCAACTCATAACACTTCTGACACTACCTGGAGTTAGCCCACAGCTTAAGGGCTCAGTCCAAGACTGTCCCTCACTTCAGACTCCAGTCACAAGTCTGGGCCTCTTCTACTTCTTACCAACTGGCTATAAATCAGGAGATCCCACAACCTATTTCTTGGATCTAATAATTTGCTAGAATGGCTCACAGAACTCAGGAAAGTGTTTTACTTGCTATTATCAGTTTATTATAAAGGATACAATTCAGAAACAGCCACATGAAAGAGATGCATAGGGAAAAGTATGTGGGGAGGAGTGCAGAGTTTCCATGCCTTTTCTGGGTTCATCCTCCTCCCAGAACCTCATGTATTTACCAGTTGGAAAGCTCCCCAAACCCCTTTGTTTAGGTGCCAGGATATAGATATAGTTGGTTAAAGCATTGGCATTGGTGATGAACTCAATCTCTAGCCCTTCTCTCCCTAGAGCTCACAGCTGAACATTCTAATCCTCTTGTCACATAGCTAGTTACTCTCAGAATCAGCCCTTTTCCTCTAAGAGGCACCTCATTGACATAAACTCAGATAAGATTGAAAGGGGGCTTCCTTATCATAAACTCAGGTATGGGGGTGCCTGGCTGGCTGAGTCAGTAGAGCATGCAACTCTTGATCTTGTGGTTCTAAGTGTGAGCCACACATTGGGTGTAGAGACTATCTAAAAATGAAATCTTTTAGCAGCACCTAGGTGGCTCATTTGGGTAAGCATCTGACTCTTGATTTTGGCTCAGGTCATGATCTCACAGTTTGTGAGTTGAAACCCTGAATTAAGCTTCGTGGTTTTACAGAGCCTGCTTGGGATTCTCTCTCCCCCTCTCTCTCTGCCCCTCCCATGCTCACTTGCATGCACACTCTCTCTCCTCCTCTCTCAAAATAAATAAATAAACTTTAAAAAAATATTTTATTTTTGTAATTAAAAATTTTTTTTTACTTTTTTAATGTTTTATTTATTTCTGAGAGAGAGACAGAGAGACAGAGCGTGTGAGCAGGGGAGGGTCAGAGAAAGAGGGAGACATAGAATCTGAAACAGGCTCCAGGCTCTGAGCTAGATGTCAGCACAGAGCCTGACGTGGGGCTCGAGCCCACAAACTGTGAGATCATGACCTGAGCCAAAGTCAGATGCTTAACTGACTGAGCCACCCAGGTGACCCAAATTTAAAAAATTTTTAATGTTCATTTATTTTTGAAAGAGAGCGAGACAGAGAGTGTGCAAGGTAGGAGCAGAGAGAGAGGGAGACAGAGAATCCAAAACAGGCTCCAGGCTCTGAGCTGTCAGCATAGACTCTGACATGGGGTTCAAACCCAGAAACAGTGAGACCATGACCTGAGCTAAAGTCAGACGCCCAACTAACTGAGCCACCCATGTGCCTCTAAAACATCTTTTAAAAAATAATAAACAAACAAACTCAGGTATGTTTGTAAGGAGCTTATGAATAACAAAAGATGTTCTTCTCACCCTTATCAGTCAGGAAATTATAAGGGTTTTAGGATCTCTGTACCAGGAACAGGTGTTGAAGGCAAAATATATGTATTTCTTATATCACAATATCACAAAGAGCAAATTAAACCCAAAATAAACAGGGGAAAAAAAACAAAAAAGATAAATCAATAAATCATAAATCAATAAAATAGGGAAAAGCAATAGAAATAATCAAGGAAACCAAAACTGGTTCTTTGAAAAAATTACTAAAATTGATAATCTTGTAGCTAGACCTAGACTTATCAAAAAGAGAGAGAAAGAGAGGGAAAACACAAATCACCAATACAATAAATGATAAAGTGGACATCATCATAGATCTTACCAATTTAAATCTTTCTAAAAAATTTCTTTAATGTTTATTTATATTTGAGAGAGACAGAGAAAGAGAGGATGAGCAGGGGGAGGACAGAGAGAAAAGAAGACACAGTATCTGAAGCAGGCTCCAAGCTCTGAGCTCTAAGCATAAAGCCAGATGCAGGGTTCAGACTCACAAACCACGAGATCATTACCTGACTGAAATCGGCTGCTTAACCAACTGAGCCACCCAGTCGGCCCAGATCTTCATTTAAAAGTGATAACAAGAGAAAGATAACAAATGATATTATGTCAGTAGAATCAGCAACTTTTAAAAAACTGTTTATTTATTCTTGTGAGAGAGAGAGAGAGAATGTACACAAGCAGGGAAGGGGCAGGAGAGAGGGAGACACAGAATCCAAAACAGGCTCCAGGCTCTGAACTGTCAGCAAAGTGCCCAACGCAGGGCTCAGACCCATGAGTGGTGAGATCATGGAAGTTGAACGCTTGACCAGCTGAGTCACCCAGGCACCCCAATAAAATCAGCAACTTTGATGAAACGAATAAATTCTTTGAAGTAGGTAAATTACCAAAATTGATACAAAGAGAAATAATGGGTGTGGATATCCTTTAAATAAATTGAAGGAAATTGAATCTGTATAAGAAAATATTTCCACAAAGGAAATTCCAGGCCTTGATGGCCTCCCTGATGTTTCTTTTTTTTTTTTTAAGTTTATTTTAATTTATTTTTGAGAAAGATACAGAGAGCAAGCGGCAGAGGAGCAGAGAGAAGACACAGATTTCAAAGCATGCTCCATACTACCAGCACAGAGCCCAACACGGGGCTCAAACCCATGAATTGTGAGATCATGACCTGAGGCGAAATCAAGAGTCCAACGCTTAACTGCACTAAGCCACCCAGGCGCTCCTTCCCTGGTGTTTCTAACAAACATTTAAGGAGAAAATAAAATCAATCCTACACAAATTCTTTCAGAAAACAGAGGAAGAGAGAACACTTCCCAACTCATTTATAAAGCAACGTAACATTGACACCAAAACCAAACAAGTACAATATAAGAAAGAAAAAAAGGACTAAAATCCCTCATTAACATAAATGCCAAAATCCTTAATAAAATATTAACCAACCAAATCCAAAACAAAACATAAAAGGGATCAAGTGAAATTAAAAAAAAATTTTTTTAATGTTCATTTATTTTCGCGTGCAAGAGTGTGAAACAGGGAGGGGCAGAGAGAGAGACACACAGAATCCGAAGCAAGCTCAAGGCTGTCATCACAGAGCCTGATGTGGATGGAACTCAAACCCACAAACTGTGAGATCATGACCTAAGCTGAAGTCAGATGCTTAACTGACTGAGCCACCCAGGTGCCCCTCAAGTGAAATTTAATCCTAGGAATGTAAGGTTGATTTCACAGTGAAACATTAATTAATAGAATTCACATTAGCATAATAAAGAAAGAAAATCCTAAGAACATCTCTGTTGATATGGGAAAACCATTTAACAAAATTTAATATCTATTTGAGCAAAGAGAAAGGGAAGCAACCTTCTTCAGTGTAATAAAAGTCATCTACATAAAACCCATAACTAACATCATACTTAATGGGAAAAAGCTGAAGGTTTTTCCCTCCAGTACTGGAAAAAAAGCAAGGATATCCATCCACTCTCAATGCTTCTGTTCAACATCATTACATGTCCTAGTACTCAGTGCAATAAGGCAAGAAAAAGTAATTAAAGGCATAAATATTGGAAAGAAATAAGTAAGACTATCTTTGGCTGTAGACATTACAATTGCCTATCTGGGCAATCTTACGGAATATAGAATATAGAAAAAAGAAGGAAGAAAGGAAGGAATAAATGAAAGAAGGAAACCTACCAGAATAAATTAAGTGAATTTAGCAAAGTCTCAGAATACAAGATAAATTTTAAAAAAAAATTGTAATTCTGTATATTAGCAAAACCAACTGGAAGATGATATTTAAAAACAATACCATTTATAATGCATCAAAAAACAAAACTCATAGAAATATATTTAATGAATGATGTATAATATTGGCACAAAATATTACAGATGGAATTTGAAGAAGATCTAAATAAACGGAGAGTTTATACTCATGTATTGGGAGACTTAATATTATTAAGATACCAATTTTCCTCAAATTGATGTACAGATTTAACACAATCCCAATTAAAATCCAAGAAGACATTTTTTGTACAAGTTGAATCCTTTGACGTTGATGTAGGATCAACAAATATACAAATGCAACAGGTAAGAGGCAGACTTCTCTCTGTTGAACTACAGGAAACAACTCAATTTCCCTGGAGGAAAGGAGTTGCCAAAAGTAACAGGAATTCTGTTAGAAAAGTATATTATGTATAATAATCTCAGGTATTAATTCCAATCAAACTTAAAATAAGATAAAAAGAAGGGCCCCTGGGTGGCTCAGTTAGTCAAGTGTCCTGCTTTTGGTTTTGGCTCAGGTCATGGTTCATGAGTTCCAGCCCTGCTCTGGGCTCACAGAACCTGCGTGGAATTCTCTCTCTCCCTCTCTCCCTTTGCCCCTCTCCCACTCACTCTCTCTGTCTCTCTCTCAAAATAAATAAATAAACTTAAAAATAATTAAAATAAGATAAAAAGACATTACAATATTGTAACAAGGAAATTATGTTGTCTTTGTTTTTCACGTCTATTTAATAAATACCAAATCAGGTAAAGCCCTGGTAGAATACCAGATAATTCCATTTTACTATTGTTGTTGTTATTGTTTTAAGAATAGAACAATCGACCCCCGTTCCCCCACAGCTTTCTCCCTGTGACGGGGGGCAGCTGAGGGGAAGCAGGGGCACATTCTGCCTCCCCGGAGCCCCTGTATATAACCTGGAGTGTGTTACCTTCAGACCTTTTCACTTGTACTTTATGCAAAATGGCTCATGTGAGGGCTACAAGCTGGAGGGTAGCGCAGGCCTTGGGCCACAGGGAGAGGTGCCTGTGGAGTAGGGGGAGTTCATGCACCCCTTTTTTCCCCAGAGGGGCTGGACTCAGGTTAGTTTGGGGTGGGGGCTCCTGCACTTTGCCACAGGCATGGGGAGGGTTCTCTCCCCGCCCTCTCTGCCCTCCCAACTTGGGTTGTACTTTCTAAGAAGGTGACTCCCCCTACCCTTATCCCCATCCCCAGAACAAAACATGTTGATCATGTGCAATATTTCTTACTGTGCCGAGAAGCCGAAATGACCGAAATTAAAACTGTTTCACACTCACACACACACACACACACACACACAAAAGAAGAGAACAATCGAGAATTTTAGCGGTGTACCTCTTCTGCATTGTACATAATTTATTTTATGGAATAGAAAGAGTCTGTACCACATAAAAGACACTAACTACCCGATGGAACGAGAAAACTGGAAAAGTGCTGAGACTTGTTCAAATGGAGAAAAGGATTATTAACTAAGTGGAATTTAAATGAAAGCAAAACAAAAAAAGAATATAAGAATTTAAATAACGCTTGAATATTAAGTAATCTTCAGATATTTTATAAATATTATGTTTTTACAGCTAAAAACGTACTTTTAATCATGTAAGGGGAAGAACAGCCTTTAAAACAATGGGTCAGATATTTCATTAAGAACTCACTTCAGGAAGCCCAAGCATTCTAGGAAATAAAAGACACTTCAGGTTATGTGACTAGCAGAGGGCAAAGGTCAGTATATGTATAGCGTGTGTCGTATGACAGGATGTGTTACCTACTCAGTAACCATGGCAAGTAAAGAAGCAGGCAGAGAGGAGACTTCATAATTCTAAACCAATAGATTTCTTAGAAGAAAATAAAACAGTGAATCGTTTGCTAAAAACAAAGATGGGTGATGCTAATGCAAGATGCATGGCTGTCTTAATAGCTCATGTTACATTTCTATTGTACATAAAACAAGAGGAGACTTGCCAATTTGTATTCGTAAGATTTAAGAGACACTACCAGAAAAAAAATCTGTTCCTCTTCCAATTCTTCCCCTTAAAATGGCCATCTCCACCCTAAAATCAGAAACCAAGCCAGTAAGAACCGGAAATAAGAAATTAAATATATGCTGCCAAAACCTTGATTGTATTAATGTTAAATTATATGTAATAATAATAGTAATAAACTATTAATGATAAACATGCTGGTCAGCCCAGAAGATTTGCTTCAATGCTTTCCTCAATTTCCATCCTCTTAAGTGACCTTCATGATATATTTAAATGCTGTTCCAGAACGTTTAGTGTGGATCCAAATCCATATTTTATGCTTATCAAGTATAACTGTTTGCTCAGAAATATTTGGTGCTGCCAGACATTGGGATCTCGTTTTAGTACACAATTAGAAACTTTTCCTTCTACAGTTATAAAGTTCTAAACCAAAGCTAAGAATGACCACTAATTATACATAACTAAGACAATAGGCCATCAAATAAAATTATGTGACTTAATGTAAGTTAGAATGTACCAGTTGGGCAATTTCTATAAATTAGTGTTTAAATTAAGAAAAAATGAATAATTTAAAGATTAATAAATTTTTAAAAATTTAGGGGAATATACACATAAGTACACAGGATTTATATGTCTGTAGAATTCTCTAGTCAGCTTTTTTTATGAATGTAATATTAATAAAAAGGATTTTTTTTAACCATACAATAATTCTAGGACTCCCTGAATTTTCAGCTCTGCATTTTCTACTCTACATCTGGCAGGTTCTTCTTCCTTTCAGTTTGTGCATTTCCTATATTCTAAAAAGTAAATAGAAACAGGACCTTAACTGAGGAAATGGTAAGTCTTTGGCTAAGGAAATATAGCCAGAGGTAAGTACTTGTACTTTGCACCTGGGGTTTGTTTTATACGGGAGACTATTTAACAAAGTATTCCTCATGATCATCATGAAACAGAACTGAAGGTGGCTTTTGTATGGACTCTTTTCTCTCTTGTCTAACTCATCAGCAGTAATTTAAGTTTTCTCTTAGATTATGTTGTCTATTCAATATAGGTATGTTGATACATATATATGTATATCAATATGTACACTAATTCAGCATTTAAGATGCCTGAAAGAGTTGAATGTACAACTGGGAAGCACATGGATCTGACTAGATAATTCAAAACCAAGTCAATGGCATAGCCAAGAACAGAACAAGAAAGTTGCTATATCCTATCTTGCATTTTAAAAAACAATTCGTATTCTCTTGTGCTCTAAAATTATAAACTACCAATTCAAAGTTTAGGATAGTTTCTTAACTCTGACATTAACGTATTAAAAGTGTTTGGACTAGCCTTATATGCAATTTCACTCTTCAGAAATGCATGTGAATGGGCAGCATGAATAAACTACAGCCATCACTGATTACTTCTCTAATAACCATAACTGTTTCAAGGTCACTCTCAAGAAGGTCGACTTTTAAGCAGTTGTACACCACATGAGCAAGAAGGGATTTTACCTTCCTATTTATTTATGTATTTTTAAGTGAAAGAACTGTCTTAAGAGTTCCTTTCTTCCTGCATTGGAATATAATTTTAGTTCTAGAGGCTCTCATGGGACAGTGGGATAAATACACTAGGCACGTTACTAGGAGCCTAATACACAACTCAGGAGCCTAATTTAGTTAGTCATTTGAGGAATGTGCAAAGGGTGTGCTGCTCAACATGCTACAATATCAGTAAGTCACTCATGTTTAAAACTTTAAGGTCACCTTATTACTTTCTATGATGAACTAGAAAATGGCCATTAATGCCTTTCTTGTTCTATTTAGAAAATAGCTCTCTTTTGCAAAGTGGATTCTGGAGTTCTTAACAAGTTCTAAGCCAAAAATAAGGCCTAAGCATCACTTCGAAGATATATCTAACAATATTTGATAACTCTTTATTTTTTCATGTTTGTATTTATTTGTGAGAGAGAGAGGGAGAGACAGCGTGAGCAGGGGAGGGTGAGAGAGAGAGGGAGTTACAGAATCTGAAGCAGGCTCCAGGCTCTGAGCTAGCTGTCAGCACCGAGTCTGACGCAGGGCTCGAACTTGATAGCTCTTTAATCCAAATGATGTAGAGATTGAACAGACTTGGTGAAAATACCTTCTTAAATTGTTTCAAACTCTATTTTGCTAATTTCTTCAAATTTCCTTAATTAAGTATGTGCTAATTTCATTGTGAAGTAAAAAAATATAATCAATTTATAACATAAGAAACTGATATAAAGAAGTTGATTAACCTTACAAACACATAGCATAGAAGGCCATTTCTATGAGCACAATCCCCTTATCTAAAAGAATACCTTTAGAGAGTATGCATTTGGATACTGAAGATCTTTAAGATTTACAAATAAAATTCAGGACTCTCTCTGGTGGGGAGGGGTTGGGACATTTCAACAATATTATATGATAGCTAGCTGAGGACAAATCTTTGTGAAAATAGAACTAGTGGTGGAAAGCAAAGATGGGGGAATACACTGAAGAGAAAACAGGAAGAAAGGGGCCTAATATCACAAAATACACATAGAATACATGATATTTTCCCTGAGTACTATATAGTCTAATCACTCAACATTCAAACGAGGGCTGCTATGCCCCTCTGGAAAACAGTGTGGAGGTTCTTCAGGAAACTAACAATAGAACTCCCCTATGACCCAGCAATAGCACTGCTAGGAATTTACCCAAAGGTACAGAAATGCTGAGGCATAGGAGCACATGGTACCCCAATGTTCATAGCAGCACTCTCCACAATAGCTAAAACATGGAAAGAGACTAAGTGTCCAACATCTGACGAATGGATCAAGAAGATGTGGTTTATCTATACCATGGAATACTACATGGCAATGAGAAACAATGAAATCTGGCCATGTGTAGCAACATGGATTGACCTTGAGGGTGTTATGCTGAGCGAAATAAGTCAGGCAGAGAAGGACAAATATCATATGTTTGCACGTATAGGATTAGGAAGAACTTGACGGAGGAACAAGGGGGAGAAGAAGGGGGAAATGGTGGGGGAAAGGGAGAGAGGCAAACCATGAGAGACTCTTGAATGCTGACAAAAACCGAGGACTGATGGATGTGGGGGGAGGGAGGGACGGGCATGGAGGAGGACACTTGTGGGGATGAGCACTGGGTGTTATGTGGAAACTAATTTGACAATAAACTATTTGTAAAAAATAAATAAATAAAAACATAAAAACATAAAAATAAATAAATAAATAAAATATTTTTAAAAATGAGGGCTGCTATTAATTACTCCAAAAAATAACTTTTAAAACCTTTTACTAATATGTTATTTTAAGAGAATAGAAATCTGCTCTTCAGGCTCAAAGATTACAGAATTTTGTATGTTTATATAACTTTTAGCAATAACTAAATTTACATACCAAGTCAAGGGTTCCAAACAGCACTCCTTACTAAAACTATAAACAAAAAAGTTTTACCTCTTGTTTTTCTTGATTTTTATCCGTATTATGTAAAGTTGGTATTTTAGATGAATCTGTTTTCTTTGATTCCCTCTTCAGCACTTTTATCTGTTTAACTTTTACAAAAATATATGCAACAATGACAATTTGTTATTCCTACCTTAAAATTTTACTTTCCTTTTTAAGAGTTTCAAATAGAAATTCTGATATCCACTAAAGTCAGTTTCTCAGTATATTAAAATACAACTTAATAAATCTTCAGTTGAAATGATAAAACATGCCAATTATAAATGATTTGTTTTATAACTTTACAGATAGCCTACCAGGTATTAAAATATGACATTTAGTTTTTAAATTCTGCATATAACTGTTAAGTGGGTCAGATAATTGCTCTTGAATTATATTCTTCAAGTACTAGATTCTCAAGTACTATATTCTTGCTATTATATTAACTTTTCACAAGGTGTCACTGTTCTTCAAAGAAACAAAACATTTACTCTGCAAAAAAAAAAAAAAAGCATGTTTCATTTTAAGAGCTCAAAACATGTTATAAATCTTAATCTAGTATACCTTTGGATGCCAAAAGCATCTATATCATTCCTGCTATTATAGGGGAAAAAATCATGGAGAAACAAAGGAAACTGATTTACTCCAGGTCATATATGGAACCAAAACCACTTTCCTCAAATACTGTACTAACATTTCAACAAGACTGAGCTACTGAAAAATGTGTCTTTTAAAGTTTTCTTAATCCTTCTTTAAAAGTATCTCCTTTAAGTCTTACCTCTTGACTACGAGAAAAAAAATTCTCATCAGCTGAAAATATTTTTCACAGAAATCTATTTTCTATCGAAATTACATTATAAATGTAAGTTATCTTACCAAAAAAAAAAGGTCTTGTAAATTATAACATCTGGAAATTTGTAAAGCTGTGCAACAAATATTTACCTTCCATTCCTTTCATCTCCTTGGACTGTAGTGTGAAACACAGTTCTGGAAAATGAAATTCCTTCCTGTCAGATCTGGAAAAATTCATCTTTCTTTTGTTTCCATTTGCCATTTGGTCACTTTGACCTGTTTGCTCATTAAACATACTCTTCTCCATTTGGCTCTAAACAAACAAATAAGTAAGAGTTAATTTGAAAAAAGATGTATAACTTTGAGTCATAGGCCTAAAATTGCTAGCCGTCTGGAAGGTAATAAGATAGTCATAAAAGGTCTACATTTGCAAGGTTATTTAATAATTAAGGAGTAGAATATAATCCCATTAAACACATAAATAGATCGAATCCCAATAAAAGTTTCATGAAGCAGACTTTTTAAAATATATTGGATAATTTGAGAATAATAGTGTTGATCATGAGAACCATAATCTTAACTTTTAATTTATAATACTATTCATTGTACTCTGACTTTGACAAATTGCTTCAGTTCATTTTATTAATAATTTATTTTCCATTTATAAAATGATGTACTCTGGACACAGGGAAAACCCAAAGGAAAAAAATTTCTTGAGAACCCAGAACTCTATAAAATCTTTTGTGGTACCTATTTGTGCTCATTTGGCAACAGATGACAGAAAATCTGCTAAGTGAATGAACAGACTACCACAACGTAATGTGTAGTATCCCCCTGAGTGAATATATATTAATGTGCTTAGTGACTCGCTTGCTCTTACATAGCTTTGTGTTGCTTCAATTTATTATTATTATAAATAACATTATACTTCAATTTTTAATAAGCTACTCCCTATATTTTTTAATGTTTATTTATATTTGAGAGAGAGAGAGGGTGTGTGAACAGGGGAAGGGCAGAGAGGGAGGAAGACACAGAATCCAAAGCAGGCTCCAGGCTCTGAGCTGCCAGCACAGAGCCTGATATGGGGCTCGAACTCATGAATGGCAAGATCGTGACCTGAGTCGAAGTTGGACGTTTAACCGACTAAACCACCCAGGCACCCCATTGATTATATTTTTCTAGTGAAAAATTTGATGTGTCTATTTTTAGTATTTTATACTATATACTATAGTATTATAGTAATTGCCTATAATCTAATATTAAAAACATTTTGGGGAGAGTAAAAGACCAAAAAATCTTGTGACTTTTTTTTTTTAAGTAACCTCTACACCCAACATAGGGCTCGAATTCATGACCCTGGTGATCAAGAGTCACATGCTCTTCTGATTGAGGTACCCAGGCACCCCAAGTCTTGTGACATTTAAGGGTGAAAATCTTAACTTTTTTTGGTGCAAGTCACAAATTAAATACACAAATCAAATTATAAGAAATTAACCAAAACTGTGAAAGCACTAAGGAAATGATGGCCTATTTTCATCTCTAGAGGGGGGAAAAAGCTAAAAGCATATTTTTTTAAATGTTGGAGCCCTAAAGATAGAATAAAAGGCTTTAATGGGGAGGGATTCAAGTATAAAGTTAAAAGATGCCATGTTTTAATGACTAGGTTCTTGCCTTACTTGAGTGGGACCTGCGTCCTCTTGCTTGCTATTAGACACAACCTGTCCAACAGACTGTGAAGAAGTACGTCTCTTTTTCGCTCTTTCAGTCAACCTATTATTTAAAAATGAAGGCGAAGTTATTAGAACTCCCCAGAAGTACTTCTGTTTTAGCTTCAGTAATGAAGTGATACCACAGCAGTCTATAGTTTGCATACTGAGTGCCAAAATGCAATTGCCATTGTGTAAGTGCCAACTGCTCTAAGTAGGTGGAAACAGAGCAGAGAACAACTTGCTCATGGCTAACATCAGTGGTGACAACCATGTTGTAGGGTCACTCCAGCCAGCCTACTTGGTCCCTTGTACTTGTTCTAAATCCAGATCTCTCAACTAGTGGTTTCTGAATTTCTGAGCTTGCTGTCCAAGGCTGGCTTACAACCACAGTTATTGCAACTAGGGCGTTGGGGTCCTCTCAAGAACAAATGGGCTCTTTCTGTCTGTAGACTGCTGTGCCTTTGGACTGACACAGAAACGTCCACTGGCCCACCTCTGCAGACCAATGAGCATCACAACTTATAGCCCAAACCAGTCTGCTAGTATGGGCTTGGGATGCTGTACCTAGTCTCCTTCCTAATCCAGATTCATGGTAGTTTCCCTAAATTTAAAGAATTTTTTAAATTATTTTATTTTAGAGAGAGAGTACAGGAGCATGAGAGAGGACAGAGGGAGAAAGAGAGTGAGAGAGGGAGGGAGAGAGAGAGGGGGCGGGAGAGAATCCTAAGCAGGCTCCACACTCAGTACAGAGCCTGATGCAGAGCTCAATCCCATGACCCTGAGATCATGACCTGAGCCGAAATCAAGAGTTGGACATCCAACCAACTGAGCCACCTAGGTGCCCTGCACTAAATTTAAAACTAGCCCTGATTCCTTACTAAATAGACCCTTGCTATATATCACACTGCCCTTGATTAACCAGACTTATGGTACCAGTCTTTCAATTTGTAGCAGTAGCTAAATCTGGCTCAATATGTTGTTTTCCTCCCCAAATAGTTATTTCAAAGACTATTTGACTATAAACAATTATTTTTAACTGTTCTTTCTCCATTTAGAAAATATGCTATAATACAGAAAAAAATGCTTACTTTGTTATACCAAGGCACATCAATTCTAGAACCTAGGCCATATCACCTTTTTCTTCTTTAAATGAGAAGAAATTATTCTGAGGGTCTTTTTTTTTAAAAAGCAGGGTTTTTCCAAAAGGCATTAGTGAAAAATTAAACATCTATACAGGCAAGAAAAGTTAATTTATTCTATGGTGTTCCTAAGAAACACTCAATAATGGCCTATTATTATAATTTCAATATATCCTCAAATTCAGTTTATATACAGACACCATGAACTTGATTCCTTGAAATGCCTTTATACAAGAACATTGTATCACTTGGGTTCATTTCCTTCTGTCTTTTTTCTGTCACAACTCACCTTGAATTGCGGTGGGAAACATCTGAATTGGGATTTGAAGCCACCAAGTTTCTGCTAGTTAGATTGATAGGTGGCATCATCATACTACCTCCAGCATGTGGATCATCTTTCATTCCATTAGCCTTAGTGCCGGGATTGACAGGGGTTGGTAGTTCCTTGATTATAGGGGTTGTGTCTTGAGACACAGTATGAGCATTTCCAGTTGCATCCTTTTGACAATGTCCACCTTCACACTCTGTCTTTTTTGATTCTAAGATATCTCCTTTTCCTCCTTTGACTTTAATAATGCTGACTTTGATCTCCTTGGGCTTTTTCTCTTTTTCCATTTCCTGGAATAGGAAACATCCAAACATCCAAAATGCGAGTCAGAAGAACAGTTATTTTTATCATTAGAGTGCAACCTATAGTACAGTTGTACAGGCCAGAAAGAGAATAGTGTTTACCTTTCCCAAAACTGGAGTACTTAGCAGTGTATTGGTAGAAGTTGTTTTTCTTTCATTTTTTTTAAGTTCATTTTCTTTAGAATTCTCTTTTGGCTTTATGAATGAATTGACTTTTGCTTCTTGTAGTAATTTAGCTCTCAGTTCTGGTATGAATCTGATAAAACAAGCAATTATCAGCCAATAATCTTTTATTTATATAAAGTATTTTATCCTTAATGGGCCAGTTAATCAATTAATTTATATACCAGCTACAGCATAAATAAGTTATCAAAAATTCATTTGTGCCAAGAGATAGTACAATATTTATTTAATACAAATTGCTTCCTGGTAAAGACAAATCTTCCAAAAATTTTGGCATGGGATTTACTATATAAAACTTTTACAAAATGGATTTATATGAATTATATTTCTCTTATGATGCGAACTTTACTCAATAAAATTATTTTTTTTTAATTTTTATAAATATATTCTTTCCAAGAAAAACCCAAGCCATTTTATCCTTTTTGTGGTTCTTTAAAGTAATAGTACTTAAAAGATGAACTAATTAGCTCCTGAAATCTTACTCTAGAGAAATATTTTTAGTATAAAATGTAACAGAATACATCAGTATTGAAAGGAGATCATCTTGGTTTTAGTTTGATTTTTTTATATTACTTATTTTTTAATAAAAAAATCCATTTACATGGCTCAAAATTCAAAAGGCTGTGCTGAAAAGTCTCCTTCCTACCCTGCCCCTGAGTTGTACAGTTCCCCACCCTGAAGCAGGTATTATTATTACTTTGAGGAAATTTTATTTTATTTATTTTTTTAAGTGTCTCTACATACAGGTGGGGCTTGAACTCACCCCCCTTGATCAAAAGTCACATGTTCCACCAACTGAGCCAGCCAGGTGTCCCCTTGTTTGTGGACATTTTAAAATACCATTCCATGAGTAAATTCTTCCCTAGTTTAGCCCAATCTTGCCAGGGCTGTGCAGGGCACATGTCTAGTAAAGGGGAGTGTGAAGAGATGAAGAAAATAAACAGTGTGATTCATTTGGCTGAATAGGAAACTGTCATACTTCTGTCAAAACTGCTTTGCACTGCAGAAGGTTCTGTGAAAGGAAAAGATCACTTATCAAAGGGAAAAGCCTTCCCCAAACATTTTCTGAGAATTCAATCATTGGAATTCAAGAACTTTCATCGCATCATGCTAAAATCCTAGTATGTAAGTACCCAAGAGAAATCAACTTGGTCTATGGAGAAGTGATATGAAGCAATTTTTTAATTCAATAACTGGCACTTTCTTCACCAATGGATTTTCAATATATCTTCTTTAAATTTTTTGTTTTATATTAAAATTCTTAAAATGCTTAAAGTTCTAAGTATTCTAAAGGATTCTCTCTTCTTTGCCTCTCTTCTTACACCTGAAAGGTGTAGTTCCTGGAACTTTCCATGCCTAATCTTTTTTTTTTTTATGCTTTATTTATTTCTGAGAGAGAGAGAGAGAGAGAGAGAGAGACAGCGTGAGTAGGGGAGGGTCAGAGAGAGAGAGGGAGTCACAGAACCCGAAACAGGCTCCAGGCTCTGAGCTGTCAGCACAGAGCCCGACGTGGGGCTCAAACCCAACAACCGTGAGATCATGACCTGCACTGAAGCTGAACGCTTAACTGACTGAGCCACCCAGGTGCACCTTCCATGCCTAATCTTAAATCCATCACATTTTCCAATGATGTCTGTATTTTCTGACCTTACATCCAAAGATCAAGTGAATGACTACGCAATTAAATTAAAAAAAAATCTTCTTTCAAAGCTCAAATAGAAAATGGTGGCTTTTTTTTTTTAAAGAAATACAGTTGATTTATAAATCTACACTGTGATTATATATTACATATATAATGTTGGACACAGAAGGGCTAAAGGCATGGTCCCTATGTTCCAGGAACTTCCACTTTGGTAAGGAGACTATGATGACAGCCACTGCAATAGAGAATAAATAAGGCAGAGGAAAAAAATCCTTTGGGAAGTAAATGCCAACTATAACATATAGATCAGAGAAGCTGTCAGAAGAGGAAACCAGACTATTCTGAGTCAGAGGTCCAAATGGGAATAGAGTTAAACAGTACTGGTTGTTTATTTACTACCTTCTGGTCTATGGTTGACATTGAAAATGTGTATAAAGAGCTTGGCACACTGCCTAGGACATAGTAACTGCAATGAATGTTAACTACAATTATTTTTATTAGACTTTTCATCATAACACCTGTATGCCTACCATGTACCTAGTCAATAGAGGGACTCAGTAAAGTTTTTCTTAAATTGAATTTTGTGTGTGTGTAACATTAACCTATGCAGCAATTTTCATGCTAGTAAAATTTCCTAAAACAAAACACTATAAAGTCCACACTCACTCAACATGCTTACTTTTCTATAAATCCATCTCTAGTAAAATACTCATGATGCAAAAGATCAGTAGATGATGTCCTCTCAGCAGGATCAATTTGTAAACAAGCCTAGAAAATGAAAAAAAGATTCTAACGTTAAGAAAGTTCCTAACAGGGCTCTATATGGTAAATCTTAAACTTACTTGACATATGTAGAAGT
The DNA here is from genome assembly GCF_003009895.1 of Hyaena hyaena. Taxonomy (NCBI): domain Eukaryota; kingdom Metazoa; phylum Chordata; class Mammalia; order Carnivora; family Hyaenidae; genus Hyaena; species Hyaena hyaena. Next base: position 2,248,928 of record NW_024080842.1, on the reverse strand, counting down.
TACTAATTACCTAGAGCTAAAAAGGTGCTTAAAAAGATGGAATTAGACCTTAGGAATTTCTGACAGTGAGTTTTGACCATTTATTTCCCTAAGAAATCTGTACTTATAAAGCATTATTACGGGTTAAATGTCCTATGATTCTAGCCAAAACAGAAGTTAGTTTGTTACTAACTGGAATTAGCAAACTACAGCTGGAATTAGCAAAAATTAATTAGTTCTTTTTGATCCTCTTATCAGCACTGTAAGGTAAAAAGTTCACAGATTATTATTTCCCTTTTCAGAGCTAGAAGCATAATTAGTGATTTACTATACGAAGATTTTAACTCATATCGTCTGAATCCTAATCCAGGGCTCTTTCTACGGCATAATACAACTTCACAAACATTCAACTCCCCAAATCTTTCAATAATCCATTATGAGAACAGCTCTTTTCTGTTACCCTATCCTGAAAATATTTCAACTGAATAGAGATTTAAAAAAACAAAACAAAAACAGGTGGTAGAATTAAGAGTTTTAAAAATAAGTTGAGGGGCGCCTGGATAGCTAGGTTGGTTGGGAATCCAACTTCGGCTCCAGTCATGATCTTATGGTTCATGGGTTTGAGCCTCGCATCAGGATCTGTGCTGACAGCTCAGAGCCTGGAGCCTGCTTCAGATTCTGTGCCTACCTCTCTCTCTGCCCCTCTCCTGCTCATACACTCTCTCTCTTATAAATAAATATTTTTTAAAAAATTTAAAAAATCATTTTGAAATTAGTCGAACATAATAAATTTATATATAGTTGTAAATAGAAGATATTTTTAACCAAAATATTAAAGATAGAATTTGAATAAAATTCATTTGCATTATAATTTTCACTCCTCCTTTAAAAGAAAGCAAAGCATAATAATAATTGCTAAGTTTTATTGATGTTTACTATGTGCCACACAACACTACCTAGCTTTTTCCTATTACTTGATCCCATCAGCAACCCTACAAGGTACGTATTATTATCATTCCCATTATACAGATAAGGAGACTGAGGCCTAGAGAAATAAGTTTGTCTAAGATCTAACAAATAAAAGGAGAATTAAAATCCAGAAAATACAAGGTAATTGAATATAATATTACCTTTTGGTTTATGTCCACATATGTATGTTTAAAGTGATTCAAAAAGTTGTAAAGATCTGCTATACAACAATATGGATACAGCTAACAGTGCTATGCTATACATTTTGAAATTTGGTAGAGGGTAGATTCCATATGTGTTTTTTACCATAATAAAAATATATTGAATCACAAAGCAAAACTGAATTCATCATCCACTTTACGAGGTGGGAATACCCATACCATTAAAACTGCAAAATATGTACTTATTTAAGAATATAATAGTAATCCATCAATAAAACTTATTAAGAAAAATGTTAAAAAGTCTGCCCAAGCCATAGCCTACTGGAGGTAGACTAAATTAGTACTTCTCCATATAATATAATTAGAAAATTTAAATCCATGACCTAGTTTGGAAAATGTAAAATATGATACTTTGAAAAGAGACTGGCAATTCCTTTAAAAATCAAACAAACACATACCTTAAACCCACCCACCATTCCACTCTTAGATATTTACTCAAGAGAATAAAAATATACATCAACACAAAGCCATGTACATGAATGTTCATAGCAATTTTATTTGTAGCAGCCAAAAATAGGAAACAACCCCAAAGAGGGGAATAGATTATTTATTGTTACAGGTCCATACAACGGACTACTACTCAGCGATTAAAAGGAATCAACTACTGATACACACAAAGACATGAATGAATCTCTAAATCATAATATTGAGTTAAAGGGTACACACTATGTAATTCCATGTGTATATGGTCTAGTAAATGTAAACTAATCTACAGTGACAGAAAGCAGCTCAGAGGTTGTCTGAGAACGGAAATGGTGGGAAAGATGGATTGAAAAAAGACAAGAGGACATTGTAGAGGGTAATGGAAATGTTACATATCTCGATTGTGGTGGTGGTTTCACAGGTGGATATACCTTTCAAAACTCATCAAGTTGCACATTTTAAGCATGTATAGTTTACTGTACAAAATTATACCCCAGTAGAGTTGTTTACAAAATTTAAATCTAGGAAATGATACATGCTTTGCCCAAATATAAAGATGTATTTTAAAGTTGCAATAATTGGGGCACCTGACTGGCTCAGTCGGTGGAGCATGTGACTCTTGATCTCAGGGTTCTGAGTTCAAGCCATATGTTGAGTATAGACATTACTAAAAAATAAAACATAAAATAAAAGTGAGAAGGAGTAATTAAAAACAAAAATTAAGTTACAATAATCAATGAATCTGGTACTTACACTAGAATAAAAATGGAAATCAATGAAATAGAAATAGACCCAAGCATGTATAAGCATTTTGTCTATGATAAATGTGGCATGCCAAGTCACAGGATTATTCAAGTTGAAGAAAACTATTTACAACATATATGACAAAGACTAATATGCTTATAATTTTACAAATCTATATGAAAAAAGATAGTCTAATTGACAAATAGTTTAATCATTCTTAAATATTGTTTATTTATATTATTTCTTTATATTTATATTATATTATACACAACTAATTTTTAATTATTTACAACTAATTTTTAATCATTTATGGCCAATTAACATCATATTATATTAATAAGAAAGGTAAAATAGTCAACCTTTCCTGTAATTATATAACTGCAACTAAAATATAGATGCTATTTTAAACTTATTAAATTTACAATTACTTTGGAATGCCTGGTTGCCTCAGTCAGTGGAGTATGTGACCCTTGATCTTGAGGTTAAGAGTTTGAGTCCCACATTGGTCGTAGAGGTTACTTTTAAAAATTAGGCAAATAGGGGCACGTTGGTGCCTCAGTCAGTTGAGTGTCAGACTCTTGATTTTGGCTCAGGTCATGATTCCAGGATTGTGAGATCAAGATCCATGTTGGGCTCCACACTGGGTATGGAACCAGCTTAAGACTCTCTCTCCTTCTGTCTTTGCCCCTCCCCTGGCTCATGCTTTCTCTCTCTTAAACATTTTTTAAACAATAAAAAATGGGCAAATACTTTAAAAATTGTAATATCCAATGTTAGATTGAGAGTGGAAATTTATATACAATGCTACTTGGGAGTACTTGAATATAAATCAGTGAAACTTTTCTGGGGGAAAAAATAGGAAAGTATATCAAAAATTCTGAAAAAGTGTAAACCCTGTGGCCCACTAATCACAATTCTAGGAATTTATGCTAAAAAAATAATAAAGTAAGTTCAAAAAGACATATTAAAAGATGTTCACTAGGCCGCCTGGGTGGCTCAGTCACTTGAGCGTCCTACTGTTGATTTCAGCTCAGGTTATAATCTCATGGGTTCATGGAACCTAGTCCCACCCTGAAGCCTGCTTGGGACTCTCTCTCTTCCTCTCTCTCTGCCTCTCCCCTGCTCATACTTTCTCTCTCTTAAGGTAAATAAATACATATTTCCAAATAAATAAATAAAACATATTCACTAAAATATCTTTACCGATAGTGAGGGAGAAAACCTGAAAACATTCAGAATTGTAAGCTCAGTTAAAGTACAGTATAGTCAGACAATGGAATACTATGTAACCACTGAAAACTATGATACAGTTCCATATTTACTGACATGGTGACATAACAAACTGGTCACATAACAGTGTGTGAGGTATGACATCTTTTAAAAAGCATACATTTCTATGCATAAATTTGGTTGACAAAAGCCTAGAAGGTTATAAATCAAAGTATCAACAGTAATTTTTCCAGATTGTGGGAAAATCTTAACTTCTCCTTTTTGTTTATCCTGTATTTTCTACTTTTTTCTACAATCATTATGCATTCTTTGCAGAATGAAAACTATGATATAAAAAATAAATTCAATTGAAAATATAGTAAACAAATCTAATTCTTACTAAACTCTAGTTCTCTCCAGATACAATGAAATCATTTTTTCCTTTAAGAATAGTCTTTAGATGTTACATATCATATGGTTAGCAAGTTTACCTAAATAACAACTCCAACAATATTAATATTTGTTAATGTTAATGACATTAATATTAACATTTGTTGATAGCTTATCGAAGGCCCTGTGCTCAGAACATTTTCACCATTACCGCACTTAATTCTCTAGCCCCAGAAAATGAAGACTGTTAATGTTGTTTTACAGCCCAGTAAACTGGGGCACAAAGATTAAGTGACTTTCCAAGGTTACAGAGCTAATTAGTGACAGAGCTGAGTTTTAGGCTATGTGATTCCAGAGCCCCTTCTGATAAACACTACACCATATCTGCTTTGAAATTTGGGTAACCACTTTTTTTTAAAGGGCTATACATCAGAAATAAGATACCTCAGTTGACCTGGGAAAGGAAATTGGCTGGATAGAAAAAATAAATAGAAGCAGATTTACTTTCCATAGTAAATTCTCTTACTTTTTAAATTTTGCACTATGTATACTGGCATATTTGTTGCCTAGCTTAAAATAAAATTTAAATTTTAAAATAATCAGAATGTGCTGTACAGCATAATGTTTTTGTTTTCTGAAAATTCAGGATGAATTTACAAAATTAAAACTGCAGGTGTCAATGCCTTGCAGATATCTTAGGATACCAGTGTACAAGGAACAGATCCCTAACTTGGGTAGACTGGCTGTTAAAAGGTGGCAATAAACATGGTAAGTCCTTTGGATTTTTCCAGTTTATCCCTAATTGGGATAAACTGGGGCGCCTGGGTGGCTCTGTCAGTTAAGCTTCTAACTTCGGCTCAGGTCATGTTCTCACAGTTTGTGGGTTCAAGCCCCGTGTCAGGCTCTGTGCTGACAGCTCAGAGCCTGGAGCCTATTTCAGATTCTGTGTCTCCCTCTCTCTCTCTGACCCTCCCCCACTTGTGCTCTGTCTTTCTCTGTCTCTCAAAAATAAATAAAATGTAGAAAAAAATTCTTAAAACTGGGATAAACTAAAAATAATGGACAGGATTATCCTAGGGAGCTTTCAGTTTTATAGTCTATGAATTTTAATTTCTCTGAACTAAAGACATAAAGACAAAGGAATATAGTAACTGTTAACAGATAACATTATGAATCCTTTTGGAATTTCATTAAAATAATATCCTAAGACCATATTATAACTTATGCAAATTTCCCAAAAATATCCTTAAATCTTAACATACATGAACTATATCTGCCAACAATCCATTTAGCTTTGGGTATTTTTTTCTTGCATCTTTGGGGTGTTCAACTTGAGGAAGGACCACCCCAGCAAAAATGGGACTCTTGGAAAAGATATTCTGTAAATGAGGTGTCAAATTGCCTGGAAAGAAAAAAATATACAAATATAAGGAAATTAATCTAAAATCAAAATAAACAAATTGCTATGTGGTCTGCATTAAATTACTAAAAAGGGAGAATAACAATTATGTTCCTTTAATTTTTTAAGGTTGAACAAGGCACTCTCCGAATACAGCATAGAAATTCGTAAGTTTCCCCAGTAATCTGTTGATAGCATGTAGGCAGTAGAAAATTTTAAACCATCAGGCTCGTTTTCACTTTCCCAGTTATAAGACATAATATATGATGCTATCAGGAAAAGCATAAACTTTTACATATTTCCATATGGGTGTCGAAACAGTTTAACTCACAAGTGTTCATAAGCAAAGCCTTACTCAAAACAGCTAAAATATCCAAATTATTTAGAAACAAATATTGCAAAGAAGAAACAAGGCTATGGAGAATTGGTAGAATGGAAAGAACTATAAACAGGAGTGGAGAAAGCTACGTTCTAGTGCCAGTTTTGCTATAACTAGTTTGTGACCTTGGGCAAATCTTTTTCCTTTCTATGCCTCAGTTTCCTCACGTGTAAAAGGACAAAAGTAATCCCAACATCTCTAGGGTTTTTTCTAACATTAATCTAAGAGCCAGAACTTTAAAGATGACCCCCCAAAATATGATGCTTTAAGACCCTGAACTGTATCTTTAATATTTATCCAGATTTCATGATTTTTATAGGTGCTCACAGTACCTTCCTCATGATCCTGTAATTACAAGTTTACCTATAGCTTCTCTACCACAAAAGGGGCTCCTCAAGCTCCTCATTCAGAAATATATAAAAATAAATAAATCATTGAAACTCCATGAGCAAGGCTAACCATCAAAATATTTGTGTAGTCAAGGCAGATCATCATAATTCAGCTCTCATCAAGTATATTTTTAATTTTCTTTAAAAATCATTTAATAAAATTTAATGTTTATTTATTTTTGAAAGAGAAACAGAGACAGTGCGAGCAGCGGAAGGACAGAGAGAAAGACACAGAATCTGAAACAGGCTCCAGGCTCTGAGCTGTTACCAGTCACCACAGACCCCGCCACAGGACTTGAACTCACGTACTGTGAGATCATGACCTGAGCCCAAGTCAGACACTTAACCAACCTACTGAGCCACCAAGGCACCAGTCATCAAATGTATTTTTGAATAACTTATTTAGCTACCTGGTTATCTATCGTGGCTTAAAAAAAAAAAAAGTTTTCTCAGTAAGTAACTTTTTATCTCTAAGTTCTTTAAAAAGACATCTAAATCAACTCTATTATTTAAAAGTCCTCTTTCAGAGATGCAAATATTTGTAGAAGCCAAAACTTTAGATCAACTTTCAGACAATTTGAAGTAGGTTCCTACTGTACTATTTTTCTTAGTATCAACCATTAGCAAATGTCTTAGCTACTTGCATCCTAGCAAAGAAAATATTATTTACAAAAACAGAGAAGACTCTTCTATCTTCTTTACCAGCCCAGGGCATCCACTTGCTGCCATCTATCAAAACAATATGCTTCATGGGGTCATGGGGCACCTGGGTGGCTTAGTCGGTTAAGCGTCCGACTTTCGCTTAGGTCATGATCTCGCGGTTCGTGGGTTCGGGCCCCACGTCGGGCTCTGTGCTGACTGCCAGCTCAGAGCCTGGAGCCTGTTTCAGTCTGTGACTCCCTCTCTCTCTGACCCTCCCCTGCTCACGCTGTCTCTCTCTCTCTCCTAGAAATAAATAAAACATTAAAAAAAAAAAAACAATATGCTTCCCTGTTCTTATAAAGGAAAAATAGAAGTTGAAAATCAAGCAGGAGAGATCTGGCAATATCTATTTCAGGCACTTAACAGTATGTTCCAGTAGTACCTACCTACTTTTGAAACAATTTTATGAAGTAAATCCAAATCAGAGCTGCTAGGAAGATAGGGATTTCCAGTGGCCATCTCAATGATCATACAACCTAAAGCCCAGATATCTACAGGTCTGAAACAACAAGGATGAGTTGCTTTTTCACGGAGAAATATATGCCTTTTCTAAAAAAATTTTTTTAAATAAAGTTGTAGTGAAAGAAAAAAAGAATGGTTAAGTGGTATCACTTATAAATTTTCACCTTAGTATCATATGCCAACTTTAAGATATATATTAAAAATTATCACATTTTATTAATGTTAAATAGCTTTTATTTAAACCACATGAGAAGCCATGTAGTAGTCCAGATGAAAAGTAATTATAATTCTAAAATTGTTTCAAATACTTATATAAGGACAGTATGGTAAATGGTTTATTAATTAGAAAAACTGAATACCAAAAGCATCTTGTTTTTTAAAGAGTATAATTTAAAAGCCTTAAATATTTTACCATTTACATTTACTTATCTTAAGGGGTTGTGAGTCATCCATAATTCCAACATTTTTCCAATTAATCAGGTTTTGTTTTTTAAGTTTATTTATTTATTTTGAGCAAGAGAGTGCAAGCAGGGGGAGGGGGCAGAGAGAGAGAAGAGAGAATCCCAAGCAGGGTCTAGGGGCTCCATCCTACAAACTGTGAGGTCACAACCTGAGCTGAGATCAAGAGTTTGACACTTAACCAAATAAGCCACCCAGGTGCCCTCAACATAACCAGTTTTTAAAAGGTAGTTGATTCTATTAGGACTTTTAAATAGATAAAAAGCAGCCCAATCTCACATTCTGAAGAAATATAAATACTACCATGGGGGGGTGTGTGGGTGGCTCAGTCAGTGGCCGACTTCAGCTCACGTCATGGTCTTGTGGTTCATGAGTTCAAGCCCCGCATTGGACTCTGTGCTGACAGCTCAGAGCCTGAAGCCTGCTTTGGATTCTGTGTGTGTGTCTCTCTCTCTGTCCCTTCTCCACTCATACCCTGTCTCTCTGTCTCAAAAATAAAAACTAAAAAAACACTACAGTGAGGTATATCTTTCTCTGATTCAATTGATTAAAATTATAAGATTCAACTGCTGTATTGGTGAAGCTACAGAAAATGAATACTCCCATGTACTGTTTTGGGAATGTAATATACTTCTTTGAAGGGAAAATTGGCAAAAGTTACCAAAATAAAAAATGTACACTCTTTTCCGGCACCTGGGTAGCTCAGGTGGTTAAGCAATTGACTCTTGATTTCAGTTCAGGTCTTGATTTCATGGTTGTGAGATCAAGCCCCACACTGAGGTCTACACTGGGCATGGAGCCTACTTGAGATTCTCACTCTCCTTCTGCACCCCCCCCCAATCCCTGATCATTCTCTCTCCCTTCTCAAAAAAAAAAAAAATGTACGTACTTTTGACCAAACAACTTTATTCCTAGGAATTTAGCCAAAGATTTGCCCACCTTGTGCACAAAGATAAATGATAAGAGAATCACACTGCAGCACTATTTGTGGTAGAAAAAAATGGAAACAACCTAAATAAACATCCATCAACAGGAGAAAGGTTATATAAAATTTTATACAATACACAATGAAACATTATTCATGTGTTAAAAAGGATGAGGGATGTGATAATATAAAGTGCTTCCAGGCTGCCTGGGTGACTCAGTCAGTTAAGCATTTGACTTGATTTCAGCTTAGATCATGATCTCACAGTTCATGAGATCGAGCCCCGAGCCCCTGCTTGGGATTCTCCCTCTTCTTTCTCTGCTTGCTTGCTCTCTCTCTCCCTCAAAATAAATTTTTTTTTTTTAAAGTGATCTCCAGGCTGGCTCACTTGGAAGAGCATGCAACTCTTGATCTCAGGGTCATGAGTTCAAGCCCCCATGCTGGGTGTACAGATTTCTTAAATAAATAAATATTTTAAAGGTTTTGAAAAAGTGATCTCCAAGATAAACTTTCAAATGAAAAATGCAAAATTCACTAAAGAAATCCTAGCAGATCTATATAAATGAAGCAATATTGCATATTCATGAACAGGAAGACTCAATATTGTCAAAAGGTCAGTTCTTCCCAACTAGATCTATAGATTCAATGCAGTCCAAGCCAAAATCCAACTTGGATATCAAAAAAAATGATTCTACAGTTTATATTGTTGGGATATCTGGGTGACTCAGTCGCTTGAGTGCCCAACTTCGGCTCAGGTCATAATCTCGCGGTTTCTGAGTTCGAGCCCCATGTCAGGCTCTGTACTGACAGCTTAACGACTAGAGCCTGCTTTGGATTCTATGCCTCCCTCTCTCTCTGTCTCTCCCCCACTCCCCTATTCATTCTCTCTCTCTCTGTCTCTCTCCCCTCAAAAATAAACATTAAAACATTTTAAGTAATATTTAAGTTTATATTGTTTCTACATTGTTTAAAAAGAGACATCATGCTCAAAATTGAGTCACTTGTGCTAAGCCCACATTACCAGACTGAGACCTAATACTTAATTCGTTTCAACTTCTCCCAGAAGTAGGATATTAAACCAGTCAGTCTGAAATTACCTGATCAGCACTAGTGAGTGCTGCCTGAGTTTCTGCCTAACAGAACCCTGCCATCCCCTAATGGAAGGTGAAAAACAATCCATTCTTTACTAGCAACTTCCTTGCCTTGCCCTCTTCTGCCTCTATAACTCTTTCCATTTTGTACAGCCCTTCAGTGTGTCTATCTTCTAGATGGAATGCTTCCTGATTCACAAATTGTTGAATAGAGCCATTAAGATATTTAAATTTCACTCAGCTGAATTTTGGTTTCTAATAATATGGAAAGGCAATAGACCAGAACAGCCAATACAATGTTGAAGAAGAACAAAGTCAGAAAAGATACCCCTTGACTTCAAGACATATTATAAAGCTACAATAATCAAGACACTGTGGTATTGGTGAAAGAATAAACAGATCAAGAGAACAGAATAGAGTCCAGAACTAGACTCACAAGAATAACTAAACTTTGACAAAAGAGAAAAGATGACTTAAACTTTGACAAAGGAAAAAAGACAATCCAGTAGAGAATGGAAAGTCTTCAACAAATGATACTAGAAAGCAACTGGAAATCCATATGTGGGGGGGGGGGGGAAGCTAGACATAGATCTTAATATTTTCACAAATATTAACTCAGAATGGATCACAGATATAAAAATGATATACAAAACTGTAAAACTTCTTGATAATAATATAGGAAAAATCTAGATGATCTTGGTTTAGGTGATGAATTTTTTTTTAAAGATTTTTTTAAACGTTTTTGATTATTTTTGAGAGAGACAGCAAAGAGAGAGAGGGAGAGAGAGAGAGAGAGAGAGAGAGAGAGAATGAGCAGGGTAGGGGCAGAGAGACAAGGAGACACAGAATCCAAAGCAGTCTCCAGGCTCCGAGCTGTCAGCCAAAGTTAGACACTTAACCAACTAAGCCACCCAGGAGCCCTAGGTAACGAGTTTTCAGATACAACACCAAAAGCATAATCCACCAAAGAAAAAAGTTAGTAAGTGGTACATCATTAAAATTGAAAACTTTTGTGAAAGACACTGTTAACAGAATGAAAAGAGAAGCCACAGACTTGGAGAAAATATATGCAAAACACTATTTGATAAATAATTCGCATCTAAAATATATATAGCATGGGGCGCCTGGGTGGCTCAGTCAGTTGAACGTCCAACTCTTGATTTCAGCTCAGGTCATGATTCCAACATTGTGGGATCAAGACTTACATGGGACTCTGCACTGAATGTGGTGCCTGGTTAAGATTCTCTCTCTCCCTAAGAGTGCCTGGGTGGCTCAGTTGGTCAAGCGTTTGCCTCTTGGTTTCGGCTCAGGTCACAATCTCACGGTTCATGAGTTCCAGCCCCATAATGGGCTCTGCATCCTCTTTGGGATTCTCTCCCTCCCTCTCTCTCTCTCTCTCTCCCCCTCTCTCTCTCAGAATAAATACGTAAACTTAAAAATTTCTTTTTAAAAGATTCTCTTGACTCTCTCCCTCCTTTTGCCTCTCTCTCCCTTTGTGCTCTCACTCTCTCTAAGAAATAAAAAATAGAATTTAAAATATAAAATACATAAAGCATGCCAAAAACTCAACAATAATAAAATAAACAATCAAATTAAAAACATGGTAAGGGGTACCAGGGTGGCTCAGTCAGTTAAATGTCCAACTCTTGTTTTCAGCTCGTGTCATGATCTCATGACTGTGAGATAGAGCCCTGAGTCAGGCTCCACACTGGGCATGAAGCCTGCTTCAGATTCTCTCTCTCCCTCTCCCTCTGCCACTGTTCTGCTCTCTCTCCCTCTCTCACAAGTAAAAGAAAAAAAAAATTACACACACACACACAAATACACCTCACCAAAAAAGATATACATGTGGCAAATATGCATACAAAAAAAAGATGCTTAACATTGTATGTCATCTGGTGAATGGATAAAGAAGATGTGGTTTATATACAATGGACTACTACTCAGCAATGAAAGAGAATGATATCTTGCCATTTGCAACAACATGGGTGGAACCAGAGGTATTACACTAAGCAAAATAAGTCAGTCAAAATAAAGGAAGATATCACATGTTTTCACTCATATGTGGAATTTGAGAAACTTAACAGAAGACCACGGAGGAAGGGAAGGGAAAAAAATAGTTACAGAGAGGGAGGCAAACCATAAGAGACTCTTAAAAACAGAGAACAAACTGAGGGTTCACGGAGATGGGAGTCAGTCGGACATTTAACCAACTGAGCCTGGGGGTGGGGCAGGGAAAATGGGTGATGGGCACTGAGAAGGGTACTTGTTGGGAAGAGTACTGGGTGTTGTATGTAAGTGATGAATCAAGGGAATCTACTCCTGAAGCCAAGAGCACACTTTAATATACTGCATATTACCTAACTTGACAATAAATTATATTTTAAAAAATAGGAAGTGAAAAACATTTAAAAATTTAAAAATAAAGGTTTATAGCAAAAACCCCACAAACATTGTATGTCGTCAGGGAACTATAACTTAAAGCAACAAGATAAATACCATAAATATACACTTATCCCAAAGACTAAAATCCAAAACACTGATAACACCAAATGCTGGTGGTGATGTGTAGCAACAGGAACTCTCATTCTATAAGGATGCAAAATGTTAACAGCCACAATGGAAGACAGTCTGACAGCTTCTAACAAAGCTAAACATTGTGCTACCATTCAATCCAGCAATAACTGCACTCCTCGGTATTTAGCTAAATGAGTTGGAAAACTTATATCCACAAAAAAACTGCACATGAATGTTTACAGCAGCTTCATTCATAATTGCCAATGGATGAACTGTCACATATGTCACATATGCATAATGATCTATCAAAACACGAAGTAAAAACCAAAAAAAATGAAGGAACGTTAAATATACGTTGCTAGATGCAAAAGCCATTTTGAAAAGGCTATATAATGTTCGATGCCAAATACATGACATTCTGGAAAAGGCAAGACTAGAGAGACAGTAAAAAGATCAGTGGCTGCCAGAAGTTCAGAGAGGAGGAAGAAAGAATGAAAAGATAGAACACAGGATTTTTAGCTGTGAAACTATTCTGAGTAATACTGTAATAGTGGATAGATGACATTACACAATAGTCATAATTCACAGAAAATCCAACACAAAGAGTGAAACTTAATGTCAAGTATGGACTATAATTAATGATAATGTATGAATATCCTTCTTTTTTAAATTAAAACATTTTTAAGTAATCTCTATACCAAACATGGGGTTTGAACTCACAGCCTCAAGATCAAGAGTTGCATGTGCCACTGACATGCAGCCAGGGGCCCCATGGTTTATCAATCTTAAAAAAGTGCCCAGGGCCACCAATGAGTGTCTGACAGCTCAGGTCACTCCAGGGTCATGGGATCAAGCCCCATGTTGGTGCTTGATGATCTCAGCATCAATTTTCCATACTGAGAATGGAACCTCCTTAAGATTCTGTCTCTCTCCCTCTGCCCCCTACCCCACTGTGCTCTCTCCCTCTCTAAAATTAAAATTAAAAATTAAAAAACAAATTTTTAAAATAGCTCAAAACCAGCATAAGGTGCTAAAAACAAGCAAACTCTTTGCAGAGGGTGGGAAGGAGGTAGGTAACTGGAACTCTACTTTCTGCTCAATTTTTCTATAAACCTAAAACTGCTCTCAGGAAGTAAAGTCTACTAATTTAAAAAGTTAAAAGAGAAAAAAGATTCTGTACTATATATAGTATGCTTTCTGTTTATCTATTTCTGTTTAAAAAGGAGGTATTGTGGGATTGACATCTAAAATATATAAAGAACTTAAACAACTTAACACCAAAAATACAAATAATCCAGTTAAAAATGGGCAGAGGACCTGAACACACACTTTTCCAAAAGAGACATACAGATGGCCTGTATCCTGAAAGAAGACTTAAAAGAAGAAATATATCAAACCTCTAATCTAGCGATTAGAGAAAAGAAGAGAAAACTAAAATTACAGCAAGCAGAAGAAGGAATTAATAAAGATTAGAGTGAAAACTAATGAAACAGAGAATTTTTAAAAAAGAGAAAAATCAGGGGCACCTGGGTGGCTTAGTCAGTTAAGCATCTGACTTTCGCTTAGGTCATGATCTCACAGTTCGTGGGTTCAAGCCCCGCGTCGGGCTCTGTGCTGACTGCCAGCTCAGAGCCTGGAGCCTGTTTCAGTCTGTGACTCTCTCTCTGACCCTCCCCTGCTCACGCTCGCGCTCGCGCGCGCTCTCTCTCTCTCTCTCTCTCTCCTAGAAATAAATAAAAAACAAAAAAACAAAAACAAAAAACCAAAAAACAAAAAAAAATAAAGAAAAATTAATACCAATTCTTTACAAACTCTTTCAAAAAATAGAAGAGGAAGAAACACTATAGAGAATAAACCGATGATTTTCAGAAGGGATGGTTACCAAATGGGGGGAGATGGGTTAAAAAGATGATGGGGATTGAGGAGTATACTTATTGTGATGAGCACAAGGTGTTGTATGGAAGTGCTGAATCACTGCATTGTACACATGAAACTAATATTATATTATATGTTAACTGGAATTTAAATAAAAACTTTTAAAAAATCAGTAGAAATCTACAAACCACTATCCCTTATGAATATGGACACAAAAATTCTCAACAAAATACTAGCAAACTGAAACCAGCAAATAAAAAGAAGTACAAACACTGTGGAATCTAAAAAACAAAACAAACAACAAAGAGAGAAACAGACTCCTAAATATAAAGAACTGGCAGTTGCCAGAGGGGTAGAGAGATGGTTGAAAAGGGTGAAGGGGATTAAAAAGGTATACACTTAAAAAAAAGAAAAAGAGGTACAAACTTCCAGTTATAAAATAAGTAACAGAGATGAAAAGTACAGCATAGGGAACACAGTCAATAATATTGTAATATACTTATTGTGATGAATATATTTGTTGAATCACTATGTTGTACACCTGAAACTAATTTAATAGTATATGTCAACTATACTTCAGTTAAAATATATATATATTATATATATATAAAGATTATAGTTAAATATAAATAAATAAAAATAAATAAATACAGTTAAAAAATATATATATTTTATATATATATATATATATAAAGATTGCTCTTGTGCTGTTATACCCTCACCATGATACTGCATAAAGACCAGTAATCTTTTTCTGTAAAGGGGCACATGAAAAAGATTTTAAGCTTTGCAGGCTGTAAGGTCTCTGTCTGCAACAGGGTGAAAGTTGCCATAGATGATATGTAAATGAATGAGTATGGCTGTGTCACAATAAAACTTTAGTTACAAAAACAAACAGTGGGTCAGATTTGCCCATCCCTGGTATAGAGTGTAATACAGTAGTCCTTAAATTTAAGAATAATCATGTTGTGGGGCACCTGGGTGGCTCAGTTGGCTAATAAGCGTCCAACTTCGGCTCAGGTCGTGATCTCATGATTTGTGGGTTCGAGCCCTGCATCGGGTTCTGTGCTGACAGCTAGCTCAGAGCCTGGAGCCTGTTTCAGATTCTGTGTCTCCCTGTCTCTCTGACCCTCCCCTGCTCACATTCTCTCTCTTGCTCTCAGAAATAAAACATTTTTTAAAAAGTTAAAAAAAAAATGAATGATCATGTTGTTTGTAGACCCAGTGAAACAGGCAATCCCTCTAATGGAAAAAAATTTTCAGTATATTTTTTAAATGTTTATTTATTTTTTAGAGAGAGAGAGACAGAGACAAACCATGAGCAGGGGAGGAGCAGAAAGGAGGAGGAAGAATCTGAAACAGGCTCCAGGCTCTGAGCTGTCAGCACAGAGCCCAACACAGGGCTTGAACCCACAAACTGTGGGATCATGACCTAAGCTAAAGTCAGACACTTACCTGACTGAGCCACCAGGCTCCCCAAAACTTTTCAATATTTATTGTTGTATTGTAAACACCATCTTTCATTATATTTTAGCATGGTGAAAAAGGTTCAGGTGCCAAAGACATAAGAAAAAAAATATACACCACAATCAAGTGGGATTTATTCCAGGAATGCAAGTTGATTCAATATGCAACAATCAATGCAATCAATCTATTTAATCAATAGATTAAAAAATAAAATGCACATGATCATCTCAATAGGTGCAGAAAAAGCATTTGACCAACACCACCCTTTCATAGTAAAAACTCTCAACAAACTAGGAATAAAAGGAAATTTTGTCAACTTGATAAAGTTCATCTACAAAAAACCCACAGCTAAATTTATACTCAATGGTAAAAGATTCGACGCTTTTCCCCTAAAATTAGGAATGAGACAAAAATGTCTATTCTTACCACTTCTTTCCAATATTGTGCTATAGGTTCTTGCCAGAGAAATTAGGATGAAAAGGAAACAGAAGGCATCCAGACCAGAAAAGAAATAAAATTATCTCTATTCACAGTTGACATGATCTTGTATACAGAAAGTCCTAAGGAATCCACAAAACAATTATTAGAACTAATAAGTTCAGTGGCGCCTGGGTGGATCAGTCCAGTAAGCACCTGACTTCAGCTCAGGTCATGATCTCACAGCTCATGGATTTGTGGCCCCTGGTGGGCTCTGTACTGATGTCTTTGAGCTTGGAGCATGCCTCAGATTCTGTGTCTCCCTCTCTCTCTGCCTCACTCATACTCGTGTCCCCCCCCCCCCCCCCGAAGAATAAATAAATAGAGGCACCTGGGTGGCTCAGTTGGTTAAGTGCCTGACTTGGGCTCTGGCCATCATCTCACAGTTTGTGGGTTTGAACCCTGCATCAGGCACTGTGCTGACAGCTCAGAGCCTGGGGCCTGATTCAGATTCTGTCTCCCTGTCTCTCTGCCTCACTTCTGCCCATGGTCTGTTTGTCTTTCTCTCAAAACGAATAAACATTTAAAAAAATTTTTAAAGAGTAAGTGAGCATTAGAAATATTGTTGAAAGAAATTGAAGATCTAAATATATAAAAAATGTCCTATGTTCATAGGTTAGCAAATTTAACATTACTTAGATGACGGTACTCTCCAAAATGACCTATAGAGTCGGTGTAATCTTTATCAGAATCCTAGCTGTCTTATTTAAAAAATAAAATAAAATTGACAAGCTAATCCTAAAATTCATATGAAGCTGCAAGGAACGCAGAATAGCCAAAACAATCTTGAAAAGGAGCAAAGTTGGAAGACTCACACTTCCCTATTTCAAACTTAATACAAAGCAATAGTAATCTAAACAGTGACATTCTGGAACAAGGACAGACATACAGATCAATGGTTCAGAACTGAAAGTCCAGAAATAAATCTCTACATTTCTGCTCAACTGATTTTCTACAAGTGTGCCAAGACCATTCAATGAGCGAAAAACATTCTGTTCAACAAATGCTGCTCAGACATCTGGATAGCTGCTTACAAAAGCAGAAAAACCCTTACCTTATACCATATATAAAAATTAACTCAGAAAAGACCAAAAACTTAAATGTAAGAACAAATACTCTAGAATGTTAGAAGAGGGCCACCTGGGTGGCTCAGCTGGTTAAGCACTGACTTCAGTTCAGGTCATGATCTCAGAGTTTGTGGGTTTGAGACCTGCATCGGACTCTGTGCTGACAGCTCTGAGTCCGGAGCCTACTCCGGATCCTGTGTCTCCTCTCTCTTTCTGCCCCTCTCCTGCTTGTACTCTGTCTCTCTCTCTCTCTCAAAAATAAAAATAAACATTTTTTAAAATTAAAATACTTAGAAGAAAACATATGGGTACATCTTCATAACCTTGGAGTCAACAAAAGATTCTTAAATATGACACCAAAAGCATAGATAACAAATGAAAAAAATAAAAAAAGTGCACTTCATAAAAATTAAAAACTTTTCTCACAGGACACCATCAAGAAAATGAAGAAACAACCCATAGAATGAGAGAAAATAATTAAAAACATATTATCTGATAAGGAATTTGTATCGAGAATATACAATGCATTCCAACAATTCAATAATAAAAAGCCAATACAATTTAACAATGGGCAAAGGAACAAACAATCCAGTGAAGAAATGAGCAGAAGACATGAATAGACATTTTTCCAAAGAAGACATCCAGATGGCTAACAGACACATGAAAAGATGCTCAATGTCACTTATCATCAGGGAAATAAAAACCAAAAGCACAATGAGATATGACCTCACACCTGTCAGAATGGCTAAAATTAACAACACAGGAAACAAAAGATGTTGGCAAGGACTTGGAGAACACTGGTGGTGGGAATGCAAACTGGTGCAGCCACTCTGGAAAATAGTATAAGTTTCCCCAAAAAGTTAGAAATAGAACTACCCTATAATTCAGCAATTACACTACTAGATATTTACCCAAAGGATACAAAAATACAGATTCAAAGGGATACATGAACCCTGATGTTTATAGCAGCATTATCAACAACAGCCAACCTATGGAAACGGCCCAAGTGCCCATCAACTGATGAATGGATAAAGGAGATGTAGTACACACGCGCACACACACCACACACACACACACACACACACACGCAGGGATATTATTTAGCCATCAAAAATAATGAAATCTTGCCATTTGCAATGATGTGGATGGAGCTAGAGTATACTATGCTAAGTGAAATAAGTAAGAGAAAGACCAATACCGTATGATTTCACTCATATGTGGAATTTAGGAAACAAAACAGATGAACATATGGGAAGGAGAAAAAAAAGAGGGAAGCAAACCTTAAGAGACTTTTAAGATTTCTTTAAATGTTTTATTTATTTCTGAGAGAGAGAGAGAGACAGCATGAGCAGGGGAGAGTCAGAGAGAGAGGGAGACACAGAATCTGAAGCAGGCTACAAGCTCTGAGCTAGCTGCAAGCACAGAGCCCGACGCAGGCTCGAACCCACGAACCGTGAGATCATGACCTGAACCGAAGTCGGAGGGTCAACCGACTGAGCCACCCAGGCGCCCCCTTAAGAGACTTTTAATGGTAGAACACAAACTGAGGGTAGATGGAGGGAGGTTGATGGGGGATGGGCTAAATGAGTGATGGACAGCAGGAGGGCACTTGTTATGATGAGCTCTGAGAGCTGTATGTAAGTAACAAATCACCAAATTCTATTCCTGAAACCAGTAATACACTATATGTCAACTAATTCGAATTTAAATGAAAATTTTGCAGGGGTGCGCCTGGATGGCTAAGTCAGTTAAGCATCCAACTCTTGATTTTGGCTCAGGTCATCTCAGGGTGTGTGAGATTGAGCCCCTCATCAGGCTCTGTTAAGACAGTGCAGAGCCAATTTGGGATGGTTCACTCTCTTCCTTTCTCTGCTCCTCCCCAACATGTGTGTTCCATCCCTCCCTCTCCCCCTTACCCCCCCCACTTCTATCTCAAAATAAATGAAAAACATTTTAAAAATCTTTAAAAAAAGAAAGTAGATTAGTGTTTCCTTAAGGCTGGAGAAGAAGCGTGGGGATACAGAATGGTGTACACAGGGACAATACAGCATTTTTTTAATGATTTTTTTTTAATGTTTTTTATTTATTTCTGAGAGAGAGACAGCATGATCAGGGGAGGGTCAGAGAGAGAGGGAGACACAGAATTCGAAGCAGACTCCAGGCTCTGAGCTAGATGTCAGCACAGAGCCCGACGCAGGGTTCGAACCCACGTGAACTGTAAGATCATGACCCGGGCGAAAGTCGGATGCCCAACCAACTGAGCCACTCAGGCGCCCCAATGATGATTTATTTTTAAGAGAGACAGACATAGCGTGAGCGGGGGAAGGGGCAGAGAGAGAGGGAGACACAGAAACCGTAACAGGCTCCAAGCTCTGAACTGTCAGCAGCACAGAACTTGACACAGGGCTTGAACTCAGGAACCATGAGATCGTCATCATCGGAGCTGAAGTCAGATGCTTAACCAACTGAGCCTCCCAGACACCCCCAGTGTTTCTTTTAAAGTGATAAAAATGGGGACACCTGGGTGGCTCAATTGGTTAAGCATCCTACTTCAACTCAGGTCATGATCTCACTGCTTGTGGGTTCACACCCCACATCCGGCTCTGTGCTGACACCTCAGAGCCTGGAGCCTGCTTCTAATTGTCTCCATCACTCTCTACCCCTCCCCTGCTTTCACTCTGTCTCTCTCTCTCAAATATAAACATTTAATTTTTTTAACAATAAACTATTAAAAATTAATTTTAAAAATTTTAAACAAAGTGATAAAAATGTTCTAAAATTATGGTGATATTACTATCTGTGAATACTAAAAACCATTGAATTTCATACGTTAAATGCATCAATTGTATTACGTATGAATTCTATCTCAATAAAGCTTTCTTTTAAAAAAGAACAAGTAGTGGGCATTTAAAATATTTGCTTCCAGAAGTCAAGATGATAATTGAAAAACTAAGTATAATGTCATAACTATGTATTAACAACGTACATATGGGGAAGAATGGGGAGAGTATATCAATAAGCATTTTTAACTGTTTTAGAGCTCATAATAATGGGTAGTATTAGTATAGTAATCTTGAGACTGAGTAATTATGGCATATTTTATCATTCTTTATGCCTTTGAGAACGAGGATTCTTAGAAGAAAGGAAATACACCAGTAATAGAGAAGTTAAGTAAAAACACTGCAACCCTGAATTTCAATTGTAAGTATCAGTAAACTCCCATGATATATATATATATATATATATAGTCCATATATATATATGGACTAGAACAACATGTCAGTCAGGATTCAAGGAAACAAAGACTAGGGTATGTTAAAAGAACTCAGAAGCCAACTTGAAAAGGCTCCCACTGGCCATTGGTGGAAAATTTGTACATGAATAATAATTGCAATGCATTGAAATCCATTAAATGTGTTTAAGTCCATGAGTTCATAATAATATTTTTAAAAAATTAATTGAGGTGACCTTTGGGAGATAATTCATTTTGAAAATTGATAAATAATCAAATGTTTATTCTACCCTCTCTCTATGAACTATATGGAGATGAGGGGAAATGTCCCTTTATAAGAGTATTATAAGTAATAAAAAGAGATGATAAAATTAAAATACCACCATTTTGCAAACCCCAATGAATTGATGTAGTCAGCCATTAAACATCAATGACTACTAACATCACAGAAAGACACAGTCAGACTTATCCCTCTCCTGATGACAGAAGACAGTACTGCCTGTAATCTTGCCAAATGCCAATTTGCACAAAATATAAAGGACAAAGAAACATGTTGAACTCCACTGTGAGTATGCAATCAACAAAATTCAGACTCAGAAACTCGACGGTCTGGGTTCTTCAACAGATAAGTTGTCAGAAAAATAAAAGAATAGAGTAAATTATTGTAGTTTAAAAGAGACTTTAAAAACATATCAAATCTTATTTAAATACAAAAGCAAGGCTAGTTTTAACAAATACGCCACAGTAATATAAGATTATGCCATTAGGGGAAGCAGAAATTGGGGGAGGGCTGTAGGGGAACTCTCTACTATCTTTGCAACATTTCTATAAATATAAAATTATTCCGAAATAAGAAAGTTTATTTAAAAAAGAGTGCCTGGGCAGCTAAGCTGAGCATCCAACTCTTGATTTTGGCTCAGAGCATGATCTCAGGGTTCATGGGATTGAGTCCCCCATCTTGGGATTGTCTCTGCCTCTGTCCCTCCCCTGCTCATAATCTCTTTCTCTCAAAAATAAAAAAATTCAAACTTAAAACAAAACAAAAAGAATGCTGTGGAGGGAGGGGGGAATAATAAGTGTTGGCAAGGATATGGAGAAATCATAGTCCCTATATTATTATGCTGGTGGTAATGTAAAGCGATTACAGACACTTTGCAAAGCAGTCTGGCAGTTCCTCAGAAGATCAAACATAGTTACCAGAGACCCACAATTCCAGCTCCCAGGTACACTCCCAAAGGAATTAAACATTAAAATATGTACACAAATGTTCAAAATGGTATTATTCATAATACCCAAAAAGTAGAAACAATCAGAATGTCTATCAACTAATGAATGGATAGAAAAAATGCGGTATATCCATAGAGTGGATACTATTCAGCTGTAAAAATAAATTAAGTACTGGGGCACCTGGAAGGCTCATTCAGTTGAGCATCCTACTCTTGATTTCCACTTGGGTCATGATCTCACAGTTTTCGAGACTGAGACCTCACATCAGGTTCTTCACTGAAAGCACGGAGCCTGGCTGGGATTCTCCCTCTCCCTCTCTCTGCCCCTCCTCCTAACTCGCTATTGATCTCCCCCTCTCTCTCAAAATAAATTAAAAAGAAAAAAAGCAATGAACTACATGCTACATGCATGCTGATACATGCTACAACATGGATTACCCTTGAAAATAATATTTAAAGTGAGAGAAATCAGTCCCCAAAAAATACATATTGCATAATTTCATTTATATGAAATGTTCAGAATAGCAAACCCATAAAGAATGAAAGGAGATTGGTGGTTGCCTAGGTTCTGGAAGACTTGGCAGGAAATGGAGAGTGACTGCTAATGGATACAGGGTTCCTTTTTTGGGGTGATAAACATTTTTTAAAATTGAATGTAGTAATGATTGCACAACTTTGTGAATATACTAAAAGCCAGTGGATTGTACATTCATTTATTTAAAAAATTTATTTTTTAAAAAATTTTTATAGTTTATTTATTTTTGAGACAGAGACAGAGCATGAGTGGGGGAGGGGCAGAGAGAGAGGGAGACACAGAATCCAAAAAAGGCTCCAGGCTCTGAGCTGTCAGCACAGAGCCTGACATGGGGTTCGAACTCAGGAACCGTGAGTTATGACCTGAGCCAAAATGAATAGCTCAACTGACTGAGCCACCCAGGAGCTCTTGAATTGTACAATTGAATTGGGTGAATTTTATGGTATGTGAGTCATATCTCAAAAAAAACTGTCATCACAAAAGGGTAGATTAAACTAAGTAGATATACTTAAGGAAGCAGATAAAACTATAAAGAAATATAAAGAACTGAATATAATAAAAGTCAACAACATCATGGTTACTTTTGGGACAAGGGAGAGTGATAAAATTCGAATAGGGAACATGAAGAGCCTTTTGGGGAGGCAGAAAAAATTTTTTTTAATTCAAGTATAATTAATATAGTATTATATTAGTTTCAAGTATATAATATGATTCAATAATCCTATACACTACTCATTGTTCATCATAAGTGTTTCTTAATTCCCTTCACCTATTTCATCCATCCTTTCATCCAAAAATTCTATTTTTTGACCTGGTGGTAAGACTATACATTTGTTGTGCTGAATTTTCTGTCACCTCTTTGTTGTTTTACAATAAAAAAATTTTTTTTAAAGATTCACTAGTAAATTTATTTCAGACATAATGTAAAGTACCTAATTTACCATGTACAAGTCCTCAATTTTGGCTCTGTGGAATACAAGAGATTATAACTGTTCTCGAGGATCCTACCTTTCAGCAGGAAGCATTTCTTTTTAAAAAGAGCTAGAACTAGACCATATTAAATATTAACTGGCCCCAAATTTACACACAGTGAAGAAGAAGATTTAGAAAGGGATATGATTTGGGGCAAGGGTTAGGAATAGGGAGTGCATGAGAAGAGTAATTTAAGATATCATGAAGAGAGGGTAAAACTGGGACATAGATCTTATGGAAGCTATATTTACTGAGTATTTATTATATTTTAACCTTTTTCATTCATTAAATTATTTAATCCACACCACAAACCTATGAAGCCTTCCTATTATTATTTCCATTATACAGATAAAGTAACTGAGGCACAGAGATGGTGTATGTAGGGATCAGTGGAAAGCACTGTTTAAAAGGTATTCAGGGTGGGGCGCCTGGGTGCCTTAGTTGGTTAAGCGTCCGACTTTCGCTTAGGTCATGATCTCACGGTTCGTGGGTTCGAGCCCCGTGTCGGGCTCTGTGCTGACTGCCATCTCAGAGCCTGGAGCCTGTTTCAGAGTCTGTGACTCCCTCTCTCTCTGACCCTCCCCTGCTCACACTGTCTCTCTCTCTCCTAGAAATAAATAAAAAAAAAATTTAAAAAAAAGAATATAGCTAGTTTGTTATAATTTTGATTTATAGGCAATAATAAATATATACTTAAAAAGTGTTCAGTGAAAACCTCTAGCTGCAAAAGGGTATGAATGGTATGATTTGAAATACTTTTGGGCATTAAAAAGAGTGCTATTAGTGGTATGTTAGGACAATGAGTNGCTTCAGATTCTGCGTCTCCCTCTCTCTGCCCCTCCCCCACTCATGCTCTGTCTCTGTCTCTCAAAAATAAATAAACATTAAAACTAAATTTAAAAAAAAAAAGAAAAGGTGGGGCGCCTGGGTGGCTTAGTCGGTTAAGCATCCGACTTTTGCTTGGGTCATGATCTTGCAGTTCGTGGGTTCGAGCCCCGCGTCAGGCCCTGTGCTGACTGCCAGCTCAGAGCCTGGAGCCTGTTTCAGAGTCTGTGACTCCCTCTCTCTCTGACCCTCCCCTGCTCACGCTGTCTCTCTCTCTCCTAGAAATAAATAAAACATTAAAAAAAATTAAAAAAAAAAAGAAAAGGTACTCAGGGGTGACCTTGGGCCAATTAGTTTACCTTTCTGTGCTTTATATCCTCTTATTTTAAATGGGGATGATAAGGGGGATGGGCAAAATGAGTGTAGGAGAGTAGGAGATACAGGCTTCCAGTCACAAAATGATTCAGTCATGGTAATAAAAGGCACAGCATAGGGAATGTAGTCAATGATATTATGATTAATATTTTAAGGTAACAAATGGTAGCTACAGTTGTAGTGAGGTTAGTATGACATAAACAGATATTGAATTGTTATGTTGTACACCTGAAACTAATGTACTATTGTGTGTCAACTATTTTCATTCTTTTTTTTTTAAGATTTTACTTTTAAGTAATGTCTACACCCAACATGGGATTTGAACTCACAACCCTGGGAACAAGAGTTGCATGCTCCAATGGCAGAGCTGGCCAGGTGCCCCGCAACTATTTTCAAATAAAAAATGTTTTCAATAAAATATCCATATTATCATTTATAAGATTTTTTTTAAATAAAATAAAATGGGGATGATAACAGCAGCACCTTATCACAGGGCTGTTGAGAAAATTAAATTATTTGAGGCGTCTGGGTGGCTCAGTTGGTTAAGCATCCGACATCGGCTCAGAGAAAATTAAATTATTTAATGTACGTAAAGTATTTAGAACAGTTCCTGGCCATGAAGTTAATACTCATTAAAGTTAGATATTATTGTAAGAACACAATAACGGTTTCTAGGAAAAATGTGTGAGAATTATCCATGTTTCTACCCCACTGTCAGTTCTTGTATTAAGTTGGATCTCTTGGTCCCTTTATGTACATCAAGAACTTATTTACATATTAGAATGCCATTACATATACTGTTTCTACTGCTTCACGATAGACTGAGACGATGCTACTTTCTAAGGTATCTAGAAGAGCACAATTCAAAAATTATTCAACAGACTTTGTAAAGAGGGTGCCATATTCTGGAAAAGAGGAAACTTGGTAGTTCCAATGGTAACATTGGCAGAGTGAGGTAAATGATTCTGAAATCTTTGCAGAATGTAGAGGCTAAAGATAAAAAAGCGTAACTCTGCCAAGGTGGGGGCACAGCTTAAAGCAAGCACAGATACAGCCTGAGGGATGTCGGCACAGGTCACCTGGGGTTGGAGCCACTCAGCAGCACAGGACAAGCGTGGTAACATCATTATCTAGCAGGGCAGTTCCCTACAGGGTCTGTCTGCACTGTTTAGAGGCATCCCTTTCTTATCTCCAACCCAGAAGCAGAAGGCCAATGGTGTCAGTAGAAGGGGTGACAGATACACAATGCGAAAAAAAGAGATGGCCAGGAAAGGCCAGACAGGATCCCAAAATATACGTACTTTCCATAAAAGGTATCTTTCAATACTAATTCTGGAGCTCTATACCAGCGTGTGGCCACATAGTCCGTATAAATGTCCCCAGGAGCTGCTAGAGTTCGTGCAAAACCAAAATCACAGAGTTTAGTAATTCCTGACTGGGATACTAAAATATTCTCAGGTTTTATATCTCGATGAATGATCTAAAAAACAAACAGAAGATGCAATACATTAAAATGAAGTTTCATTATCTAGAGGATCACTCAAAAATTACAGAGATACTCTAGCTAACTAAGACAGTAAAGCTATTTTCTTACTGCAGGCAAAGGATTAACTGCACAATGCAAAAGCTAAATAGGTACGTATTTTCAATTCTTGTCATCTCAAAATGAAATGAAGTTAAGAAAACAGATATAATACTAAAAAGGTAAATCACATTCCTAAAAAGAAAACAAGTTAACTTTCCTTTAAACCTGTGTCATTCTAGATACAACTGCCCCTTCTCTCATTCCTTCACAGCTAAAACTCTTCAAGGTATTATCATTACTAAGTCTTTCTTTCTTATCACTCATTTATTCCTTAAAGTAATACAGTCATTTGTTCCCACATTCTATCAGATTGCCCTAAATCTCTCAATACATATCTTATTTGATACCTTAGAGTAAAAATGTTGCCAACTACTCCTCCCTTCCTGATTTCTAGGACCTATAATTCTCCCAGTCCCTTCCATTTTAGTGGCAGTTCCTCTTTCTCTATTCGTCTCTTAAATGTAGGATTCTGGTCTCGGGCTTTCTTTTCTCATACATTGCATTCCCTGGGCAATCACATCTACTCACTGGTTTTTTTACTTTATTTATCATGGAGACACCATATTCTCTTGGCTTTCTTCCCACCTATTGGCTGGTCCATCTCAGTCTCATCTACACTTCTAGCTTAGTAGCTAGCAATATACTGATGATTTCCAAATTTCTATTTCTAACCAAGATATGTCTCCTGATTTCCACAAGGAGTGAAAGTCTCCAAGAAGTCTGACAAGGTTGACCCATACATCCCTCAAACTTACCAAATCCAAAACTGAATGCTTCATTTTCTCCCTGAAACCTATTTGTTTTCAACAGTCCTTTAGTTCCGCAGATGAAACAAATATTACCCCACGGCTCAAGTCAGAAACCAAAGTATTTTTCTCCTTCAGCTCCCATATTTACTTCTATACTTAGTTCAAGTCCCCTCAACTCTCTCACCAAAATTGCTACATTGCTAGTTGGTCTCCCTGAATTCATTCTGATCCCCTCCAATCCAGTCACAGTACTTTTTATTTTATTTTAGAGAGAAAGATCATGAGCAGGGGAGAGGAGCGGGGCGGGGGGGGGGGGGGGGCGGAGAGAGACAGAGACAGAGACAGAGAGAGAATCTCAAGCAGGCTCTATGTTGTGCAGGGCTCGAACCCATGACCCTGGGATCATGACCTAAGCCGAAATTAAGAGCCAGACACTCAACTGAGCCATCCAGTTGCCCTCACATACTATTTTAAAATCACATGTGTGGAAGCACTGGGTGTTATATGGAAACGAACTTGACAATAAACTATTAAAAAAATAAAATAAAAAAAAATCACATGCGTGGGGCACCTGGCTGGCTCAGTGGGAAGAGCATGTGATTCTTGGTCTGAGGGTCATGGGTTCGAGTCATGGGTGTAGTAATTACTAAAAAAAAAATAAACCTTAAAAAAAGTACATGTGTAATCATGTCACTTCTCTGCTTAACATTCTCCAAGGATTTCCCATCCACAGAACAAACTTGAAACTCCTTAAAATGGCTTATAATGCCCTCTAGAGTTTGGTCCTCCCTTCCCTAGCCTGTAGAATTAGTTTCCCAGTTTTCCAAGGTTTGTCTCATCTCTGTGCATTTGCTGATGCTGTTCCAACTGCCTAGAACACTTTGCCTGGCCATCTATTTCCTTAGGTCATAGCTTAGATATTCATATAGCAATATAAATTTATATTAGTATTTAAGTAATCTCTATATCCAACCTGGGGGTTGAACTTACAACCTCGAGATCAAGAGTGACAGGCTCCAATGACTGAGCCAGCCAGGTGCCCCTATTTAATGATATTTTTTATTTCAATTTCTCATTGTTGATTGCCAACATGTGTTCTCACATCATTCTTTACTTCCCCCATTACATTATTTGTCATGTTATATGATTAGTTGCCTGTAACTCCCGCTAGACTGTAAATGCCATGAGGCAAGATGTCTGTCTTATTCAAGCTATATCCCCAGGGACCAGTACAGTGCCTAAAGCAAAGAAAGCATTTAAAAACCTTATGAATGAAACATATTCTCATCACTAACAAAGTATCATAGCACCAGTGAAAATATCTCAGTGACAGATATCTGGGATCTTTCCTTGTTTATACGACTCACTGCTATAAGCCTTTGGGATTTGCTCTTGTTCTCCCACAGTCTCCCTCCTTAAGTGGCTAAAACATTAACTTGGAGTAATGAGTCACCTTAAATGTGCCATCTACAAAACTATATTAATCCTTTGTTAAAGTTTATTCATTTGTCGGTGGGGGAGGGGAAGAGAGAGGGAGAGACAGAATCCAAAGCAGGCTCCATGCTCTCGGCACAAAGCCCCATGCGGGGCTCAGTCTCACCAACAGTGAGTTGAAATCAAGAGTCAGATGCTTAACTAACTGAGCCACCCAGGCACCCTATACTAATCCTTTTTTATTTCTACATCTTTTTTGAATGACTAGTACATGCTAAGCGCTATGCCAAGATCTAAGGATATAACATGAGAAAAGCTGATGTGGAAAAGCACATTAAGATACCACTTCCCATATTCTGCCCACCAGACATCCACCTCCTCAGTCTTTTAAAAACAAAGCAGAGGGGCACCTGGGTGGCTCAGTAGGTTAAGTGTCCAACTTAGGCTCAGGTCATGATCTCATAGTTCGTGGGTTAAGTCCCACATCGGGTTCTGTGCTGAAAGCTCAGATTCTGTGTCTGTTTCAGATTCTGTGTCTCCCTCTCTCTCTGCCCCTCCCCCACTTGTGCTCTGTCTCTGTCTCAAAAATAAAAAAAAATTAAAATTAAAAATGAAGCAGAAAGATCCACGCAGTCAATACCCTAATATTTTCATTCTATTCAACAACTAATACCATGACAACATGTGTAATTTTGTTATCATTGAGAACCACACACACTCTAAATCCCTATTTTTAAAACCTGTGTTTGACTGCATCCTCCTTGGCCTTCCACTATCACACTGTGACCTCCATAAATTTCTATTTGTTTAGGTCTTCTTTAATTTCTCTCAATCTTTAGTAATATTCAGCTTATAGATCTTGTATATCTGTTGTCAGATTCTAACTCTTTCATATTTTTGAAGCTGTTTAATGGTATATATTTTTAAGATTTTATCTGTAAGTAATCTCTACACCCAACTCAGGGCATGAACTTACAACCCTGAGATGAAGAGTCTCCAGGCTCCACTGACAGAACCAGCCAGGTGCCTCTATTTAATGGTATTCTTTTTATTTTTTATTTTTGTTTAATGTTTATTTCTGAAGGAGAGAGAGAGACAGAGTATGACTGGGGGAGGAGCAGAAAGGGAGACACAGAATCCGAAGGCAGGCTCTAGGCTCTGAGCTGTCAGGACAGAGCCCGATGCGGGTCTTGAATCTGCAAACTATGAGATCATGACCTGAGCTGAAGTCAGACGCTCAACTGACTGAGCCACCCAGGTGCCTCATGATATTCTTTATTTCAATTTCTGATTGTTGATTGCCAACATATAGAAATATAATTAATTTTGGTATATAGATCTTATATCCCACAACCTTGATAAATTTACAAATTAGTTCTCTTAATTTTACTGTATATTCCATAGGATTTTCTATATAGGTGATCATATCATCTGTAAATAAAGACAATTTTACTTCTCAAAAAAAAGGCACCATTTCACACCCACTAGAATGGCCTCAATCAAAATGACAAATAACAAAACAAAAAATTAATTTAAAAAGCACTATATGCTAACTTGGATGTAAATTTTTAAAATTAATAAAATTTTTAAAAAATTACAAATGACAAATATTGGGGAGGAAGTATATTGTTGGTGGAGATGTAAAATGATACAGACACTTTGGAAAACAGTTTGACAATTTCTTTAAAAAGTTAAAGCATAAAACCTATGACATATATGGTATTTCTTTTTTATGTAAGCTCTACACCCAACATGGGGCTTGAACTCATTACCCCCAAGATCAAGAGTCATAGGCTCTACTGATGGAGCGAGCCAGTCACTGCTTCCCATATAGTTTTTTTTTTTTTATTTAATAAAGTTTTATTTTCCAAAATGTACAGTTGGTGGGATCTGTTCATGCATCTTCACCGGCAGCTGGGGCATCTCCACCCTTGGTGTTTCTGGTGTAAATTACTTGGGCTCTGTGCTTTGAAACCAGTTTAATAAGTCCTTTACTAAGGAGCTCCTGAAGCGCTGCCCTGGCCAGGGAACCTCGAATCTCAGTCTCTCAGAAACAACAGCTGGAGTTATAAGCTTATAATTGGGAACTTCCTTACAGAGTTTGTCGTATGTTGCTTTGTCAAACAAGACCAGGTTATTGAGCTTGTCGCGAACTTTGCCTTTGGACCACTTCTTCTTTTTGGCCTTGCCTCCAGATTTATTCACTGGATCTTTGTCTTTTTTGGCCGATTTCCCGGCATCTTTCTTCTTCTTATCGTCCTTGGGCGGCATAGCTAAGCTCAGAGAGCAGCGGCCACCCCTGCAACCTCGCTAAGATGTCGGACAAAAAGGAAGCTCCCATATAGTATTCTTAACTGGCCTTATTTTACTTTCTTCTTTCTAGCTCCTGGTACCTTTGTAAACCAGCAGTCCCCAGAATCATGGTGAAAACCAGAAGCCTAGCAGCCATCATAGAAAGGACAGTGTTGTATCTCCTCCAAGCCTCCTTTCCCAGGTAACTGTCATTATTTTCCCTGTCTGACAAGTCACTAAAAATCCCACTAGAAGCCTTGCATTTATTTGATAAAATGTGGAGCTTGCCCAGTGCAAAAAGCCCATCTTCTGGGGCCTTGGTCAGAAATAATTAGCACACTATAATTAGAATACTAAAAAGAAAGCAGAGAGACAACTCATAGGAGAAAATATTTGCAAATTCTATACCTGATAAGTATCTAGTATCCAAAATATATAAAATAAAACTCAACAATAAAAAGACAAATAGTCCAGTTAAAAATTAGTAAAGCAGACACCTGGGTGGTCCAGTTGGTTGAGTGCTGGATTTTGGCTCCAGCTGCGATCTCACAATTCGTGAGTTCAAGCCCCACATTGGGCTCACTGCTGTCAGCATGAGCCCACTTCAGATCCTCTGTGCTCAACTCCTTCTGTCTGCTCATGTTATCTCTCTCAAAAATAAACATTAAAAAAAGTTAAAAAAAATAAAAATGAGTAAAGGACTCAAATAAACATTTCTTCAAAGAAGATATGCGAATGTGAATTTGCCAGTTCTGGATATTTCATTTTAATGGAATTTATGCTGTATGGTTTTTAACATCTGAATTTCTTCATTTAACATGAAGTTTCAAGGTGCATTCATGGTGTAGCATATATCAGTACTTAATTCTTTTTATGGATGAATATAATTCATTGTATGGATATTCCTCATTTGTTTATTCATTCATCAGGCTGATATATATTTGAATTGTTTCTACTTTTTAGGTATTATGAATAATGCTGCTATGAATATTCTTGTGCAAGTTTTTATGTGAACACATGTTTTCAATTCTATTGTGTAGATACCTAGGAGGAGAATTGTTAGGTCATATGGTAATTCTATATTTAACTTTTGGTGGAATTGCCAAACTGTTTTCCATACCATCCGCACCATTTTACATTACAACCAGCAGTGTATGAAGGCTCCAGTTTCTCTACTTCCTCACCAACATTCATCATTGTCTGCTTTTCAAATTACAGCCAGCCTGGTGAGTGTGATTTCCCATTGTAATTTTGATTTGTATTTTCATAATGACTAATGATATTGGGCATCATTTCATGTGCCATCAGCCATTTATGTATCTTTAAAAAATGTCAATCCAAGTCCTTTGCCCACATTTAAATTGCATTGTCTTTATTTATATGTATTTTACATATCCTGGATACTTATCAGATATACAATTTGCAAATATTTTCTCCCATTCTGCGAACTTATTTTTTTTTTTTAATGTTTATTTTTGAGAGAGAGAGCATGCGCACTTGCAAGCAGGGGACAGAGGATCTGAAGTAGGCTCTGTGCTAACAGCAGAGAGCCTAATATGGGGCTTGAACTCATGGACCATGACATCATGCATGAGATCATGACCTGAGCCCAAGTCAGACACTTAACTGACTGAGCCACCCAAGAGCCTCTGAACTTTTTACTTTCTTGATAGTGGCCTTCGATGTGCAAAAATTTTTAATTTTGATGAAATTCAATTTACCTATTTTTTTCTTTAATTGCTTTTGCTTTTGATGTATATCTAAAGAACCATTGACTTGACGTGCCTGGCTGGCTCAGATGGTAAAGCATGCAGCTCTTGATCTCAGGACAGTAGGTTCACGCATCACGCTGGTTGTAGAGATTAATAATAAATCTTAAAAAAAGAAAAAACCTCTCAACTAATAAATGGTCACAGATTTTCACCTACATTTTCTTGTAAGACTTTTATAGTTTTCCCTCTTATACTTAGGTCTTTGATCCATTTAGATTTAGTTTTTGTACATAGTGTGAACACTCAGACCTAGGATTCAAACAAAGAGTTTGCTTCTTTACTTTGTAGTGGAATGTACCAGAACTACATAAAACTCCACATTGAAATCTGATTTATCACCTGAAACGAATATTATACTATATGCTAAATGGAATATGAAGAAATTTTTAAAACTTTTTAAAACTTAAAAAAGTATTTTTATTTATTTTTTCAAGTGTTTGTTTATTTTGAGATTGAAAGAGAGACCAACCAGGGGAGGGGCAGAGAGAGAGAGGGAGAGAGAAGCTCAAGGATGCTCTGTGCTCTCAGTGCAGAGCCTGAAATGGGGCTCAAACTCATGAATTGTCAGATCATGACTTGAGCCGAAATCAAGACTGAACCACCCAGGCGCCCCTAATAAAACTTTTTTCAGTGTTTATTTTTGAGGGAGACAACATGTGGAGGATAGAAAGAGAGGTGGGGGACAGAGGACCCAAAGAGGCTCCGCTCTAACCACAGAGAGCTCAATGTGGGCCTTGAACCCACCAACTGTAAGATCATGACCTGAGCTGAAGCTGGATGCTTAACCAACCAAGACACTCAGTTGTTAGGTGCCCCTAGGTGTTAGTTGTTATTTAGGTGCCCCTAAAACTCTGATTTTAATACTTCTGTTTATACAGCTCTATGTGCTTAAATGTTAACACTCACCTGAGGAGAGAGTTCTAATTTCCCTATCATCTAACAGCCTCAGAAAACCTGGTTGTTGTGGGTTTTTTTAATTCTTCTTTTTTTTTTTCTTTTTTAAAATGTTTTATTTATTTCTGAGAGAGAAAGACAGAGAGACAGCATGAGCAGGGGAGGGTCAGAGAGAGAGGGAGACACAGAATCCAAAGCAGGCTCTTGGCTCTGAGCTGTCAGCACAGAGCCTGACGCGGGGCTCGAACCCACGAACTGTGAGATCATGACCAGAGCCAAAGTCAGATGCTTAACTGACTGAGTCACCCAGGCACCCCAGAAAACCTGGTTTTAAGTCATCCAGAACTTCAATTTGATAAACTTTCCAGGTGAATGTTATACAATTAAATGCTAAAGTACATATGATAAAAAAGCCAGTAGCTTCCCAAAAAAGGCTGAATAAAGATGCCTGAGGTAGACCAAAAGACTGGGAAATCCCTTATGCCCTAAAATACAAATGGAATCCTTGAATGAATCCCGATCTTAAGAAATCACTTTAAAAGACATTTAGGAACACTTACATTTTAACATAAGTTTAGTATTAGATGATATTAAGGAATTATTGTTAATTGTGTAGATGTCATAATTCTGAACTTACATAGGAAAATATGCCTTTTTAAAGAGATACATAGTGATATATTTAGAGATAAAGTGACAGGCACCAGTACCAGTAATTTAAAATACTTCAGAAAACAAAACAGATGAAGCTCGTGTAGTAAAATATTATTAAAACATATTAAATAATATTAAAATGCTAACAATAACATTATTCAAATAACACTAATTTCTTCTTTGGAAAACTAGGAGTTAAAATCCAAAGCTGAGTTAAGAAAACTATGCAGGGGCACCTGAGAGGCTCAGTCGGTTAAGTGTCTGACTTTGGCTCAGGTCATGATCTTGCAGTTCCTGAGTTCCAGCCCTACATCAGGGTCACTGCTGTCAGGCTGTCAGCACAGAGTCCGTCTCGAATCCTCTGTCTGTCTCTCCCTCCCTTCCTCCCTCCCTCTCTCTCTCTCTCTCTCTCTCTCTGCCCTTCCCCCACTTACGTTCCCTCTCTCAAAAAATAAATAAAACAATTTTTAAAAATTAAAAAAAAGAAACTAAGCACAAGTGGCCTAAATTTAGGAAAACAGAACTTTGCAGAGTAGGAGGTGGGGTGGGGTAAGAAAGATTGACAGTGCTTAGGTATTAGTCAAAAGTATCATAATTCATAAAAGTTACTGGAAACTGAATAAAATTTAAGAAGCTCCATATGGGTAGGAGCTAAGTCTTTTCCTCAAGGCTCCATCCTCAGCTCCCACTACAATCAATGACTGTTAATGGAAGATGATCAATAAATATTTATCACATAAATAAATGAGGGAATAAATAACCATTTCTTCCCCATAAGTGGCCAAATATTCACATTTACACTTTGCTTCCAAAATGGTTTTAAAGAAACTTCTATATTTTTTCCAAGATTCACAAAACTTTATTCATTTAGAATTAACAAGCTGTTCACATATCACTTAACATTGGTTCACAAGCTTGTAGGACACGTATTATCTTTGAGGAATTGTTTTGACATGCATGAAGTTTACAACTTTGTGCACAGTATGGTGTTTTCTCTGTAAGTAAATAATAAGCAGTTTGGGTTATCACATGAATTCTAAAACTTAGAGTTTTAAAAAATTATTATAATGGAATACTAGCATAAGATGTATTGTTGTTTACAGTTTTAATCTGTCAGACTCATTTCCTCTAAAATAATTAGCTGAAGTTACATGACAACACACTTGCTTCCATTAAAGGTGGACACAGGGAACTCTCATTTGTGTGTTTGATAGTGGGAGACCAGCGATGCATGTCAGCACAAACAGCACATAATCTCATGCTACATAGTTTGGATATTTTATAATATATTTTTAAAATTTTTTATGTAAGTATAAGTTGACACACAGAGTTACACTTGTTTCAGGTATAAGAGGCTTATACTATTAAGCAGATCAAAATTTTAAATCATAAAAAACAACCAGAATGAAAAAGATAATTAAATAATTATTGCAAGGGGCATCTGAGTGGCTCAGTCGATTAAGTGTCCGACTTTGGCTCAGGTCATGATCTCACGGTTCGTGGGTTCAAGCCCCACGTCGGGCTCTGTGCTAACAGCCAGCTCAGAGCCTGAAGGCTGTCTTGGGATACTGTGTCTCCCTCTCTCTCTCTGACCCTCCCCTGCTTGCGCTGCCTCTCTCTGACTCTCAAAAATAAATAAAAGACATTAAAAAAATAGTTATTGCAAGTGAAGAGTAAATTTTTGTTTAAGTTGCCTAAAAGCCAATATAGAAAACATATTTTCAAAATTAAAAAGAAGGTAAACGAGTACTTCTGGAGATAAAAAACTTTTCTGGTAGTGAACTATATCTGACTTCAAAAGTTCTTATTAAAAGTAACATGGCAGATGCCTGGGCGGCTCAGTCAGTTAAGCATCCTACTCTTGATTTTGGCTCAGATCATGATCTCACAGCTTATGAGACTGAGCCCCGTGCTGGGTTTCTGTGCTAACAGTGCTGACCTTGCTTGGGATTCTCTCTCCCCGGCTCTCTCTGCCCCTGCCTTGCTCTTTCTCTCTCTCAAAATAAATAAACATTAAAAGAAAAAGTAATGTGGGGTATCACGGTAAACAATATCTCAGACATTTCAGTTATATAAAAACCCATTCACCCGAAATTTGGAGATAATAGGAAAAGAAAGTTTTCTTCTTGATTTTTGTCAACATGAAGATAATCTTATATCAAGGCCAGACTCCAGATATCCAGATAATAAGCATAATAATATTCTAACGAGCCACTCCACTCATGGCTGCCTTAATTCTCCAGGGTTACTAATTTTAGAATATTCTGTGAGGTGAGAGATGGGGTAATTTTACTTCAGGTCCTATTAAAACCAAGAGAATAAAAGAATTTAGGTGCTTCTGCCTGGGTCTTTTTCTCTGCTGCCCTCACAAACCATGGATATTCTTCCATACGCAGTGCTGAGGACTGTTTCTTTCTGTCCCTTGGAGAATAACCCATCCTTACCTCTTCAACCATAGTCTATAAGAGGAAGATTCCTGAATCCCAGAGATACCCAGTTCTGACAACTTCCTAGAATGGCCATGTTAAATAATTGGTCAACTGCTATTTTTACTTAGAAATTCTCACTGTCTCTTAAAATATATCAATATTTCTAAAAGCAATTCCCTCTTCTAAAAAAAAACCAGTTACTATCAATGGTAACAAAATTCTCCTGCTCTCAAATTAAAAACCTTGTAATTACCTTTGACTTATTTTATTCGCATCCCTCTCATATTTACTTAGTCCCCACATCTCATCATTTCTCTCTTTTGTTTTGTTTTGTTTTGTTTTTGAGAGCGCAATTGTTAACAGGGGAGGGGCAGAGAGAGAGAATCCAAAAAGGAGCCGGTGCTGACAGCACAAAGCCCATAACAGGCCTTGATCTCACAAACTGTGAGATCATGACCTGAGCCAAAATCAAGAGTAGGACGCTTGACTAACCGAGCCACCCAGGCGCCCCTCATATCTCTTTTGAAGTCTTTCCATTCTCTCCCTTTGCCATCCCTCCCCTTCCTATTCCAAGCCCTCACCATTTCATACCTGGATTGCCACAATAGTCTCTCACCTGATCTGCTTCTACCCATACTTATCCTCTACACTTGCGAAAATAAGCTTAGGTTTTGTTTGAATCCTGTTACAGCCAGGCTTAAAACCCTTCCATGGTTCCCCAGTATCCTCAGGAAAAAGTCCAAACTCTTTGAGGATGAATCTCAGGACTGTGGAAACCTCTCCCCAGGGCACCTGTGCCAGCTTATCACGTTTTACCCAGTCTACGCAGAGCTTACTTATCGCCCCTCTCTGAAGTCCCCTGCTCAGGCCTGCCACTCTTCTCATAGTTACACCCCATATGAATTTATGTCTTCTTTGCTTCCAGTGAAATCCTAGCTACAATTCCAAGTTCTACTTCCTTAAGTTTTACTTCCTCTTTGAAGTCCTCTACTCAGAGGACTCAGAGCCCATACTGGTCTCCCTTAAATCAAGAAACATTTTAAACAGATAGGGCACTATAGGGATACAGATAATACGATTCCTGACTCCTTACCAGCACTACTTATTAAGCACTTAAAATATGCTTGACACAGTGCTAAATACTTTATACGTACTACCTAATTTGACCTTTATAAAAAAAATCTGTGATGTATTACTATAGAAGCATTTTACAGATGAGGAGGATGAGGCTCAGAGAGGTTAGATAACTTTCCTGGGACCAGCGGGTAATGGAGCTGCAGCCTCACTACGACAGTGAGCTGTGAACTGTACAAGTTGTGTTGTTATCCATAGCAGAACTGGTGGGTGAAATCCTAACACAGTCTGATTCCACAGACTGTGCTCTTAACTGTTACATTATACTGCCTCCCCAAGGATCCAGCTGGCAAGGAGATTATAGTCTGAATTCCAGTTGCTATCACAAGCACATTTTTCAAAACTGTAAAGTGAGATATACTATTAGCAAGACAGAAAATTAGAAATAAAGATATCCAAGGGGCCCCTGGGTGGCTCAGTCAGTTGAGGATTTGACTTCAACTAAGGTCATGATTTCACGGTTTGTGAGTTTGAGCCCTGCATCTGGCTCTGTGCTGACAGCTCCGAGCCTGGAGCCTGCTTCAGATTCTGTGTCTCCCTCTCTCTCTCTGCCCTTCCCTACTCATGCTCTGTCTCCCTCTGTCTCTCAAAAATAAATGTTTAAAAAAATTTTTAAAAAGGGGCACCTGGGTGGCTTAGTCGGTTAAGCGTCCGACTTTCACTTAGGTCATGATCTCGCGGTTCGTGGGTTCGGGCCCCGCGTCGGGCTCTGTGCTGACTGCCAGCTCAGAGCCTGGAGCCTGTTTCAGTCTGTGACTCCCTCTCTCTCTGACCCTCCCCTGCTCACGCTGTCTCTCTCTCTCCTAGAAATAAATAAAAAAACATTAAAAAAAAATTAAAAAAAAAATATGTGTAAAACCAAAAAAAGATTTAAAAAAAAATTTTTAAAAAGAAATTAAAATATCCAAAAAAGCCTAGGATATATAGATACTGTATCTATATCAATTACTAATATGACTATATTTTAAGGCTCTTACTGAATATATATCTAACTTTCCAGAAAGTAAAGCTCAAGTTGGGAACAAAAAACTCCACAAACACCTGCTGAGCTCAGGACACCTGGGTGGCACAGTCAGCTGACTATGAGACTCTTAGTTTCCTCTCAGGTTATGATTTAAGGGTTCATGAGATTGAGCCCCACATTGGGCTGTGCGCTGACATCTGTGGAGTCTGCTTGAAATGCTCTCTCTCTTCCTCTCTCTCTATCCTTCCTGGGCTTGCGCTGTCTCCATCGTTCTCAAAATAAATAAACAACAACAACAACAACCTGCTGAGCTAAACACTTACTAGGCAATGCTAAAGGCAACATTAAAAATCAGAACAGTTGATCTTTCCTGCCTTGATTTTTTCATGTTAAACAAGGCTCCATACCTCTTAGCCACTTTATTTTTGCTTTCTTTCCCTAAAGACATTAACATTCATTTGCCATTACCCTGTCCCAGTTTCCAGTTTCTACCTCCAAACATCCCTTCATTTGAGCCAGCCTGACATTTTAATGTACTTTCCCCAATAAAAGGTGTCTCAATTGACTATTGATTCTTCCTTACCAAATTACTGATCCCTCCTTTAGTATCCCAACTTGGTGTGCCCTATTGTTATAGTTTTATTATTGTGTAGTCAATGTTTTACAATTCTGTATCTAAACTATAAGGCAGTGACCCCAATTCAATTACTATTGTACAGGAAAATAAATGTTAAGCCTTCATAAAGGGCACTTATAATTCATATACAGCCTATAGTTTGGCTTACTCTGAAGCACTTACATTATTATTGTGAAGATATTCAATTGCTCGAAGGATCTGGAACAGGTATTTTCTAAGTCGTTTACTCTCTAGTCCATGACAATAATGTTGTAACTCATCTAATACTGTGTGGTCAATAAATTCAAACACCAAATGAATTTTCTTTTTCTGTCTAAAAACTTCAATCAGATTGACCAGGTTTTCATGATGAAATTGCTATTGAGAAAAGAAACATATTTTTAATAAATTATTACATGCACAGTAATTTGTACATAAAACACTTATATAATTTTAAAGTTTATTTATTTATTTTGGGAGAGAGTGCTCATACAAGTAGAGGATGGGCAGAGAGGGAGGGAGATCATGACCTGAGCTGAAATCAAGAGTCAAATGCTTACTTAAACAACTGAGCTACCCAGGTGACCCAAGACCCATATAATCTTATAAAGCAAAAATATTCTTAGCTTCTTTTATTCCATGCATTTCAATAGAAAACTTCCAATTTATTTGCTTACATATCTATTTTTTTAAATGCTAAACTCAGGGCACCTGTCTGGTTTACTCGGAAGAACACGCAACTCTTGAGCTCACAGTCTTGAGTTGGAGCCCCACATTAGGTGTACAGATTACTCAAAAAATAAACCTAAAAATGCTCAACTATTTCTTAATTAATATATATAAAACAAGGGGACATGTTTTGCCTTATCTGAGGTTGGCATTTGACTTATTAAAATAACTTAAAGTTAATGTACCATAATACAACTTGGTATCTGCTAAAACAGATCTTTCTATCCTTTAAATTGGTTTGTAGTTAAAATTAACATCTGAAATTTAAAATGTTCTTACATTTTCCAGTGAGCATGGATTTCAATGCCACTCAGTATGTGATATGAATTCACAGAAATTTTCTTTTGAGAGTTTGATCCTAAACTCTCAAAAGTAAAACATTAAGTTCCAAGTAGACAGTATAAATTAATTGTACTAAAAATCAAAATATCTAGAACCATTTCAGATATGTGAAAAAACAATTTATAGCTGTACAAACTTTATAAAAATATACCATTATTTGTGGATATCTTTTTGTTCACTGTCTATAACATGCTATTAAGCAATAAAGCATCTTTTAAACTAAGTAACAATCACTGGTAAAATAACTTCCAAAGGGCAAAAATGGCATATACCAGCTTAGAAAACAAATAAGGCTCCATGTTTTATGCTGCTTACTTTAGTTTTCAACACACCGAATTATTACCAAATAGTCTCAAATATTTAACATTTTCAAATTACCAAAAACGTTTATTCATTTGGCTAAACATTGAGAGCTACAGAGGTACCTGAGCAGACTCTTGATTTCTCAGGTCATGATCTTGTGTTTCAATGAGATCTAGCCCTACACTGTGCTCCGTGCTGACAGTGCGTGGAGCCTGCTTCTGATTCTCTCTCTCTCTCTCTCTGCCCCTCCCTGCTCACACTTGCTCTCTTTCAAAATAAATAAATAAACTTAAAAAATAGTTTTAATTGAGATATCTATTTTCAAAGTTAGATTCATTAGAAAACTATGCTTTTATGAAAAAATATTTGCCTTTATTCTAAAGGCACAATATCAATTTTTTAACTTATCTGCACTAACACATAGACCAAAGTCCTTAAAATATGACCTAAAGAAAAACATGCCAGAATATAATGCCAGATTCCCTTCCTATTTTTGCTCCCAATTTCCCTGATTGGCAAGATGTCAGAATGCTGCAGTGACACCATGCTGGCGGTAGCAGAAACAATTGGCTGCTTTTGGACACTACTCTACCAATCCTTCAAGTAAGGAAAACTACTGGTTCCCCATCCAGTCTTTATTTTAAAGGCAAAAGCAACAAAGAGTTAATGTGAGTTAATAAGCACTACAGAAGATCTACCCAGGGTAAGGAATCAGGTGTTTTCTCAGATAAACCTTGAAACTCCTATAAATGCTCCATTGCCACTTTTCAAATGGTTTGCTTTATGTTTTTCCTTCATTATCAGATAACTTTTCTACAGATATTATCACTAATGACTCTCGACATAATTTATTTAACAAAATTCTAGAAGAAAAAATTTAATTCAAATATGTAAGTCACTATGGCAATCTTTTTAGGCTAAAAATGTGAACTAATCCAAGAACTATCTTCCTGAATTAGATAAGATCAAACTAAAACTTCTGTAAGAAATAAACCAATGAATAAAAAAATGTTTTCAAAAAAAAAGAAAGAAAGAAGCCAATGAAAATAAATAGCTAAGGTATCTCAACACAGTTTGCATGATAATAATAAAGTACATTTTCAAATTTATCTTTGTGTTCTTGCCACATATTGGTTGTTTTCACAAAATGATAAAGTAAAAAAAAAAAAAAAAAAACAAAACAAAACAAAAAAACCTTAAATGTAACAGAGTTGAAGAAAGACCAAAAGATATTGCCCATGAAAAGATCTCCTTCTGATCAGATTTTCACTTACAATATACAACAATTGCCTTACATTATTACTATGTTTTAGGTCATCAGGAATAGTACTAGCAACTCACAAATCACGACATCTTTACTGACTTTCTTTGCTTTCCATTTTCTAGAAACAGAGCACTTCAACAATCTATACATGTACAGATGCCCAAAATACTTATTCTGCTTAAAAAGCAAATTGAGATGCCTCAGTGGCTCAGTTGGTTAAGCATCCTACTCTTGATTTCAGCTCAGGTCATGATCTCACACTTTGTGAGATCGAGCCCTGCATCAGGCTCAGTGCTGACAGTGTGGAGTCTGCTTAGGTTTACTCTCTCCCCCTCTCTCTGCCCCTTCCTTGCTTGTGTGTACACTTGTGTGCACTCTCTCTCTCTCAAAAATAAAAAAATAAACTTTAAAAAACATAAAAAATAAAAAAATTATCCATCATATCTAATATAGGTTTACAAAGAAAGAATTTCAAACGGCTAGTACAAATAATCCTAAAATTTGTATAGAATCACAGAAGACCTCAAATAGGCAAAGCAACCTTGAGAAAGTTGAACAAACCTGGAAGCATCACAGTCTCAGATTTCAAGATATACTACAAAGCTAGAATATCAAAACCATATGGTATGGGTACAAAAAAAAGATACATAAATCAAGAGAACAGGACGCAGGATCAATGAAACACACAGATAAATGGAAGTGGCACAAAAAAATGACATACAGATCAATAGAAAAGAACATACCTGTATGGTCAATTAATTGACAACAAAGGAGGCAAGAATGTACAATCCGGTGAAGACAATCTTTTCAATAGATAGTACTGGGAAAAATGGACAGTTATGTAGCAAAAAATTGAAACTGCACCACTTTTAACACCATACATAAAAATAAACTCAAAATGCATTAAAGACCTAACTGTGAGACCTGAAACCATAAAATTCTAAAAGGAAACATTAAGCAGTAATCTCTTAGAGAGTCCCCCTTAGCAACATGTTTATGAATCTACCTCCTCAGGCAAGGGAAACAAAAGGAAAGATAAATTGGACTACACCAAAATAAAAAGCTTTTGCACAGCAAAGGAAACTAGCAACAAAACAAAAAGGCAACCTAGTGAAAGGGAGAAGATACTTACAAAAGATGTACCCAATAAGGGGTTAATATCCACCATATATAAAGAACTTACACAACTCTAAAGTAAAAACATAATACTATTTAAAAATGGGCAAAGGACTTGAATAGACATTTTTCCATAGAAGACATTGGCCAACAGGCACATAAAAGATGGTCAATATGAGTAATCATCAGGGAAATGCAAATCAAAACCATAATGAGATACCATCTCACACCAACCAGAAAGACTAGTATCAAAAAGACAAGAAAAAATAAGTGTTGACAAGGATGTAGAAAAAAGGGAACCCTTGTTGACTGTTGTGGGTTGGGAGGGGGGACTATTAATTGGAGCAACTACTGTGGAAAACAGTATGGAGGTTGCTCAAAAAATTAGAAATACCATATAATCCAGTAATTCCATTTGGGTAAATAGCCATTTACCCAAAGAAAATGAAAACATTAGTTCAAAAAAATGCGTGCAAAAAAACAAAACAAAGGAAAACAGAAACAAAAACAGAACAAAAAGATACATGCACCCTGTTTATTGCAGCTTATTTACAACAGCCAAGATATGGAAACAACCTAAGTGTCCATCCATAGATGAACGGATAAAGATGAAATGTGTATATATTCATACATACATATATATATGCACCACAGATTATTACTCAACCATAAAAAGAATGGGATTTTTTTTTTTAAGTAATCTCAACACCCAATGTGGGCTTAAACTCACAATCCTGAGATCAAGAGTTGTACCCTTTACTGACTGAGCCAGACAGGCATCCAAAAAGAATGAGATCTTAACATTTGTGACAACACTGAGGGACTTAGAAGGTATTATGCTAAGTGAAATAAGTCAAAGACAGACAAATACCATATGATTTCACTTATATGTGGAATCTAAAAACTACAAATCAACAAACAAAAAATCACACAGATTCTTAAAAACACAGAACAAACTGTTGGTTGCCAGAGGGGAGGGAAGAGAGTAGGTGGGCAAAATAAATAAAGGGG
Organism: Hyaena hyaena; assembly: GCF_003009895.1. Lineage (NCBI taxonomy): Eukaryota > Metazoa > Chordata > Mammalia > Carnivora > Hyaenidae > Hyaena > Hyaena hyaena. The sequence goes on along the minus strand of NW_024080842.1, from coordinate 2,205,334 downwards.
ATTAAGAGGTACAAACTTCCAGGGAACCCTGAGTGGCTCAGTTGTTAAGCATCTGACTTGGCTCAGGTCGTGATCTCCCAGTTCACGAGTCCGAGCCCCACACCAGGCTCTGCGCTGACAGCTCAGAGCCTGGAGCCTGCTTCAGATTCTGTGTCTCCCTCTCTCTGCCCTTCTCCTGCTCACGCTCTGTCTCTCTCCCTCTCAAAAATAAATTTAATAATAAAACTTTTTTTAAAAGAGGTGCAAACTTCCAGTGATAAAAAGTCATAGAGATGAAAACTAGAGCATAGGGAATATGGTCAATAATATTCTAGTGACATTGTATGGTGACAGAGCATGACTAAAAAACTACACTTACTGTGGTGAACACACATCACTACCTTGTACACCTGAAACTACTATAACACTGTGCATTAATTATACTTCAGTTATAAAAAAAGGCAAATATTACCTACATATTGGATAAAAACGAATGAGAGTATGTTTTCTTCATCACATAAAACATCTAGACTAGGTTGTGAAAGTTGTAAACCTTAAAGCATCTAGACAAATTGCAATAAATAAAATATGTAGATTTAAATTTTTTTAATCACTATACCTCATCTGCAAAGAATGCTAACCCTCCTTTCTTCACACTCTGGAGTTCTTTCTCCTGGGTTGACCTGTCATACTCACACAAAATTCTATCTTCTGCCCCTGTCTCTAAAAGCACACTAGTCATTTTTACTTAAACATATTCCTGTCACCTCAAATTCAACATTTCTAAAAGTGAACTATTTCTCAGACCATGTTTTTTGGGTCTTTCATATTTCCATCAATGGTAACTGTCACTAAACTTTAACAATTCTTTTTCTCCTCCCCTTGCTTCTTTATACATCATTTCATGTCTTCTTTTGCAATATATTCTGTTTTAACTTTACTTTTCTAACTCTAAATTCAAATTGCTGCAATTCAGCAAGGGCTCTCATATTTACCAGGTATTCCTGAATTAAATTTATAAGAGACCTCCCTATTTTTAGTCTTCCAATCTATTCTAAAAAAAATAGTGCTAGATTAATATGTATAGTTTATTTTGAATTCAAAAATATTCCACCTCCTACAAAATCAAGTTTTGTCCTTTAAAGAAAAAACTTGGAACGCCTGGGTGGCTCAATGATTTGAGTGTCAGACTCTTCCTATTGGCTCAGGTCATGATCTAGTGGTTGTGAGATCGAGCCCTTCATCTGGTTCTGTGCTAAGTATGGAGCCTGCTTAGGATTCTCTCTCTTTCTGCCCCTACCTCACTCTCTCTCAAAATAAATAAACATTTTAATATATATTTTTAAAAAAAAGACAAGACTTTAAAACCTAATTCTTGTTTACTTCTCTAATATCACCTCTTTCTACTTCTCTACAAAAACTCTACAGGCAAACATCTCTGGTTTCTCCTCTGTCCTACTTGGGCATCTCTGAGTTTATGTTGTTCTCCTAACATGGAATAAATTAGTTTCTCCTGCCTAAATTCTGTATCTCCTTTAAGGCCAAATTCATGTCCTATTTCCTCCAGGAAAAGTTCTCTACCAAATGGACTTTGTGTTAATCACTTGGCATTTACTATGAACCACTTTCTATTCAGTACGATTTTCAAGTGCCTTCCTGTCTTTCTGATTAAATAATAAAAGTTCTGAAAAGCAGATACTGTATTATAATCTCATCATCTGGCAAAATGCCTTTCACAAAGCAGGTATTTTTACTAATTATTATACCTGCATATTTCTGAATACTTCACATTTGGCGTAACATTTGTTACACTATACATAAGCTTATGTACCTTACAGCGCTATAAAATTTCAAAATGTAGACAATACGGTAGGGTACCACACTCTTTTCCTACCATATGTCTTAATATATGTGTTAAATAAAATATTCCTTTTATAATTTTTTACTATATAACAATTCCTCTTTTGACTTACAGCAACTAAGGTAAAAGAAGCAAACCTTTAAAAACTTTATTTCTCTCGTTGCAATTTTGTTGACAGATTTTTCTGGTTTCTCATAAAATATCTTAATGGCCACTATCTGTCCAGTATCCTTATGTCTACATTTCATGACTGTTCCATAACTTCCCTCTCCCACTTTTCCGAGAGTTTCATACATCTCCATTTTCAAACCTGGATTCTTCTTCATAAAAATAAAGAAAGAAAATGTCAAGTATTTGTACTTTTATTTATTCAAGCTGCGTAATGCATTTCCATAATAAACCCGTATTTTAAAGTACGTAAACATTTTCCAAAAAAAAAAAAAAAAACAGTTAATCTTTTCCACAGACTCTTGTTTGTCTCTGGGGACTTTGCCATCTGTAGGGAGTAGGGTGTCCTGGTGACGCTCCAGCCCTCACCAGAATTTACGGAGCTTCCTGCTGCTCGGTCATTCTCACGACCGCTAAGATTTAAGATTCCTTCACTACATGTCACCTATCCATCAGGAGTGGGATCCGCACGCTTCCTATCATGCGCCCGTCAAGTATGGGGGTTCCCAAAACACTGCAGTCACCTACAGGTCAGCCCCACCCGCTCCTCAAACCAGACGTCTTAGGGTCCCGGACCAGTGTCGCGCCCTTCGCCCCGAAGTCCACCTCGTCCAGTCAACCGCCGACGTCCCAGCCCATTTTGTAGTGCCGCCAGCCAAGCTCCGCGCAGACCCAGCGGGTCTACTGGACACCGACGATAAGAACCTCGCCTGCCCAGCTAGCTCCTGGCAGGCCACTACCATGGCAACGATGCAGCGGGCCTCACCGCCCATCCCCACCCCACCCCACCCCCGGGCCTACTGCGCAAGACCGGAACATCGGCCTGACGCCACCCGACCCGGAAGATTAAATGAGAAAAGGTGAAAGCGCCCAGTGGAAGTTTGCTTGGGGGTGGGGAGTATATGGATTGAGACCAACTCACAAGGTTGATTTTGAGCTGAGGTGGGGGAGGACCCACGTTTTAATTGCACCGAGAGTCTGCACGTCTTCTAGTGAAGGGCCACCGAGGCGGAAGCTTGCTGGACCAGCGTCTTAGATGCCTCTAGGCCAAAGAGCACCTGCCGCTGGTGCTGGGTCCTAAAAGGATAGCTGCCCTCGTTAAGCGGAGACATCTTGCAAAACAAGTCTTCCAAGAAGTCTTGTGTAATTATAGTTGTCTACATTACCTAGTTACCTTAAATTCCATAGACCTGACTTCGACCTCAGCTGTCCACATGCATCTTTAAAACGGGGTTAAGATGGTTCTTAAATCAAGAACATTTCTTGAACACCGAATCTATGCTTTTAAGCTTTTTCTGGACTCGTACTTCTTTTTAAAAAACGCCTTTTGGGAAACCAAATAATTCAAAGTTCAGTAGACATGCCGACACGGCTTGACATGTAAAAAGCCGTTATCTAATTTCGTAAGCACTAGACATGGGGTTCTGCTGGCCTGCCAGCCTCCATAAACTGTCAGTTTACATAATAATTATATATTGGTGGGTAAGTGACGTAATAGGGATTTTTTTTTTTGCAGTTTATCCTCAGCATTTCACTGCATGTAATAATGTAATACTACCCATAGGTCTTTAGCTTTCGCTATGAGGAGAATTAGACAGCAGGAAGGCAAAAAGTAATGTTTACCTTTTTACTTAAAGAAACATCTGCAAATGCATAGGAGAACTTGTCAAGAGTTAGGGCTGGCAAAAAATAGAATTCAGTGTTTCAAGAAAAGGAGGTAGCAAGAAAGTGGGGGAAATTAACCTTTTCTGGTTCCGTGGAACTATAGGCAACTTGGTGCAATAATGCCATTATGCTTTGAGCTGAAGAATTAACCCAAAAGGATATAAAGTGCCAGTAGTCCTGCTGACTTTTATCGGCCCTGAGGCCAGGCATTGAAGGCAAAAGAGAGAGGGAATTCAAGGAAATGTCAGAGTCCCGAAGGATCAACACCTCCTGAGCTCAATTCAGGCCCATTCGCACCTTACTTGGTGAACAAAACGTGAATCTAGTTATCCCAGTTAGATACATAACCAACCCTAACCCCTGTCTGCAAAATCTTTTTCAAATGATTCATATTTTTAGGCTTTCTTGACAACCAACCACCCTTCTAAGTACTCTCTTGAGATCTCTCCACGTAACCCACCTTAGGCAAATCCATGGACAGTTTGACACAAATCCTCAAATGAGAGCAGCCTCATATTAAAAGAAAATGTCTATAGAGATTGTGGACAAACCTTTAAAAAAATCTGAATCGCGTCCTTTTTCGCCCTCAGAATTTCCTATCCTGGAATCCCCACTGTAATGCATCTACCAGGCTATCTGGCGGCCTAATGGAAGCATTTCACGAAACTTTACTTGGTGTAGGCCTCGGCATTCAATGCTGCATTTATAAAAAACGGAGGACCCCTCATTGCCCAACGTACCATATTTGATAAGCTATTGAACCAACCGAAAAGGATTTTAAATTCATATTATTTTGGCTCTGTTTTAATGAGTTAAGCAAAACGAGCTTTTGCTTACGCCACAATCGCCGTCCCTGTTCATGAAACAAACTGAAAAGAAAACTAGTTAACACCTATCCCGGCACTCAACCCCGTAAATTTAACTACCCACTCCATAGACCTGACCAAGCCTCAGATTCAGGCGACGCTCTCACTTGATTCCTTCTAATCGCATCACAGGGACACGTGGTTCTAGATACTTCGTCCCCTCCCCCTCAGGGGTGGATTGTTGACAACGCCGCCGTCATCACGTGACCTTACGTCATCCCACCTTCTTTCCCTGAAATCTCTGGCCCCGGATGCGTCTTTCTGTCCCCACCCGGGCCAGCTTAAACTAGTGAAAGGGGGAGGGACTTAATGGCGTTTCGGTTTCGAGATCTCTTAATCCACAATATACATTTTGAGAACAGAGAGCACTAATTTATCGATTATATCAGGTAGCAAAATAGACAGAACGCTGCTAAAAAGCTCCCATAAGGTGCTCTCATACGCCCCGTGCCCTTTTCCTACACCCCTCACTCCGTGGTACTGGCGGAGGGCGGAGGGATCTGGAGGCGGCGGAGGGAGACGTCATTGCAGGGTTGTTTGTGCAGCCTCGGCGGCGGTGGTGACCCACAGTGATTCGGCCGCCGCGCCGGGGGGTGGGGGGGCTGCGCGGGACTCTTTTCTTTCAGACTGACCGCGGGGCAGCTGGGGAGCATGTCGACTCCGGCTCGGAGGAGGCTCATGCGGGATTTCAAGCGGTAAGGGCCCTCACCTTGGCCTGGATGACGACTCCTCCCCATGGCTGTGGGGCCGCAGGGCGGGGATACGGGACACTTTCCTCTCCTAACCCTAAGAGGGCCTCCTGTGGGCCCAGTGGTACCGACGGAAGCCCAGTCCCCGTTCGCAGTGCCACATCCTTGCTCGCTCTTCCAGTGTAAGAAATTTTGATACCCCCCTCCCCCAAAAGTAAAAAGATGGCTATGGGCTGACCTAGGATTCCCCCGCTGCCCTCTTGGGTCAGCTGCCAGACGTCTGGCCCTAGAGCTCAAGCCTCATGCCCCTCTCCCCCCGCCCCTGCACCCGGCGATGTGTTGTCCCCCAAAGAGAACCCTTGCAGGGTCTTTTTCTCTGCTTGTTGCACCAGTTAGTTTTGCTGGATGGCCCTGTGGTCTTTTTTCAGGGGCAGGGTTGGGACGAAAAGCGCCCCCGCCCGTTCTTTCTGCAGCGAGGGTGGGGTCTGCAGCGCGAGGTCCGGAGGTGGTTAACCCATCCTCCGAAACCCGACTCCCCCTCTCCCGCCCGAAAGGACCTTGAGAACTGGCTTAGAGACCTGGGACTCGGGCTGCCAGCCCGGGCTGCCAGCGCCTCTGGAGCTCAGCTCTGTGGCCTGGCATATAAAGCCCTATTTATAGCCTCCAAAGTCTGGAAGAATGCCTTCCTTGAGACTGGCGCTAACCTGATACTCCCTGGGCCTCCTTTTGTAAAATAGGGTTTTGTTAGGAGGTGTTGGGGTTACTGACGAGGAAGTGACTTTTTCTCATTTGTTTACCTTTGATACTTGGAGGTACGGGGAAAAAAACTGAGAAAACAGCTAGATCCAGTGCACGTTTTTAAGTGTTTTTCTGAGGAGACCTGCCCTGATTGAGACAAAATATCCAGGATAAAAACTTAGATTAGCTGCTCAGAAAGTAACGTCTCAATTTCGCTATTAGAAAGCCATAGGTGAGGCATTTGTGGAAGCCATCATTTTGAGCTTTGGATAGTTTTCTCATTGAATATATTCTAATTTCGCTTACTTTTGGTGGATGTGAAACAGTATAATTCCTTTTAAGGGTTCTGATTATCGTGGCATAATCTGAAGGTTGACTGAAAAGGGCTATTTTTATGTCAACTAATTTGAAAGTGTGTTATGTGACCATCACTACAGAAATATGTATATAAAATGTCTCTTTTTTTTTCTATTGAAATGATAGTTTTTATAAGGAAGTGCTCTATTTGGTGCAGAAGTTGTCTTCTGAAACTTAAAACCAAATTTCACTTTCTGATGATTGAAATCCAAATAGTAAAACTTCGATTCGTTTTCATTGTTACTCTGGTTTCTTACTGCACTCACCTGTTTAATTCTGAGTTGAACACATGGCACCTTTGGTAGTTTTCCAGGGGCTTCATGTTACAAGATTTGATTATGACATGTGTTGGAAGGTAGTTTTGTATTGAGTCTCCTAATAATGAGAGAGAGATTTAGTTATAGGGAAGATCTTTAAAATATGGACTGACGGGGAAAAAAGTAATTGAAGCTTGATTTCTTCAAAGGCTATTGTTAATTGAAGCAAATGAGATAAATCTTGAGGGTTAGGGTTAGAGCTACTCTCCTACCTAAAACTAGTTTCCTGATTAAGTTGAATGTAAATGTTTTCATTTAGTGTTTGCATTGAGGGTCCTTGCGGGGGGGGGGAGAGGTGCTGTTGTACAGGTAGCTGTGGTTAGAACTCACATAGCCTTTGTATGTTTATGGCAGCAAAATTGATGGTGCATAAAAATATATTTTGCATTCGGGGCTTTTAATTTTTATTGTTGACGGCAGCCTGTATGCATCAGTTTGTGAAGATCCGTCTTAACTTTGAACCTTGATATTTGAGGAGGGATGACTCCATCGCCCTTTGGAATTTTACATAATTTGGAGAGATATTTAATAAGTATATACCTGTTAAGTTTTTTGTTTTTTGGGTTTTTTTTTTTTTTAAGTGATATCGTTTATTGCACCTCAGCACAATAGCAAGGAGATGGAATTAGTTTGTATCAGAGTAGATCATATTGACTACAGGAGTTCTGTTTGGCCTTCTCAGTGACTTAATGTTCAACTTTGGAAATGACTACTCTGAATTTCTAGATTGCAAGAGGACCCACCTGTGGGTGTCAGTGGCGCACCATCTGAAAACAACATCATGCAGTGGAATGCAGTTATATTTGGGTGAGTGGAAAGGTCTAACAAAGGAGAGGTGCAGTAATTCTTTTTAAAAAGTGTATCAACTAGGGAAAGAGACTGAAGTGGAACTGGGAAATCCTTAACTGCAACATAAAATAGAAAAAACAGACAATGCTGTTGAGTGTTTTTGTAGTTCTATAAAATCTATATTTGCATTGGTGTTACCGCCTATGATTTTATAATCACTTCGGGTTTTAACTGATAATATCATTTGAAACTAAATGAGCAAAAGTAAATTATTTTATACAAAACCTACCAACAAATGTTTATGCTTACATTCTTTTGTAACTGTAAAAAGGTTAGGAGTAAAAAATACTGAGAACTTGCAATGTGGTAAGAATTTAAATAAATGTTTCGCAGCTCGGTGTGAAATAACTGGAGCCTTTTGAGAAGCATTCTGTTTTTTAGAATTTCCTTATGCTTTTTTTTTTGTCTTCCTGGATTTGATCATTTTTCTTTCATACTTTTTAAACTTGGGTTTTACACTCAGACTTTAAAGGAATACTTTCATAAACAGTTCAGAATTTCAATGAATTAGCTATAAGGGTTCATGTTAAAAACTACTGGGAAAAAAAACTAGTGAAACAATGAGTGTAGTTCACTCTTAAAGGAAAGAGTATATTAAATTCAGGCTAACATACTATGAGATCCTGAATCCCTTGAAATAAACTTGATAGTGCTGCTTATGAAAGATGAAATTGGAATATGGAGGCAGGGAAGAGATTTAAGCAAAAAGAAGTGTCTTTTTTGGTTTACATCAGTTCTAGCTGTTTGGAACAAGAGCTATTACTTTATGGGGAAGCAGGACACTTTGTGTTATAATTATCTTTAAAAGTGATTGATTTCCATCTTATTGACATAAATTGAAAATATTACCTCTTCTCTTAAGACGTGGTTGGTATTGATGAATTTAATTCTTTTTGTACTAAGGTTATGACCCTTTTTTTGTTTTTGTTTTACTGTAAAACCACCCTAAAATGAAAACTTAGAAAATGGTTACCCTGTATGCTTACATCTCTAAAAATCGAGGGCTAACGTGACAGTAAACTAACAATATCTTTAAAACTTCACAAGTCACTAGAATGAGCCCCTCTTTCTCTGAGTTTATCCTTTTCACTCTTAGAAATCAGGAAAATCAGAATGAAAACGTCTTTTAATCAGAAATCTTCTTGTTTTCAGACCAGAAGGGACACCCTTTGAAGATGGTAAGTCATTCTCATTATGCTTTCTGTAGTATTAGGAAGCTCCTTTTTAGGTAGGAAGTTCTAACGCCAGCATATCTAATTTTAAACTATTTTCTATCGTTATTAGGTTATACTAAAACTAAATAATGCTACTGAGAAGTTACAGTTTACAAAGGACTTTTCTTTCCACGTCACTTTGATCACCTCCATTGCCAGTTTTTTGTGTTACTTTGGTATTTGGCTGTAGAACTGTAAGCCTAGTTGGTAGATTAAAGAAGGCTAATTGTACACTTTTTTTTTTTTTTTGGAGAGAGAAAGAGCGGATCCCAAGCAGGCTCCGCACTGCCAGCGAAGAGCATGACGCCAGGCTTGAACTCACGAATCATGAGATCACGACCTGAGCCGAGATCAAGCTGAAATTGTTCTTAAAAATACATAACTGGGGCGCCTGGCTAGCCCATTCAGTCAAGCATGCGAATCTCAATCTTGGGGTTATAAATTTGAGCCCCACATTGGGTGTAGAGATGAGTTAATAAAAAAAATAAAAATCTTTAAAGAAATGGCTGCTAGTAGCTTCACAGGTAGCTAGCATTTGACACCCATAAATAAGTTAGCATTCTGCATAATCATATGTCTCTTAATTTTAGTATTTTCACCACAACCCAGGTCCTTAGATTTTCCCTAATTGTAGCTTGGATATTAAGAATTGTTGGACAGATTTTTTAAATTATGAAATGGTTTCAGAAGTAAGCCATTGAAGTTAGTTTGCACAAAGATACAGATTGCAGTACTGGGTGTTTTTTTTTTGTTTTGTTTTTTTATATTTTTATTTATTTCTAGGAGAGAGAGAGAGAGAGACAGCATGAGCAGGGGAGGGTCAGAAAGAGAGGGAGATACAGACCCCGAAACAGGCTCCAGGCTCTGTGCTGGCAGTAAGCACAGAGCCCGACGCGGGGCTCGAACCCACAAACCGCGAGATCACGACCTGAGCGAAAGTCGGACGCCCAACCGACTAAACCACCCAGGCACCCCGTTGCAGTACTTTTTTTAAGGAGATAACCTGAATGCCTAGTAGGCAAATTATTATATATCTACATTCTAGAATATTACGTACCTGTTCAAGAATAAAGTAGATCTGGATGTACATTTCAAGACACAAAAAAGTTTCAGAATATTGTATGTTGTATTATATTTTTACTAAACATATACATGCAAGTGTGTGTGTATTAAAGGGTTTTATACCACAGTTACCAGTGGTTACCTTTGGGTGGAGGTCAGGAGTTGAAGAAAAGGACTTAGGGACTTCAGCTTTTGTACACCTTATCAGGAGGTTCTCCAGGGTGGTACATAATTCCCTTAAAGTCCCTGAAACTGATTCTTGGATACCTTGTGATCAAAACTGTCCCTTCATCTAATATGTATCCAGAGTTAAGTGTCCAGCTCTTAACTGTGGTTTGGGTCATAATCTCTTAGTTCATGAGATTGAGCCCCTCATCGGGCTCTGCGCTCACAGAGATTGGGATTCTCTCTCTCCCTCTCTCCCCCTACCCCACTCACTCACTTTCATTCTCTCTCTCAAATAAATAAACATTAAAAAAAAAAAAAAAAAAAAGACTTGCCTTTATACCATTAGTGAGGCAGTATTTGCCTTTTATACTCTATTAGTATTTATACTAATGGTACAAAACCTTTAGTGGTTATAATTGGACCTGCGCAATTTAGCATCTTGGCACAAATCAAGATGGTGGCTCTAAACTGTAGTAATAGTCATTGTGTTTTTTACTTTTTATTGATTTTAAGAAATTAATGTATCTTAAAGATTTTAATTATTAAGTAATCTCTACATCCAAAATGGGCCTAGAACTCCCCACCCCAAGATGCACTCTTGCATGCTCCATCAGCTGAACCAACCAGACACCCCATATTCTTTGTAATTTATTGATTGAGTTAGAAGGAGTTATAGGGAGAATCCCAAGCAGGCTCTGTGCCGACAGAATGGGACCCAAACCCAGGAAATGTGAGATCCTGACCTGAGCTAAAATCAGGAGCTAGTTACTTAACCGACTGAGCCACCCAGGCACCCCAGTGTTCTTGGCATTTTTTTAAGAGATGTGCTATTCATTATTATTTTTTTTTAATCTTTATTTAAATCCAAATTAATTTCTTTGCATTTTAAAAAGTTGCCAATTTCACTTAAAAATGTCTTGATGACAAAAAAGATACTTCTTGGTTTGAACCTTGGGGCGCCTGGGTGGCTCATTCAGTCACACATCCAGTTCTTGATTTTGGCTCAGGTCTTGATTTTAGGATTGTGAGATGAAGCCCCATGTACGGTTCTGTGCTGGGCTTGGAGCCTGCTTTGAGATTCTCTTTGTCCCTTTTCCCCTCGTGTGTGTGTGTGTGTGTGTGCGCGCGCGTGCTGAAAAAAATAAAATTCTGACCCTTGAGTATACATTTTTAAAATCTGTGTGATTAAGTGGGAAGTATGCATAAAACACTTCTGCCATAATTGTCTGCAGTTGTTGGAGTTGCAACATAAACTGTTTCTTTTCATGGAGCATTTCTACTTGAATGAATGAGAGATGAACTATGATAATTTAGATTTGATTGTTGGGCAGACATATTCATAAGTGACTGAAGCGAACTGTACTTAAAGACTTCTTTGATAATATTAGGTGCTATTACCTAATTGTGATTTGTTTTTGTATAGTATACAATGAAATGTGGCAGAATTTACATTTATAGAAGTCCGTATTTTCTGAGTTGCCAATGTATGATACTAGAAAATTGTAGATGAATAAAAGGTTTATGCATTGTGCAACAGATTTTAGTGTAACTGATGCAAAATGTTTATTGATGTGGTTTCAGATTCTACATTGCAACTAACCTTTAAAACCCTACCAGTTCCTTAGTAATCAAAAAAAGAGTACCTAAAATTATCTGAAAAAACTATGAAAATATTCTGCTTTTTCATTTACCTATTTTATGAGGCCTGATTTGCCTCCTATCCCTCAACCAAAACAGCATATTGTAACAGATTACAGAAGTAGCTAAGAAAATCTAGTTGTCTTCTGTTAAGCCGGTCATTAAGGAGATTTGCAAAATTGTAAAACAGTGCTACACTTCTCACTAACTTTGGAGGAGGGGGGATATATTATTTATAATTCATTGCTATTTAAGCTAATGTGTAGTGAATTTACAGTAATTAGTGAATATTTAAAAACTCTCTTGAGTTGGGGGAGCCTGGCTGGCTCAGTCAGTAGAACATGGGACTTGTGATCTCCAGATCAAGAGAGTTAGAGTCCCATGTTGGGCATATAGATTACTTGAGAAAAAAAATTTTTTTTGTTGTTTTTATTTATTTCTAGGAGAGAGAGAGACAGACAGCGTGAGCAGGGGAGGGTCAGAGAGAGAGGGAGTCACAGACTGAAACAGGCTCCAGGCTCTGAGGTGGCAGTCAGCACAGAGCCCAACACGGGGCTCGAACCCACGAACCACGAGATCATGACCCAAGCGAAAGTTGGACGCTTAACCGACTAAGCCACCCAGGCGCCCCGAGAAAATTTTTTAGTTCAGTATTGTCTAATATAAGAAGGAATACTGATAGGGGCACTTGACTGGCTCAGTAGAGCATGCAACTCTTGATCTCAGGGTTCTAAGTTTGAGTGCGTGTTGGGTGTAGAGATTGCTTAAAAATAAAATCTTTAAAAAAAAAAGAAAAATACTGATAGTTAAATCCAGTAGCATGCTGGAGGCAGTTTGTACCAACCGATTCATGAGAACACATTGTTAAAAACTGGGAGAATTGTTGCAAGCTAGTTACTAAAGAGCCAATAGTTTTAAATGAAATATTTTTCATTTTTGATGGAAATACATGAAATAGTATGCCATCATATGTGTCTCTCCCCATCTTCACATTCAGTTGACTTCCCATTGGAAGCCTGGTGGCTGTGGTTGGGAATAAGAGTGTAAAGGGGTCCTTAGACTCCATATGCGGGGGGTGGGGGGGTATCTTGAAAATAGCTGTTCTATATTTTGTATAGCCTGAAATTTTTACATTATACTTTTTTAGGTTGTAAACTTTCAAAATACATTATCAGATACAAGACGGCCTTCACTATTTAACTGCATTTCATAATACCTCTATTCAGAATACAAAATAGATCTCACATTTGATTTTGCTTGTATCTTTGACCTCCCTAATCCCAAATTTACAAGTGGCAAAAAAAGGTAAGAAAGATATGGATTATGTATCAAATACATAAAGATAAAATACAAGATAGAATAAATAGAAGAAAGGATTTTTTGCTTTTTAAAACCACATTGATGAATTAAGGGAAGAACCTTGTAGATATGTCTGGAATAAGTTTCAATTGACAGTGTATGTCTCAAGGGTTGTAGTTGGAATACCTCTTCAATGTTCAAGTAGATTTTCTCAAAATAAAAATCTGGATAGTATCTAAACAGAAAAGTCTAAAAAGACAAAACCACTGATACTGGTTATTTTTGCATAATAGATTTGGAATTGAGAGTTCTTCGTAGTGATTCTTGGCATATTTAAGTGAATGGATTCATACAGGGACAAAAGAGACCTTTCAGATTAGAGTGTCCATGCCTCCTCTAAGTCCCTTGTTGTGTGGTAGTTACCCCCTCCCACAATTCTTTGGCATACATCCTTCTAAGCTGTTATAAACCAGCTTTAGTTCCCCTAATGTACATTTTGAATTTTGGTAGCAAGGGCCACATTGCCTTCCAAAAGTATGGTGGTTAACATTCCCGTGTGTGTTTCCAAGTGCTTGCCAAGGCTGTGTGTTAAGCAGTCTAAAGTAAAGCAAGGTATATTTACTATGGTTTATGTGCTAAGCCAAAATTGACAGTAATTTTTGTGTGGTTGTGCAAAAATCAGTATTGGGTTGGGGATTCATTGATGAAAAGATTAAAAATTTTGCTTGTCTTTACTGTAATTATTTTGGTTTGTTTCTATCTAGGTACTTTTAAACTAGTAATAGAATTTTCTGAAGAGTATCCAAATAAACCACCAACTGTTAGGTTTTTATCCAAAATGTTTCATCCAAATGGTAAGTAACATTTCATTAAACTTTTTTTTTTAAACTTTTTAATTAGACTTTTATTAAATGATGAGGGGAGAGGGAAAGAGTGGCTTCCTTCCTGTTAGGCCTTGCCTCCTACCTACTTCTAGATGTTGCTTCCATGTCAGTATTAGCTGGAATCTTTGTATCCTGGAATCTTTAGAAGGTTTCAAACTTCAAGTAAAGTTGTTTTGTTTGAATACTTCTGATTTTAAAAGAATATCCTTTTTGTTTTTTAAGAGACTTAAGTTTATTTATATTTAGAAAGAGTATGAAGAGTGGGGCAGAGAGAGGGAGGCAATATCAAGCAGGCTCTGCACTGTCAGCACAGAGCCCAGTCTCAAACTGTGAGATCATGACCTGAGCTGAAACCAAGAGTCGGACTCTTAACTGACTGGCTACCTTGGTTCCCTTAAAATAATGGGTATTATTTTGTAGAAATGTGAAGGATACCAAAAAGAATTTGTTGCTTAAAATTTAGCTTTTAAATAATACAAATGCGTGTACAAAATTGAGATGTTGTGTATAATTTGTATATATACTATGGACACCTGATTAAATATTCTTTTACATCATTCTTAATGGCTACAAATGTTCTATGAGGTTGCCATAGTTAAACAGTGTGGTTGGTGACTTTCAGTTCATAATTTCATTTATTTATTTATTTTTAAAGTTTATTTATTTAGATAGAAAACAAGGGAGGGGCAGAGAAAGAGGGAGCGCGAGAGAATGTCACTCTGTGATCGCAGAGCCCAGTGCAAGGCTTGAATTCACGAACTGTGAGATAATGACCTGAGCCGAGATCAAGAGTCAGATGCTTAACTTAACCAGCTGAGCCACCCAGGCACTCCAGTTAGTGATTGCAGAGCCTGACTTGGGGCTCGAAGTCCTGAGCTGAGATCATGATCTGAGCCAAAATCCAGAGTCAGATGCTTAAGGGACTAAGCCACCCAGGCGCCTCTTAAACAGCACATTCTTGAAAACCTTCCCCAATACCCATGAATATTATTAGAGAATATAAGTTTTTCCAGGTGGGATTATGGGGTCAAAGGTTGATATATTTTCAGGGCTTTTTAAAATATATTTTCCATTTTTTCTCTCTTCCTGTTTTCACTTGTAGAAATTTATTAGTTTTCCATAAATGATTGCTGAGTGACTCTTTATAATTAAATTTGCTCTTCTGTGACTTCTTGTTTACTTAGAATACACATAAATTCCTACATTATAAATTGTAGTATGAAAGACTTCTTTCCTAAAATATTAAGCTTTCTTTTTTATAACCTTTGTTGATTTAAATACGGTCTTCCCCATCAGTTTGCTTAATTCCAGAAGAAGAAACTTAACATTTATTCCACTTTGTTTTAGACTTGTTAATTAAAATTTTTTTTAATGTTTATTTTATTTTTGAGAGACAGAGTGCAAGCAGGGGAGAGGTAGAGAGGGAGGGGACACACAGAATCCGAAGCAGGCTCTAGGCTTTGAGCTGTGATTGCAGGCCCGACGCAGGGCTCAAACTCCCGAACTGTGAGATCATGACCTGAGCTGAAGTTGGACGCTTAACCGACTGAGACACTCAGGTTTCCCTTAGACTTCTTACTCACTCAAACTCATGATGTAAGAAGGCTCTGTAAATCAAACTGGGAAAGACTGTATAATGTGTGGGGTGTGAGGGTGGTCTGTGTGTGTAATGTTTTCAACCTTAGGGAAACATGCATTAGATTATTTCTCATCCCTTTGTATTAATAACATGGTTTCCCTTTTTTCTTTATCAGTATTTTTTTTAAGTTATTTATGCATTTTGATAGAGCAGGGGAGGTACAAAGAGGGAAGGAGAGGGAGAGAGACCCAAGCACCCTCCACAATGGCAACGTGGAGCCCAGTGCGGGGCTCAAACTCCCCAACCATGATCTGAGCCAAAGTGGGGTGCTTACCTGACTGAACCATCCAGGCATCTTAGTGTTTTATTAACTTTCTCCTCTGCTTTTTAAACATTTTTATTTGAAGTATAATTCATATATCATGCTATTCACTCATTTAAATTGTACAGTTCAGTGGATTTTAGTATATTCAGAGTTATGCAGCCATCACCATAATCACATTTGGGACATTTTTATCTCTCCCAAAAAAATCCCATGACAATGAGCAGTCATTCCCCTTTGTCCCAGCACCCCAGTCCTAGGCAGTCATATTTTCTGTCTCTATGGATTTGCCTCTTCTGGACATTTCATATAAATGAAGTCCTATAATTCACATGGGCTTATTGTAACTTTGAGCTAGCATAGTTTTCAGGATTCATCGATGTTTTAACTGTACTTCATTTTCTTTTGTTGCTAAGTAATATTTCATTGAATGAATATACTATATTTTGTTTATCCATCATTTAATGGATATTTGGTTTCTAGTTTACTCTTGGATTCCTTTAAATAGTTACTAGTTAAAAACTTAACAATCATTTTATACTTTAGGGTTTTATTCTTTAGGCTTGCCAAGTTTGATGTTCCTATAGGTTAGGTAGTAAGCGACTGACTAAGCTGCTTTAAAGTGGAGAGTTAAATCTGATCTAAAGCTAAAAAGTAGAAAGAGTTAGCACATGAATGTCATGGAGGCCATGAGAGTGGATAACATCAGCGAGAGGGTGTATACAGGGCAAGAAGGAAGAGGATGGAGGATAGAACCCTGAGAAATGACAGCACGTGTGTATAATTTGCCCCTCTCCTCAAAATAGCCTAACTATTCTTGTCTTTATGAGAGTGACCTTGCTGGTTCCATGATGTTTCCCAAAGTTTGACAGTATCTATAACATTTAAATGTATTTACCCTTTGTCAAGATAGCAGGTCTACTTCTGGAAATTTACCATGTAGACATATAGTCTCACAAGTCTTCATTGGGGCACGTGGGTGGCTCAGTCGGTTAACTATACTACTCTTGATTTTGGCTCAGGTCCTGATCTCCCACATCATGAGTTAGAGCCCCGCGTTGGCCTCTGCACTGACAGCGTGGAGCCTACTTAGAATTCTCAACATTAAAAAAAAAATTTGGAGGGCGCATGGGTGGCTCAGTCGGTTAAGCATCCGACTTAGGCTCAGGTCATGATCTCACGGTTCATGGGTTCGAGCCCCAGGTCAGGCTCTGTGCTGACAGCCAGCTCAGAGCCTGGAGCCTGTTTCAGATTCTGTGTCTCCCTCTCTCTCTGCCCCTCCCCTGCTCATGCTGTCTCTCTCTCTCTCAGAAATAAATAAAAAATGTTAAAAAATTAAAATTTTTTGTGTTCATTATTTGTATTTTCACATAATCAGTTTAAGAGGGGGGGAAAAACCTCCCAAATGTTGAAGAGTTAAAACCTCTTAATTAGTTGATTTTTTTTTTTTTTT